>NC_091689.1:17090606-17393636 GCF_041296265.1 Equus caballus | reverse complement strand
GCATTATTGGATAATGGAGTAGTTCTTAAAAGTTCTTGATGGTGTAATGGTCTGATTTCAAAAAGTGTTCAGACAGGCTTGGGCAGAAAAAGGCTCATCTTAATATTCAGCAAAATGCAAATTTCCCTTATGCTTTAATCTCCATATTGTATTTTTAGCTCTTTTCCCCTTGAGAACGACCTCTTTTCTCCTGACCAGGGATTTTTGTGGTCCGCTATCTTCATTTGCACTCTTTAAGATTGGCTATTGGCTTTTTTGATTGTGCAAAAGGGAATTCTTTTATTTCTGTAGAAAAGCCTCATAATGAGAGAAAGGAGAGAGACGGAGAAATGAGAACTGATATTAGCATTTCTATGAGGCCGAAAATAAACTCTCAGCTGGAGAGAAGTAAATTTCATATTATTATTTTTTCTTTTACAAAGGGAGAGGAGGACAGAGGTTGGGTGGGGATTTTGGACTATACTGACAAAGGGAAGTCACTCTCCTTTTTGTTTCCTAGGGAAAAAAAATGCTATTATTATTTTCAGCCTGAATCGTGTTTAAAAAGGATGCTAAAGGGCCGGCCTGGTGGCGCAGCGGTCAAGTTCGCACGTTCCGCTTCTCGGCGGCCCGGGGTTCGCTGGTTCGGATCCCGGGTGCGGACATGGCACTGCTTGGCAGCCATGCTGTGGTAGGCGTCCCACGTATAAACTAGAGGAATATGGGCACGGATGTTAGCTCAGAGCCAGGCTTCCTCAGCAAAAAGAGGACTGGCAGTAGTTAGCTGAGGGCTAATCTTCCTCCAAAAAAAAAAAAAAAAAAAAAAGGATGCTAAAAATGATGCTGGCACCTTTTTAAAAATCATGATCGGATTTGATGTGAAGTCTCCCTTGCTCCCCTCCCCTTCAGTGGACCCTACAGATGTTTTGTATGCTTAAAAGAGGTGTTTTTCAAGCAGAGCCTGAGGGAATTTAGGCAAAGTCAAGAGCTCTTTCTCCTAGCTGAGGTCTTTCCTACTAGTATATGCGTATGTTTGTGATTCCCTTAAAAACGGCCTCCTCAGTGAAGATGGGCCTTCTTTCCCAGAAAGGAGAGTCTTTATTCTTGTCAGAGCTCACCAACAGACCTGCTTCCTTTGTGGTTCCTCCCAATCAAGAGCTGCTTGCTTCTTGACGTAAACTCCTAGCCAGAAACCTGGAAAGAAGCATATCTTACTGGAGAGTTCTAGCATTCCATTCTTAGAGCTCTGACCACAGTGTGTTAGAAACTTAATGCATAGGAATGAACATCAGTGGATGTTGTATATATTGTGGTAGATAGACAGTAAAGTCCTGACAGGTCCTGTGGTTTCTCATATCCCATGCAGCCTGTATCCTATACCATCCCAGGTATATCCATGGGATCTGTGCTATCTTAAAAAGTTTTTTTTTTATTGAGGTGAATTCACATAATATAAAAGTAATCATTTTAAGGTGACCAATTCAGTGGCATATAGTACATTGACAGTGTTGTGCAATCAACATCTCTCTCTAGTTCCCAAATATTTTTATCACCCCAAAAGGAAATACTCCCCACTCATTAAGCAGATGCTCCCCGCTTTTTGCTCTCCCCAGTCCCTGGAAACCACCAGTCTACATCCTGTCCCTGTGGATTTACCTATTTTTGATATTTTGTGTAAATGGAATCATACATATGCGACCTTCTATGCATGGCTTCGGTCCCGCAGCATCATGTTTTTGACATTCAGTCACGTTGTAGCATTATCAGTACTCATTCCCTTTTATGGTTGAATAATATTTCATTGCATGTATCTACGACATTTTGTTTGTCAATTCAACAGTTGGTGGACATTTGGGTTATTTCTACCTTTTGGCTATGATGACTAGTGCTGCTGTAAATGTGCTGTAGAATTAATTGTTGGAGTACCTGTTTTCAATATTTTTTGGTATACACCTAGGAATGGAATTGCTGGGTCATATGGCAATTCTATATTTAACTTTTTGAGGAATTGCCCAATGGATTTCCATCCATATTATCTTCTTACATATCCTGAGCCCCAGGATCCTCCTGGGATGGTTACTTGCAGCCTCTGCTCACTGCCAGGTTGATGTCTTCTTGCTACCCTTCTTACCTGGGCACACAGCGTCCCAGATATTCCTTTCCTGGCCTGGTCTGTGGCCCTGGTTCCCCAGGACACTCTGCTTGCCCAAATCTGTGTTCTCTTCATGTACAGGCCCAGCCTCCCGTGGCTCCGTCCCAGGAGGGCCTGCCCAGTGGACAGCTCTGTTCTCTAGCTCAGCCCTCAGGGCTCAGGTCCTGAGCACTGCCCCCTCCTTTCCAATGATTCATGCCTCATTCTAGTTCCTGTTGTCTGCTGAGCTCCTTTGGGAGAAACAGAGAGCTTGCCAGGGCATTTGAACCACAGTGAATGAGTGACCCTAGATGTCATTGGTCCAATTGCCTTATTTCACTGAGAGGACCAGAAAGCTGAAAAATGTTGTGCAAGGCCATCCAGATCATAAGTGGCCGCACAGCGTTTGAGAAAGGTCTTTGGCGTCTGGTTGGGTGGCCTCCAGATGTCCTATACAGTCGCCTTCTCCTGGGCCCTGGCACCCATCAGGCACATTCAATACGTCACAAGGAGAAATGGAGCCTCCCCAATAATCACTGTGGATTGCAATACCGTCTGAGGCGACTTGTTTGTTAAAGAACTAGCTCATGCGGGTTTATGTACTTATATTAGCACTTATATTGCTAGCTTTTAATGAGCTCAGTATAATTGAGAAATCGAGTGGGCTAGGGGGTGGGACCCCCTGCCCTGATGATGATGAGCCAAGCGGGGCTGCAGGCCTGGAGATCACTGGTTGCTTAGCAACCACTGCCAAGCTACTTGGTTCTTACAACCTGAACCTGGTTCATGTCCTACGGGACTGGGATTTGGGAGTGTGGATTAGAAAGGAGTGGGAACGGGTTGTTTTGTAGGCTCAGTATGGCACCTACTGCACAGATCTCCCCCCAACCAAAACAAACAAACCAAAAAACAAGCCACCTTCAGGGAGGTGGCAGCTGCTGGCAACTCTGGATAGTTTGTGGCTCAGAAAAGCTCATAAAACAATTGAATCCTCAGATCAAGGGCTCGGCGTGAGCTTCTGCTGACCATCCTTCCCTGCATTCCCATGACTTGGAGTCGTCCAGGCCTGTCCGACTCACAGTCTGACAGGGAGGCGCTTTTTTGTAGAACACTGGGAGAGGGGAAGGGGTGGTGTTCTTTGCTTTTCAATGCAAGGCTAACGATCTGGGGAACTCACCCTTCCACTGGCAATTTCTGAGCACTGACTAAAAGGGTGTTGGAAGAGGTCATCAAGAGGACGTGACCGCCAGTTGACCTGTGAGCTGGACCCAGGCAATTGGAGGCTCCTCACCTCCTCCCCGACCTTGGAATGTACGCCATGCCCACCATTCCCACAGTGGGAGCCATTTTCAAGGACACAGCCTTGAGAGAGAAAGGTGTTGTTGAGAACATCTGGACCTAGTTAAGGCCTCTGTATAAACTTTTAAGATTCTGGCGGGTGGGTGCAGAGATCTACTCGTCTTGCAGCCGCCCAAGACAAGTCTTGTATGTAAATTCCCTTGCTTATTAAACTTGCCACCTACCAAACTGGAGTGGTCTGCCTCTTTCTTCGGTCCCTCCTTGCCCTCTGGTTACGGGGACCTGTTTCAGATTTCACCCGGGGAGCCCCCGAGTTTGCGAACCAACAAATGGCAACACATTTCATAGACTTTTAGAGCTTGGAGGGATCCTGGAATTTGTCTTGGCCAGTTCTCTAACTTTTCAGAAGAAGGTGAAGGCCAAAGAGGTAAATGTCAGAGTCAGGAGCGGAATATTGCTGACTCCCCATCCAGGGCTCTCTTCACCACAGCATCTAAGCTCAGACATTCCTAACACTGATGACAGTCTTCTGGCGGGTGGGAGTAGGTGGGGCTTTACAATATAAATGTTCTTATTCAGATTCAAATCAAATATTCAGTTACTTACATGCCTGGCTGTGTGTGAGGTTCCTTCCTTTATTTTATGTTTCTTTAATCCTCATGTTTCTTTGGAGGAGGCATCTCCTCTACTTGATGGTTGAGGAGACTGGAATGGCAGAGGTTCTTGGTGACGTGCCTTAGGTTATGCAGCAGGTGGGTTGAGATTATAATCCCCTGTCTACAAATGCGGTGCTTTCTTCACATTACCACAGCTGTCTGCTCATCCCTGTAACATATAAGAAAAATTCCTTCTACAAGATGCTGAGCACCGTTCCGAAATACATTCCATTCAGTTGAACGCTATGTGGAATGAGTTGGGATGGTAATCCTTGCATCATTTTATTTTTTGGCAATTAAGAGATATCTTCAATGGGCAGGCCATTGTTTTAAGAGAAGACTCCTAATGTAAAACCATTTTCATCTGGATCAGAAACAATTTTTCTGCATAACTTAATGATTTTGCCCAGTACCTTCAGAAATAATTGTTAAAAGTGTGATTTTTGTATTTTAACTTACAGAAAATCTCTAAAGATAAAATGTTTTATTAAAATAGTAATTAACTTGCTTTATCATTTGTAATATAAAATTTAGTAATTTGGTTAATCACAGCTAAAAGCCAATAGAAGTACTGATTTTAAGACGATTGTGATTTCTATGTGTTTGCGTGAGTAGGAACAGACCAGAAATATAATGAAGTATTTGAGTTTATTAAGTAGACATATAGTGTCTTACATATGAATGCATTAAGCATTCCTATAATAACTTTAGTAATTAAGTTATGTCTAATTTTTGCATCTTATGGATGAGAAAAATGAAGACCAGAGAAACGTCTTCCACACTGTACAAATTAATTAGAGCTCTTTGCATTGCAAGCAATAGAAAACTCAATTCAAATAGCTTAAGTGAGAAAGGAAGTCTGTAGATTCATGTGGCTGAAAAGTATAGGCATTGTGGTGTCAGGGGGCTCAGCTAATGTCGCCTGGGCCACGAGTCTCTCCGTCTCTCAGCCCCATTTTCCTCTGTATTGGCTCTATGCTCAGATTCCAGGTGGTGACCCCTGGCAGCTCCAGGCTCACACTATCCTTCCTTCCAGCAATCCCAAAGGAACAGAGAACTTCTCTTTTCCAGTTGCACTAGAAAGTCCTGAGATTAGCTCTGATTGGACTGACTTGGGTCATGTGCATCTCTGAACCAATCATTGAGGCTAGGGGGTTGGATTCTGCTGATTGACCAGGCTTGGGTCATGTGACCACCATTGGACTAGCCTGGTCAAACCACATGGACCAAGACTGGAAGAAGATCCATTTTCTTAAGGTAATTGGGATACTATTCTTAGAACAAGGGGAAATAGGTGTTGAGAATGAAGTCAACAGATTCCAAATATGCCCTACTGCCTTTCTCTTTGTGGCTATTCCTTATGTTCGAATGGTGTCTCTCAAGAATGAATTCCTTCTGTCTGCCTCTTTGCATCCATTGATCTGTCCTGTTGGGACTTCTTGCGCTTTTTATGGTGGCTGTGTGTAAATTTCATTGGCCGTAGTAATTTCTATTGTTCTTATTTTAAGTGATAATCTATTGGAGAGCATATCAGGATAAAATAGTTTCAAAA
The DNA here is from genome assembly GCF_041296265.1 of Equus caballus. NCBI lineage: Eukaryota > Metazoa > Chordata > Mammalia > Perissodactyla > Equidae > Equus > Equus caballus. The sequence continues at coordinate 17,388,019 of NC_091689.1, read as the reverse complement.
TACTGTAATATATGTTTTAGGAGGACTCTAAGTATTGAGTGATCTCTCTCTCACACATACACATACACACAACACTGACATAATTTTAGAAAATGCGTATGTGTTTCAATATCTCATATTCCAGAACTATCCAGAGTTGTTTATCTGATATGCCGTTTCACTTTGATGACACACACATTTAAATTGACGAAACGATCACAGGTGATAATGAGCTGAAGTTCTCTCATCAGTTAAGGGACTCTGAAGCAGAAGTGACTGTTCCAGGGATTGGAATCTGTTCAGTGGTTGACGTAGTAGGGGGCATAAGACTTGGAATCAGTTGCTGGCTTGGCCACTTGTTAGGATGGGGAGAGCGTTTATTGCGTTGTAGGAGAGAAGTTCACACAGCTGACTAGAAGAGAGGACTTCAAGTCAATCAGTCAATCAATGGAGGAGAATAGACAACTCTCCTGTGCAGAAGAATCTCAAGTAATTGAGTGATACACTCTTCCCACGAGGAGGGGAGCCAACCCCCTCCTCCTTAACCGAGGACTGTACATAGTGACTTCCTTCCAAAACATACAGTGTGCAAAGTGGGGGAAAAGCAATCTTACAGTGGGGGAGCCTCACAGGCACTACCTCAGCCAGGTGATCAAGGTCAACCTCAACATCAACTTATTAACAGTGGTAAGTCATGTTAATAGCGTGTACTGTTGACATGAAGTGTTGAAGATAGCACTTTACTTCTGTGGTTTTCCTCCCTCAAATTCATAATCCTAGTCTAATCATGAGAAAAACAGCAGAAAAATCCTAATTGAGGGGCATTCTGCAAAATACCTGACCAGTACTCCTCAAAAGTGTCAAGGTCATCAAAAACAAGGAAAGCCTGAGGAAGAAACTATCATAGCCAAGAAGAGCCGAGAAGTCATAATGGCTAACTGTAATATGGGATCCCATAACAGAAGAAGGACACTAGGAAAAAACCTAAGGAAATCTGAATGAAGAATGGACTTTAGTTGGTAATAATGTGTCAATATTGGCTCATTAATTGTGACAAATGTGCCATACTAATGTAAGATGTTAATAATAAGGGAGACAAGGTTTGGGGTATATGGGGACTCTCTGTCCTAGCTTCACAACTTTTCTGTAATTCTGAAACTATTATAAAAATAAAAGAGTTTATTAAAAGAAAATGAACTTCACTCACTTCAACAAAAAATGTTTTATCAAATGCTGGTTCCATTAACGCCCTGGCACTGGGCAGACCAAGATGAATTAGATGTGCTCTCTGCACACTGCCGTCACTAGATGGGAAAACAGGCTCAGGGAGGCTCAGTGACTTGTCCAAAGCTGCTCAGATTGTAGAAGAGCAAAGTCCTGTCATTCCTTGAGATTCTGAAATTGAATGTGTAAGACATATTTTGCTTTATAGGCAAAAGAGGAAAAAACATCGCAGCCCCCTCCATTAGTGGTTCTCATCCCTGGCTATATATGAGGTGAGCTCTAGGTGAGTTTTAGAAATGCAGATGCCTCGGTCTTACTCCAGACCTCCTTCACCAGAATCTTTGGGGGTGGAGTCTGAGCATCAGATTAAAAAAGGAGCAACCCCCCCCGCCCCAGGTGATTCTAATGGGCAGCTATGACCCAGGGCCGCTGGCCCAGGTGATTCATGCAGCTCATATAATGCATTTTTGTGTTATTTGGAATATCGTCTTTTTTCTGCTTTCTTGGTTGAGAGTGTGGTTTGGTTTCTTCCACTGATATCGGTCGGCTCTAAGAAAAAGTAAGCCTTAGCTGAAAAGTGTGGCATGGTTATGGTGGGCAATGATCAAATTCAAATTGGCAGTTCTATATTATCGTCCTGTCCTTATATTTATCCGGTCTGTGAGATTCTACGTTACTTATCCAGTCCCTTCATTCATTGGACCCAGGCATTTGAATCTTGGTTCTGTGGCCTTGAGCGAGTTACTTAACATCTCTGAGCCTCATTTCCCTCATCTTTAAATGAGGCCTAATGAAGTGTCCCTCTTCTGGTTGTGGTGAAGGTGACAACAATGCAGGTACCAGCTGAACACATGGCAGGCTTTGTCCAGTCATTTGTCATCCCCTTTTTGTCCACCAGTACCTTTCGATCTCTGTGGGGAAGAATTTCCCAAAGTCTTTTTTCTTTTTTAAATAAATTTCCCTGCACGTTTGGCCCTAAAGCCTGCAGGAAGTAGCCTCAGATGTTTGCAGAATCATCTGACATATTTTTTTTTTTTTAAAGATTTTATTTTTTCCTTTTTCTCCCCAAAGCCCCCCCGGTACATAGTTGTGTATTCTTCGTGTGGGTTCTTCTAGTTGTGGCATGTGGGACGCTGCCTCAGCGTGGTCTGATGAGCAGTGCCATGTCCGCGCCCAGGATTCGAACTATCGAAACACTGGGCCGCCTGCAGCGGAGCGCGCGAACTTAACCACTCGGCCACGGGGCCAGCCCCCATCTGACATATTTTTTACAAGGCATCTAAGGATTTACTTTTCCTGGTTGCTTTAGTCTAGGCTCCTTTAAGAGCAACTAGAAAAGAAGTTTAATTTTACTCATTTTGCTCTGCAGGGGTCACTGGAATAGATTAGTGAAGATGACTTTTGTTTGTCTCTGTCACCCTTGTGTTGACTTGAAATGACAATCATCATAGTGGAGGGTCAGTTGTCTTCAAACTAAGTCCTGAATGTGTACTTTGTGGTTCATAATTCACCCTGATGAGGGCAGTTGTGGTGTCTAATGGTGAGTAAGATATGTCACAGGGCCACTATTATAATACAAACGAAGCATTTTGCTAAGGCATCCATCACTTGTAATGATCTCCCTCAAGACTCAAGATTGGATCCATTGCTTTATTGTGTTCAACTTTAAAATTTTTTTTTTGGTGAGGAAGATTTGCCCTAAGCTAAGCTCATTGTCAATCTTCCTCTCTTTTTTTTTCTTGAGGAAGATTAGCTCTGAGATAACATCTGTACCAATATTCCCCTATTTTTTGTGTGTGGGCTGCCTCCACAGCCTGGAGCCACCACTTGGCCACAGGGCCAGCCCCCAAATTTCAATTTTTCTTGCTAGAGAGAAAGCAAGATATTTCTTATTTTGCCTAAGTCAGATCAGTAAGGTTTTGCCTGGTTATTCCCTCTTTGCATTATTTTCGATAGAACTTGACAAATAATTAATAACCATGACACATTCTTGTCTTGCACATGTTTCTTTGGGGAAATTACTGGAGTTAGTTGGCTGCACGCTTGACTCCTTAGTTGATTTCTGAGCGTGGGAAAAAACCTTCACACGAGGTTGATCATTTGGAAGATTTACTTGTAAATGTTCCCAGACTACTATGACCCACTGAAGGGAAGTTTTTGCAGACTTCAGGTATAATGACTCAAATTACACTTGCTGAAGGTTGTTGCGTTTAGGAATCTTGCATTTGAATGGAAGAACAAACTTTTTTTTAATGAGGAAGATTGGCCCTGAGCTAACATCTGTGCCAATCTTCATCTCTTTTATGTGGGATACTGCCACAGTGTGGCTTGATGAGCAGTGCTAGGTCCATGCCTGGGATCTGAACCTGCGAACCCCAGGTCACTGAAGCAGAGTGCGCGAACTTAACTGCTACCTGCTGGGCTGGCCCCAGAACAAACTTTTAAGTGCTACCAGCCTTGGGTACCAGGGTGGTATGCTGGAAAGTATTCTAGATGGGGAATTTGAAAGTCAGACTGTCATTAGCTTGCAGCAGCACCTTGGGCAAATAACCCAGGCTTTCTGAGACTCAGTTGCATCATCTCAATGATGGAAGATTGGCCTTCAGGTTCTCTGAGGTCCCCTTGATGGCTGTGATCATTTCAATGGTAGGAACTCTTAAATCTGTTCCGTGGAGCCAGAGAGGGCCCTTGGTGGTATCTGGCCCTCTCTACTCCCCCCGCACCGTGTGCACGAGTGTGTATGTGCTTTTAGAACGCAGGAAGCTGCAAGGGATTTCACATGGGTAGGTGGTGGCATTTCCTCTTCATCCAGTTTGAGTTCAATGAGTCCAACACATTTTTTTTCTGACTTGCTATCCTGCCAGTTCTATCTCCAGTACTTTCTAGTATGCTGATGTCATCTTGCTTCTTTTCCTTCTGTACACTTTAAGGCTAAAATAAATTGTGTGAAGAAACATTTTTAAATGGTTTAAACTTTGCACATGTTTAAATGGTTTTAACAGGAGAAATATGTCTAAACTTTTGCATCGTTGGAAAGTCGTGACTGCCACCGCCACCTGCTTCGTGGTTTCGGTAGAAGCCAGGTAGGAAGCAGCTTCCTCCCTATGTGGTGTGAAAAGACACCTTTAACCCCAGGCCAAGGAGGGGAGGGGCGAAGCAGGGAGGAATGGCGGGACTATAGAGACCACAGGCTACAATTTATAGGTTAAACTTAGATTCTTGATTCTCTCTTTTTTTTTTTTTTGAGGAAGATTGGCCCTGAGCTAACATCTGTTGCCAATCTTCCTCCTTTTTTTTTTTTTTCTCCCAGTACATAGTTGTATATCCTAGTTGTAAGTCATCCTAGTTCTTCTGTGTGGGATGCCGCCGCAGCATGGCTTGATGAGCAGTGTGTAGGTCTGTGCCCAGGATCTGAACTGGTGAATCCTGGGCCGCCAAGGCAGAGTGTACAAACTTAACCACTCTGCCACAGGACCAGCCCCTCTTGAATCTACTTTTTCATATCTGCTCAGGTGACATATGCTTTCTGATATCTCCCGGGAATCAGTCTTGTAGATTAGATCCTCATAGGTGCTATTAAATGTCATAGTCTTAGAAACACTATTTCATTAAGAATTCACCCTGCTGCCTAGAGGGTCAAGGTGCTAAAGAGAGTCAAGTCTACCATCTAGTGGCATCTGCTATAAACTACAGACATAGGATCCCAGGAACAAAGGACGGTTCCTACAGGATGTGTCTGGCTGCTGCAACAACCCACATTTTGCTGAATCTTAATTTTCAGGTTGATGCTTGGGAAATTCCTCTTCCTCTCCACAAATTTCCATAGTTAAATAAGAGGAAAGTGGCCTGTTCAATGTTGGGAGGCTACAAAAATTCAAAGTTACCAAATGCCATGGGCCCATCTGATGATTGCTTCAGAGAAGTCGAGGGTGGTGGGGTTAAGCACCAGTGTAGACATCCATAATTATTTGGGAGAAGTTTGGATTTCAAGGTGACTTAACATGACTGTGCCTGTGTGGACAGGACCAGACTTTTCCAGGAAGGTCTATTTGGTGTATCCTGACACGAGAGGTGATCTCAACTCCTACCTTGTACTATTCTGGTGAAATATGTTAAGGAAAACTATTCTTTAAGTGAATTTGATGAGAGAGGAAAAGTTTCTAGCCATTGTGTTTGCCTACCTGCGTTTACTGTAGGAGAGGACTGGCATAGATTCTCTGTCATACTAACATTTGCCAAACTCTTGCTAGTCAATTTTAATTACCAGCCAGATTAAGAGGACACAAAGAAAGAAATGCTGATGGTTAAGATAGAGTTAACTGAGAAGCCATCTGGAGATCATTGTGGTACCAAACAATGCCAGATATACAAATATTATGTGAAATTACTCCATTAGCCCTATGACTGAATTTGGCAGCTACTGATATTGCAATATTGTGACAGATTAAAATCATTTAAAATTTCATTAAAAATATACCCCTTGTAGTGAAATGGGTACTTTTATCAATGTTGAATCTGAAAATGGGTTTATTTTTCTGGAAAGCAAGTAGATAATATGGATCAAGAACCTTAAAATCTTTTGACTCTGTACTACCCCTTTTAGGAGTTTGTCCTTAGAAAGTAGTTAGAAATTTGAACCAAATTTTATAAACAGAGATAGTCATCATAACATTATTTACAATAGTCTAAAATTGGAAAACACCCAAATGTCAAGTTAATAGGAAAATGGTTAAATAATGGCATAGCTCTATGATAGAGTTGTAGATAGCCCTTGTAAAAGATATCTTGAAAGACAACTTTGTCCTTATGATGTTAAATGAAAGGGAAAAAAAAAGATAAATGGAACCAGTGCTATAATCACGGTTAGGTAATGCTGCATAAAATAAAATTGGAAGAAAATACAGTCTATCCTTTGACAGAGTGGCATTAAAAACAATTGGACCCTATGCCTTTAAATTATTTAAAAATTTTGGCTGTATCTGCAGTGTGTCTGTCCACATTTCATCGTCATTCAGAGAGAGTTGATGATAAAGACCATGAAAGACATTCCTCCCTACTGTGTTCTGTGATTGGAGTTTCTACCATTAATTATTTGGATTGAGGTAGTAAGGACGACAGAAGGTCCATATCTGGACTGTCAGAGCGGGGATATGGCATTAAACCATCAACAGGCATCAGTCCACTAACAGGAATTTGTTTTCTAGCTGAGCGGGTGCTGGGAGGCAGGCTGAGTGGGAATCTGCAGCTTGTGGGGAGGCAGCAGGAGAGGGCAGGCCCAAGCCCTGTTTCTTGGTAGGTGAGAGAGGGTCTGGTGGTCCCTGAACGAACACTGAGGGTGGCCTGAGCGAGGGTCAGGATGGTGGTGAATGTCTCTGGGGTTTGCCTCTATGGGCTTATTTGAATTTCTGGAATTTCTGCCTGCTCCTGGCCCCCAGGCCAGGTCAAGCTGGCCCAGACTTCTGTCTTCCATGGACTGTTCCAGAGGACGCTGACCTGCAGCTTTCCAGGACTCCATCTCTCCATACCCAGGTGGGGTGTGGTAATGGTGGTGAGAGCTGGCTCAGAGCCTGGGTGGAGAGCCCCAGGTTGACTGGGTAGTGGTGGGCTGGGAATGGTGGGCAAGACAGTAGCTGTGCCAGATGAATAGTCAATGGCAACCATCCTCACCAATAGGCCCTCGATTTTGTGGGGAGTGAAATGTAGGTGTATTTTCCTGATATAATGTGACTTTTGGAGGTCCCACTACTTCTGGAATAGTTAGTAATTTCATAAGGACACAGGTCCATCTCCCTCTTACCCCAGCTTACCACGTGATTCCATCCCAGGAGAAGCTCACAACACAAACCTATAGGCTCTTTTCTGCCTTAGGCCATTTGTATGTGAAGTTCCCCCAGAAAGCTCCTCTTCCCTTGGCTCTGTCCATGGCTGGCACCCCTGCATCCTTCACATAACCATTAAATGTCACCTCCTGAAAGAGTCCTCCTCTGACCACCTCATACTGGTCTTAGCCTCCTGCTTGCTTCCTTTCCAGTTCTTGTCATGACTTATAATTACCTGATGACCATTTGTTGAATGAATAAATCGTAAACAAATGAAGAACATGGAACCTGACTTTTATATTCATAATCACTGAAATGAATGGAAAAGTGCTCACTGTGGAATGTATGTTATTTGCTAAATTCTCTGCACAAGCCAGCCTATCCATTCCTCTTTGGTGATGATAATAATGATGATGATGACAGTTAACGTTTGTTGGGCGGGCCCTACAGGATAGGCACTGTCCTTTGTAATTTACATGCATTTTTTCATTTAATTTTCCCAACAACGTTAAGAGCTCTGCCACAGGAGGAACAATGACGCTCTGCCTTTGAAACAGACGTGTGAAACACTGTTCTCATCACATTTTTGTTCAAATTAGTAAATTTGTGTCATCCATTCAGTGATTGACTCCAACTTCAAATTCAGGATATGATAGAAATAAAAATGATGACTGATCCTGTGAAGTATTATTTGCATACTTTATTTAGACAGTAGAGTTTTAATAATCCTAAAACTTTTAAATAACCGTTGAATTGCAAACAGCATTATTGTACCAATGGACCCTTTATCTTTCCTTCTCTCCAGAGCTGTGGGTTGCTAAGCAACTGAAGGCCAGAGTCCTCTGAACTTGTTGTGTTATTGTTAAACAATCACAGTCCCTGTGGATAGGAAAAAATCAACAAAGATAAAAACATGCCCCAGAATGATTATAATAATTCAGTGATTATCCTGATTGCCTTCTAGAGAATCACATTTGTTCCAAACCATATGCTCGTCTCTTTATTTTTACTAGGTCATGGGAAGAGCTTTCATCTAAATTATCTTTAACTGTGGATTCTCATTATAATTCTTCAAAAAGTAAATTATTTTAAATTAGTTTCAGTTGGAAAATAGCCCATGCAGCTTTGATTTGTGGTGAACTCTGGGCTTTAAGTAGGTCAGAATCATGAAGATCAGATTTGATGGTTTTTTTTTTTTTTTTTACCACACGTTGTGGCCCAGGAAAATTGGGTCGGGGTGGTACGTGTGGAGTCAGACAGGTCCCAGTGCAATTTTGTCACTCTCTGGGCAACTTTGGGGAGATTTCTTAAACTCTCACAGCCTCAGTTTTCTTGTCTATAAAATGGAGCAACAATAGCATCCTCTTTGTAAGGGAAGCTCCTGTAATAGATACGGTTGGCGAGGTCAGATGTAGCCAGATAACGTAGTATAGGTGGGCAAATATTTTATTTCATCCTGAGGACACTGGGGAGATTTTAGAGTGTTTATAGAGACCCCTTTTCTCCCTTCCCCCCGCCCCCCTTTAATGAATGGAAGATCATTTGGGTTCTGGGACTCATTGTTTTGGTTATCTATTGTCAAGAAACAGACTACTCCAAAATATAATAGCTTAAGCCGAAAGCCATTTTGTTTATTTGCTCATTAATCTGTAATTCGGGCAGGGCTCAAAGGGGACCCACTGGTGTCGGCTGGGACGGTGTGACTGGGTGGAAGATCCACTTCCAGGTGTGTCTGACATGAAAGGCAGGTTGTCCTGGGTTTTGGCTGGAAGCTCAGCCAGGGCTGTAGGCCAGCACCTTCGTTTTCCTCCACGTGACTTCTCCATGTGGCTAGATTGGGCTTCTCACATGGCCATCTAAAGGTGGTTGGACTTTTTTGCTTGGCAGCTGGCTTTCCCTAGAGCCAAAAAGCAGACACCTCCAGGACTTCTTAAAGTGTAAGCCCAGGACTGGCACAGTATCACTTCCACTGAATGCTATAGGTCAAGGCTGGTCAGAGCTCCAGTCCAGATTTGAGAGGAGGGGTCTGCGCAAGGGCTTGAACATGGAAGGTGTGGTTCATTGACTGCCACCAAAGTAACAGTCCACCAAAACCATCCTGCAGTTACCAGAGTTCAGCTTCCTGGTCTCTAGACATCAAATGCCCCCTTCCCCTGCCCACACATACACATTGTGACAATTAAAAGTCATACGTATATGTTACAAATGCACCTGGTTGAGAACCACTGGTTGTGTCTGTATAGGAAGGGCTGAGGATAAGCAGTGTGGTTGTAAAGGGTACTTAGCAGAGTACCTGGCACAGGGTAAGTGCCCGTACATCCTTGTATCGCCACCATCATCATCATCATCACCATCATCCTCACCATTACTATCATCACCATCACTGTCATCACTATCATTATCACCATCATTTTCATCATCACCATCATCACCATCATCATCACCATCATCACCATCATCATTAAGAATTTAGCTTTTGTGAACTGACCCAATAACCGGACTGTTTTCCTCTCCTAGCCTATGGTAGATATTTAGTTGGTGGAGCTATTGTCATCAGTCTGGATTTTTTTTTCTTGTATCTGTTTACTTATGGTAAGAATCAAACTTCATGCTATCAAATCTTACGATTAAGATGTTAATTAATTAGCTACCTCAGAAAATAAATTTATTTCCCTAGTCTGCCTGGGAATTGTTGCCCATCTTCTCAGATTTGTAGTTCAGTCTTATGGAAAGCAGCAACATTTATAGCCACTCTCTCATCCTCGTTGAGAACCACGGTCTTGACTTCTCCTTGTGGTTGACGTTTGTCACCGTCACATCCACCTCTCATTCCTTCTCTAGCCTGCTTTGTGATTTTTGAGATCAAATGGCAGGGGTAACTTTTAAAATGCCACTTGCTTAGCTCATGATCTCAGTAAGAAGTATTAAGAAATAAGATTAGTGGAAGCTTCAGGAGTGTTTTAATAACCTCAGTGAAATATTTCACTACCAGTAGGTAAACAGACTTCTCAGGCAAAAGAAAGTTGCCCTTAGTTAAAGTAATTAGAAAATATTGAGTTTTATGCCAAAGTTCTTAGGAGCTGAATAAATACCAACCAAATTTTAATTTAAAAATTTATGGATAAGGTTTTTTTTTTTTAAGATTGGCACCTGAGCTAACAACTGTTAACGATCTTCATTTTTTTTTCTTCTTTTCCCCAAAGCCCCCCAGGACATAGTTGTATATTCTAGCTGTGAGTGCCTCTGCCTCTGGCTGTGCTGTATGGGATGCTGTCTCAGCATGGCCTGATGAGTGGTGCCATGTCCGCACCCAGGATCTGAACCGGTGAAACCCTGGGCCACCCAAGCGGAGCGTGCAAGCTTAACCACTTGGCCACGGGGCTGGCCCCTGGATAAGGTTTTAGGAAATTTCAGTCTATAGTCTGCTGAATTTTATACTGGGATTGGGGAGAAGAATGTGGGATGAATTTGTAAACTAGTCTTGAAATATGTCCTCACCTGTTCAAATGTCATTATGATTCTAAATGCGATGTAGCCTTCAGCTGTGACCTTTAGATTTGAAATTCTTGGAACTCTCTCCTCCCTTCTCGCGTGCCATCTCCCTACCCGTCATCTTGTTTACATTTTGGATGATTTCTGTTCTCCTTTAATATGGTTTTCTCTGGAATATGTGTGTAGCATCTGGCAGTCTGTCGTGCCTGTTTCTAATTTCTTGATATGACATTTACTAAATTTAAAAAATATATAATTATGTTTGTACAATTATAAACCTATTACATGCATGATTTTTAGGAGAGGTGTAATATTCTCTAATCTGCTTAATGAGCTCCACCGAATTTGAATGAGGATTTGGGGTAATAATTCACAAATCTTGAAAGAATAATGCTTCCTAGAGAAACCTTGTTTAATCTTTCTCCTTTTACTAGGACGGCAATGCATGGCTTCCGCAGGACTCAGGAACTGAGCTGAGTACCCATAGTAAAGGATGTAGGATTTGCTTTAAAAATGACTGAAAATGTTGATGATGGTTTTTGGTGTTACGGATGACTAAAGGAATTTACTATTGGAGGGGAACTATAAATCATGCTTTCTATAGAATACCTGATTTTGTGAGTTTGGATGCATTCCTCTACGAGGGACAAAACTCCTTTTTCTAGAACATCCCTGACTTAAAGGAGTAACATCTGGGTTGATAAAGAGTGGCCTTAACCTATCATTTTGCCCCTTACAGCGACTAGCTGGGTACCTGGGAGTCAGTGGTTCTTCTCTGGTTATTACTAATTACCAGGTGCATCCTGGTCTATCGTTATGCTATTACGGTGCCAGCGATGGGATGTTTGGGATCTATGACTTAGTGTTACAACCAGGGAGTGGTCTATTTTTTCTCAAACATCCTGTATCTTTGTGTGGGTCAGTTTCCTCTCATAGTTTTATCAGTGGTTTTCTGGGGCCAGCTTGTACCAGTCTGTGAAAACTGATTGTTAAATTTTTGGGAATTTTGCATGTCATTTGATGTCATGTTGGTACTAGAAATCAGTCGTGGTGGGAGTGTTTGCACCGTAGATATTAGCAGAGGCTTCCGATCAGAGCTCCTTGCTCTCAGAGAGCTGGTTGTCAAGCTTCTATCAGCACACCAGTACATATACCTCTGCATTGGAGACCCTGTTATGGGGGGCTTAATATTTCCTTCAATTCCTTGATAACTACCTGTCCTCCTCACACCCATCCCCTGCCAAAGCTAGCCTCTTCACGAAGCCACTCCTCATCAGCCTGTCCTTACCTACTACCACGATGTTCTAGCACATCGTTGGTGTTAAATGGATATTCATTGGCTGAATATATACATGTCTTTTGGAATTATTCTCTGCTCTCTACACATTCTACTAATTGGACACTTGTTGGAAAGAGAATTTATGTGACCATTATTTTCAAGAGAAATGATATTACTAGAAAGATAAGCTATATGAAAAGTTAATTGTTAGTTTTGTTAAACAGCTTAAAAAATGAGTCCTCTCACTCTTTAATTTTGCACACTCTAAAACACGGTGTTGCTTAAAAGGGCATGCAGAGCCTGCTTGTTGCCTTTGGTGGGGAAGTTGTAGGCTCCAGCCTGACATTGGCATTCCAGTGTCAGGACAAAGTTGCCCATCAGATTCTGCACTTGTGTGATCCTTGAGCTTCTGAGGAAGGATGAAGTCAGCAACCCGTGGGCATCTAAGGGTCATTGGTTCTTCTCTGATTATTACTGATTACCAGCTGCATCTAGTCTGCTATGCAGGAACATGGGAGTCACCAACAAGAGGACAGCATGGTCCATTTAACACAGGAGTTGGCCAATGGGGCTCCAAAGGAAGCACCACGTGAGGGAGGCTTTCTTCCCTGCTGTATCTTTACAGGTTAGGTCTTTCTGAGAAGCCATCTGTGACTCAGTGGCATATTAATGTGTCCAGACTCTTTCTACACCCCTTTTGCTTACATATCTTGGACCGTATCTTGAGATAAATGAGTTTCATACTATTATTACTCTCTGTGAACCTTGGGCTTCCTTTTATTTGTCGTATACTTTGAGTTGTAGAGGGTCCTCCCTTGTTCTAGTATCCTAGGATTTGGTGAATGAATCCAGAATCATTACTTCATGATCATGTAGGTTTGAATCGGTTGCCATCGGATTCTTTGCAGTTGGGGGAGATCTAACTTTTACAGCCTTTCTTCAAATGAGTCGGATTGCTTTCACTGCATAGAATTATAAGCAATTGCACACCTTGACCCTCTGGAGTGGAGTGAATCACCCCATTTTTTATGTGAGAGAGCTTGGGCCAGCTGTGCTCCTGAAGAATGATGGACTTGACCTCCAGTTTGATGTGAAAGATTGTGGGACAGGTGGCCAACGTATTTATTTGCCATGTAATGAAGCTCAGTTTAGATTGAATGGCAGGTGGGTGAGCCAATGCAGAAGGACCAAAAGTAAACATGAAGACAGAGTTGCAAAATGTTATCAAATACCAAATGGACCATTAGACGTGGAGAGCAGGCCATTAGTGGTTTTCATCTTGACATTTCTGCTGCTATGAACAACTGGACAACAAGGTTATTGTTGATGAAGTGCCCGTTATGTCTCTTGAGACTACTGTTTTTAACTGTCAGACTATTCTAGAAGCTATAGCAAATGGTTGTAATTCTGTTTTCAATCTAAAAAACAAAGAAACAAAATGGAGCGGAATAGGATAGTAGAGAGAGAAGTTCCAAAGATAAAGTTTGCACAAGTGAAGTTGAAAATCTATGCAGTTCTTTTGTAATAATATTTTTGTAGCAAATATGTTAAAAATAGCATTTAGTCCATTTTATAACTGTGCATGCCCCTCCTTCTGCCCTTGTGTACCTTGCTGTTTTGGCAAGAGGTGAAGATTAATTCTTGGACTATATTAGAGAGAAATTATGGTTAAAGTGATTTGGATCCTTAAATCTCATAGTAATTTTGTCTCTCCTTTCTCCTTTAATATTCTTGTTCAGGAATAAACTTCAGGCAGGTTCTTTGTACTTGGTGTGCAGACAATGACATAACCAGTGTTTAAAGGACCGCTATGGGGAGTATGGGCAGGTGAGTATAAAAAAGGGGACTTTCTCACATATGAGGACTCTTTCTTAGGCCACATGTGTGGAGTCAGGCTGAAATCCTCAGAGGCTCTGTAGGGAACTTTCTGGAACCTGGAAAATACTCACCACCACTTGAGAACATGCACTGTGGTCTCCTGCTCTGTGGAGCCATCTTGGAAGAGCGGTAGATGTATTTCTATGTCATTTGCTGTCAAGCACATTTTATGTCCTTCTAACTGTGTCTGTTGGTATCTTCCTGTCAATCACTTCCCCCTTTGCTATGACTTTCCCGCCCAGTGTCAATACAGAGCACTTATGTGATGACATACTGCCTATTGATACTGAAATATATTGATGTACTTTTCTTTTAAGGCTCTGATTTTCAGAGGGAATGGGATCTGGTTTAGTGGTACGAGCTGTCAACTCTGTGTGAGGTTCTGCAGGGAGGGTTGAGAGAATTTGACTCTCCGTGATTGAAGAACCCTGGTTTAGCTTTTGCATCACACATATAGCTTATTAATACATCATAGGTGACATGGTTTCCTCAGCCTCATGTGCTCAATCTTTCCAATTGCATCTACTGACTTCTCCAAATTTCCTTCAGTCACAGGACACTTTTGTATTCACTCACTTGATACGAAGCTAATTTCTACATTAAAAAATATTTTTATAAGGAGGAGTCAGAAAATACAGCAACTTGGGGGTCTCCAGATGCAATGTTGCTTCCCCAAAGAATTCATGATGTGTGGGTTTTTCCATGCAACCTGGGGAACCCACATTAGAATCAGGTCAGAATCCCATGGAGCCTCAAATATCTCAGACCAATTAAATCTGAATCTTTGGGGCAGGTCCTGGACATTCTGTTGTGCAGCCATGACCCTGCCCTGGAGCTCAAGGATGGACTGACTGCAAGGTTGTAAACAGCGTTTTGCTTCTTATATGTTGGAACCCAGATTGAAACTCAAACAAAAAACTTTCTTAAACTAGGTGGCTTCAAACAATAGAAATTTATTGTCTCACAATTCTGGAGCCCAGAAGCCTGAAATTAAGGTGTCAGCAGGGTTGGTTCCTTATGAGGGTGGTCACGGGGAATCTGTTCCAGGCCTCTCCTTCTGGTGTGTCGCCAGCAATCTTTGACGTTCCTTGGCTGGTAGATGCATCATTACAGTCCTCCGCCTTCCCATGGCTGTCTCTTCACATCAGCTTCCCTCTTTGCATATCTGTTTCTGTGTCCAATTTTCCCCTTTTCCTAAGGACACCAGTCATACTGGATGAGGCCCACCCTATGACCTCATTTTAACTCAATTACCTCTGTAATGACCCTATTTCCAAATAAGGTCACATTCTTAGGTATTAGGGGATCAGGACTTCAATGAACGTATTATTTTTGGGAGACACGATTCAATCCATAACACTTTCCCAATTATAGTTACATCAAGATTAAAGGAACTGTTTGGAGTATTTCCATTATGTGGTGGAAGGAATCCAGGAGTGACTGGGAAAACTGTTGGGAAGTATGAAGGGACCATTTGCCCATGATTTTTACGGAAATAATTGGAGAGGAGTGAATGGCTGTCAACGTGTTGGATGACGCAAGCCTCAGACTTGATCGTTGTCATGCATGGTCTTGGATGAGAAGTCCCGGCATGCATGAGTTTTGACATGTGCTATTTTGTCTGCAAAACTCATTAAGGGGCCATTTGAAACTCAGCTCCCAAATTGACGTGAGAACAAGAGTTAAATATGGGTGTAGTTGTTGGCTTTTCAGGACCTACGAACTCCTTTTCCATGCACTAAGAGCTGTAAAGGAGGATGAAAGCTATCAGTTAAATTTACCTTTAGACTGAAAACAGGGCTAAGTTCTTGCTCAGCCTACATAATATTAAAGTCAGAATTAATTTTTTTTTTCATCTGTCAGGGAACAATCATGATGAGATCATGGACACCTAGTTATCACTTTAATCCTTCCAAAAATTTTAAAATATTGAAGGCACAAATGTGATGATGCTGTTGCTTCTAAACCCAAAAATGTGCATCTTTGCTTTCACTGATGGATTGAAGACAATAACACTTTGAAACGTCACACTCTATAGAAACTTTTCTTTGAATATTACAGACAATGTAGATTAAAAAAATCATTATAATCACTCATCTACCCTATTTATGAAAAGAAGAGAATGGCTCTGCTCATCAAAGTATAGCTGCCTGGAGCTCTGAGATGTGGAGGCTCACATCTGGTTTCTACTCCCTCCCTCTTTCAGTTCTGATTTTCTGTGTTCTGTATAAAATGAGAGTCGAGCTATTTGGAAGTTTAAGAAAAAAGCCCTTGAAATTTGTGATGATGGGAGAACTTGAATTTGCATCCCCCGTCTTAGATTTTCTTTTCTAAATCACCATAATGGTTTAGTTCAGGTTGTTTAAGACAAGAGTGAAATGTGTTGTTGGGTGGAGATGCAATTCCCTGTCTACCAGCAGCAGAAACTATTCCTGGCCTGGTGAGCCAGAAGGAAATGTCTTAGACATGAAAGAGACCCTGGAAGGAAAGTTGTGCCAATGAAGGAAGTCATCCCAGAGGGCAGAAGACCAGCAACAACAGAGGCTGACATTTCAAAGACGACATTGGATGGATAGGATGGTGAATCTTGAGAGAAGGTGATAACGATGGTCTTCAAGCAGAAGACAAGGAAGGAGAAACCCCAGTGCCCTGAGGCATCGAGGAAGTGGAGTAGGGAGGAACAAGAGTTCTGTAGGTCACACTACATACTAAGTGGACCAGCGTTGAGGTTTCATAGGAAATCATGCTCAGGAAAAGCAGAAGTGAGGCTCATCCCTGTACACCCACTTGAATCAAACAGCAGGTGCAGGCTGTAAATTATTGTGAACATGGCACCCAACTCTACATCGGGGGTGAGGGGAATGTGTAATGTGTCCTTTCTATTTTATACGGCTCTATGATCATTCATGAAATGAAGGGGCAACATTTCTGCATGAGAATTTCAAGTCCATCCTGAAGTGAGTCCGCAAAAAAAATAGACCCAGTCTCATCTCCCACCCCAGCCTTCTATGGCCCCATATGCAGACTTCCCCCAGTACCTCATTAGTCATGCACACAAATGACTTGGAAATCCTTTTGGGACCATCTCAGGAGTTCTCCTTTAGAGATAAATGTCTGTAGGTCCTGTGCAAAAACATCTCTCATCCAATTTTCTTGCTTAGGGAGGAGGACCTTGTTGAAGTGGCTGAAAAGAGGGAAGGGATGGTGACCTGAAAGATCAGTCCTTGATTGGAGCAAACATGGACCCCTCAAAAGTCATGGCAGCATGTCAATGTCGAATCTAAAGGATTAGCATCAAACCAGTCAGCATATATGCCCATGTGACTATTTTTTCAGGCTCATTTGACCTTATTAAACTATGATTTACCAAATGTCAGACATATTTTTGGAAGCATTTAATCCTCACAACAACCTTTTGAAGCAGATAAGTATAGCCATTGAAAGACTGCGGTTCAGGAAGGTGAGTAACTTGACTGGGATCTCACAGTAGGTGCATTTTAGCAATGGGGCTGAAGCCTGGACCTTTGAGTGCAGGTTCAGAGCTCGCCATCATTCGCAACGTAGCCAGCTCTTCCAATCAATGTAGCCACTGACTTTTGAGGCTGTCTCTGTGATGGTACCAGTGAGTGTGGGAAATGGGGATTTCACAGCAGCAGCAGCACTACTGAAAGAGAACTGTAGCTTCCTTCACTTTGTAAGTCTCCTGAGATATTCCTGAAATCCCAGCAGGGCAGCCCTGAAGTCATGCTTCTTGGAGGCCCGCTGTATCGGCCCTTCCTGGAAGATGGCGTTCTCAGCTCACCAACACGCCTGGATTTTACTGGCCCATTTGCAGGCCGGGCCCAGGCCCTGGGAACTTGTCAGGCCTGAAGGAGTTGGGTCCAGTTTCCATGTGCAGCTATGCTATACCCACTCCAACTGAAGCTATAAAAGAGTAAACAGGAGATGCAGATGGAGTGGTGGCCAGAACAGGGGCCTGTTGGTCATTTCCTCTTTGAAGTGTGACCTTGAGATGGCTGAGGTAGGATGTAAGTGCCATTGCTTTGGTAAGATAACAAGATTGTGTCCCCAGTGATTAGCCCAGAGGGACAGGCTAAGCAATGAGAAATCAGGAGAGCCTGTGTCTGCCAGTGATCCACTTTTGCCCATTCTTTGTGCTTTGTGCCACCTTTAAGTCCAGATGTCTTCTGGATAGTAGTGAGGTGTCAACATGACAGCCCAGAGAAGCTTCCTGTCCATACATTCTTTGAACTGAACCAAAGTGAATGCAGGCCCAGGATCAGAGCTGACAGTGCCTGGCAATTTGTGAGTGTTGGGGGTGGTGTGGAGCAAGGCTTGCTGAAAAGGAGGCAAAGCTTGGAGCTGGATCCGCTTCAGCTCATGCTGATGTCAGCAACAGCAATTCAGAAGTTTCTCCCTCTGATTGGTCCTGTGAAGCCAATATAGCTCTTTCAACAGGCTTTTTGACTTGTCCTCATGGGAGGGAGGTGTCTTTGGTGGCTTATGTTGTGTAGCATGGCGTATGTCTTACTCTTCAGTGTAATTTCAAAGTTAGAATCATTAGCAGGTATCTGTGGTCCTTCTCTCCCACAATGTGAACACACATGTCAACCTCTGTGTCAATAATTCCCAGATATGCTGCCCATGTTTTGAACAACCTAACAGGATTGACACCTTCCAGAACAATGTGACTTTTATATAAAAGATGACCTTTATGGGCAGTGACTAATGCTGTTGGCTTGTGACTGTCCTTCATTTTTCAGATAGCTTCCCTTTGAGAGGGCACCTTCCAGTGCCCTGTTATCCTCAAAGTGATGAGTGAAGACAGAAGGCACCATTTGCAATCTGCATTACCTTAGGTCTCAGTGTTTTGGAAATAGGCACTCCTTCTGGCTTCTTGACAAATATTGGCCAAATAAAATCCAGTATAGCAGGTGGACTGTAAACTCCATGAAAGCAAGAACCCCTGGGGGTTACCCTCACCACTGAATCTGGCTAGTACCATGACTGTTACAGCTCATGGTTATTTGTGGATCAGTGAATGAATAGTGATCTGATTAAGGCATAACGCTAGTGAACAGTCATCAAAGAGAGCAAAACACGAAGGTGGTAGAGGGATTTATGCCACATATTAGTTCATAAGAGGAATGGTTCTGGACGAGTCTGGATCACATCCAGAAACAGGCGACCTTGTCGAGTTTGTGTAATTTGAGAACAAGAGTTTAACAAAGGATCTGTTTACACAGTAATGGGCAGGGCATAGAAAAACCAACAAAGGATGCTCAAGTGCCCCAGGACTAACAATAGCACCTTTATTGCCCTAGGCCTGAAGGGGTAAGAGGACAGAAGAGCCATTCTGGGAACCTGGAGACCAAGGAGATTGTGTTAGAGGACAGGACTGGAGACCTTCAGTGGAAGGATGCAGCCAGCCTGTGTGACCTGCAGGGAGGAGCTGGGGTGACAGTGTCCTCGCTCTCTTCCCTCCCTGCAGTATCCGGCCAGTGCACCCTATTGGCTGAACGCACAAAGTGGCCAGAGGCAAGGGAGCCTGTGGATGAGCCCATACGTGTCAGCCCACAGGGCTCAGAGCAGGGGTGGGAGGATGGAGAGCGGTTCCTGCACCGTCTGTCAGTTTGTGCACAACTCTCTTCGGTCTTCAGTGGATTTGAGCTTCTGGCATTTGGTGCCTCAGTCTCTCTGGCATTGTCCTAAGCACTGGCCCCGCATTTTGAACTAAGGAGTGGTCAGTGATGGGTTTCCCAAAAGATCCTCCTGCTCCTGAAGTCACCACAGCACAGCTTCCAAAACATGTGGCCATTGGGTCAAGGAATAATTAGCAAATTGTTGGTAGTCCTGCGAGATGCTCTTTTCCAAAAGTGGCTGCAACAATATTTCTGGTCCCATAGACTCTTCTGGAAACTTGCCACTCTTCCATTGAGAGGTTGAGTCTATGTCCCTTCCCCTGAAACATGGGCAAGACTTGTGACTGCTTCTGTGAAGAGAACATGGTGGAAGTGTCACGGCGTGACCTCTGAGGCTAGGTTAGAAGAGGTGATATAGCTTCCACTTCTCTCTCAATCTTTCTCTCTTTCTCTCACTCTCTCTGTTTCTCTGTTTCTCTCTCTCTTTCTCTCCCTGCACCTTCAGAACCCCCAGCTGCCATCTAAGAAGTCTGGCTCCTCTGAGGCCGCCATGCTGGAAAGACCACGTAGAGATAGAGAGAGATTCCCGAGGGCCCAGCTATCCTTGGTGCCAGATATTGGAATCGTCCTGCTCCAGCTGCCCCCGACATGAGACTGAATGACCTTGCATATGATTCCAGCCCTAACTTTGACCATCTCTCTGATGCCAAGTGAACCATTCCTGCTAAGCCCTACCCAAATTATAGATTCATGCACAACATCAATGCTGTCATTATTTTAAACCTCTGAGTTTTGGCATGGTTTGTTACACAGCAACTGATAATAGAAAGAATAGCCTAAGAAGCTGCTAGTTGAAGTTTTGGTCTTTTCTTTTATTTCAATGATACATTTCTGCAGATTTGTCTTACTCTCCTCTCACAAACTACAGAACTTCAAAGCTCAATGACAGCTAATAATTTTTGAGGATTTCTACGTGCCAGGCACCGAACTCAGTGCTTTTCCCCTGTTGTTGCCTATGAATTTTCACAGCTCTGTGAGGTGTCCTCTTACGGCCCTCTCGAATAGCAAACAAGGAAGCTGATGTAGAAAAAAGGGTTGTTGTTATCCACCCAGATCAAACCTGGCAACTTGACCCCAGAGCCCATCCATTTCTCACATATAGAAGCTTACAAAGCAGAGCGTCCATGAAGCTTAGAGGCTGCAGCCATTCGTTCAATGCTTCTGTATTGGGCACCAATAAACTGCAGACACGATGCTGGTGGTGGGCATAAGGCAGTGAACAAAACCGACAAGATTCCTGCTCTCTCAGAGCTGATATCCTCGTTCAGGGGAGAGAGGTAATAAACAAGTATATAAACAAGAAAGTAGCAGATAGTGAGAAGTGCCGTGCAGAGAATTAAATGACATGACAACAGACAAGGTGACTGGTTGGCTACGTTGGCTGGGAGACAACATTTAACCTGAGAAGTGAATTTTAAGGAGCCAGCAAGAAGAGATTTGGGAAGATCTGTCACAGCTTCCACGGTCTTACGTAAGAACAAGCTTGGCATGTCCAAGTATTCAAAGGAAAGCCAGTATGGCTGGAGCAGAATGGCCTACAGGCAGATTTGGACCTGGAGCCCCTTGATGAGTGAGAGTTGTTTTGGACATCAGCAGTGGTTTCATCATTTATTGGGTGTTGATCAGCTTGAGCAAGCCCCAATTTCACAATAGTCTTCTCAGCTAGAATGGCAGGCACTGGATACGGAAACTATGGAAACTCTCCTGTCTTGTCCTTCTTTTCATATTTTCAGCATATATTTATTTTTAGTTTTCTGATTTTAAAGGTAACACATGCTTATTATTTAAAAAATTGGAAATAGAGAAAAAGTATAAAAAAGCAGAAAAAATTCACCCAGAGGCAACCACTATTAAATTTCACACATTTTACCAGTCTTTCTACTGTGCCTTTTTTTCATAGTTGAGATCAGACCTATACGGTCCAATACGGTAGCCGGTAACCACATATGCCTATTTAATATTAAAAGAGTTGCAGGAAAAGAAAATTAAAAACTCAGTCACCCAGGTACAGTAGGCACATTTCAAGTGCTCAATAGCCACATTGGCTGGTGGCTGCCAATGGACAATGCAGAATAGAATATTTCCATCATCATGGAAACTCCTATGGAGAGAGTGGTTCTAGACACATCCCGCTTCTGTGTGTTTAAGTGTAAGTGTCTTTTTCTTAGTGCATTTGTGGTTTCTACAAAGATTCTTACTGCAGAATCCATGTTGCCTACTGTTTATTTAGATGTCAGTGGCTCATGCATTAACATCGGCTTCCGTTTATAAGGTCCCAGTTCCTTGGAGAACCTCATGGAAAATCTGTTTCATTCCTACAGTCAGGCTTGTCTGATGTTTTGAATGCCCCAGATGTATTTTCCCAGGGGTGTGAACCAACTCCTTCCCCAGAGTCATGCGATGATGAATAGGCTTAGCTGGGTTTTCTCACAACATTGCCACATGAAGCCTCTAATAGCATGAATCCCGAGGACACAGGTGTAATCATGAGAAGGCCTGGGGGCCTCCTCAACCTTGACCTTGTAGGAGACTTGGTGAGAGGCCCTCCCTGAAAGAACCAGACTGGAGTCAGCTTCCACTCCAAAGGAGTGGCCATTCACAGTGCCAGTCAAACCCTGCACCAGGTCCATGAATCTGGCCCGGATCCTTTGAATGATGTCGTTCTTTTCTGTCCATAAATAACCATGATTTCCTGATGTCTGGTGAGGATCGTTGCAACACCAATTCCAGAACTTTAACGGTTTCTGATGATGTAGGGTCTCCAGGGGCCCTTCCTCCACCAGAGTCTAGTTTAGAAGCTTTATTCTGAAGGCAGAGTATTGAGGCAGCTCTCTGCAGCCTGAACAGGGCTTGGTGTGCTTGAGCTGATTACAACTTTTTTGGAATGGGCATATCCTGTGTTCTTGTACTCAGGAAGAACTCGCCACCTATGTTTATGGACATTTATTTTAGGACAATTTTATGATCCTTTCCCCATTTCTTTCTTTCATGTCTCAGGTGTGGTCTTGTTTTGTGTTGATCTTGTATACCCTTCCCTGACTGAGATGTTAGAAGCTGTTCCCTAGCTTCTTGAGACAATGATGCATACAGCCTCCCTGGCAATAATCGTTCCTTGGGCAGGTATAAAAGGCAAATTAGGTTGAGGCATCATGAACTGACATCACCCCACAGGGTAGCTTTTCAGAAAGATCTCTAATTAGGAGGCCAAGACAATTGAAGTCGCAGCACCTCCACTAGCTGGCTCCTTCTGATGATAAGAGCTTCGCGTTGGAATGGTGATGGACATGCTCACGAGCGTGCAGCCTCAAAATTCTCTCAGTTCTGTAAAATGTGCTAAGTCTGGGTGAAGTGAGAGACACACTGGATGTGTTTGGCCCTTAAAAACTCTCAATGCTACAACTCGTCTATTTTGTTAGCTACAATGTGGCGTGAATTCTCTGAATGTGTGAACCCCAGAAAGCATGGCCACTGACGTGAAATCTCCAATGGGCCCCTTCACGGTCAAATTAACGAATGGGTCTGTTCACATTCCCAGGTGGAGGCTGGAGCTTACTGTTACCATGACTATCTGAGAGAAAATTATCAGTCTCTGCTGTTGTCTGGACCTGTCTACCTCCTTCCTTCTTTCCTTCTTTTTTCCTCTTTCCCTCCTTCCTTCCCTCCTCCTTCCTTATTACATTAAATTTTTATTTTCTCTTTTTTATTATAAACTTGATATAGTCTTGTTGTTGAATTAAGCCCTATGGAAGTATCCCAGCTTTCACTTTAATGTACAACACCCTTGCCAGAAAATGTATTGGAGGCAGTAACAAGCATAGGGGACACACAGTTCTTAAATGGCTGTTATTTTTTGGGGCATATGCTATTGTGTAACTGTGCCCTCGATTCTGGAAGCATAAAACCAAAGACACTTAAAGAATAAAAATACTAGTGGTGAGCATCCACAGCCCCAGGAACACGTGACCCTAGGCAATTTATGTAATAGTCATTAAAGACGTTGGTTTGCTCCCAATAGCTTTTTGATTAAAATACTATGCTCAGCATTCCCAAAGGCATTGGTTTGTCAGAAACTCTCTGCAGCCTCAGACATTGCTTCCTTTGTTCACTTTGCACAGTGGTCAAACAAAAATGCTATTTTGGGCAGACGCATTTCTGCATCTAGATGAATAGTGCTGTACAATCCTTTCAACTCATTAGTTACCCCCACGAGCATTTTGTTGCCACTGAACCCTGGAGGGCCCCTTTGGATGCTACAGTGCTGCTGAAAAGAAATATTGAACAGGAACCATTATCTAGGCCATTTCTGACAGAGCGGATGTTTGGATAATCCTGCCCAAGGACCCTTTTCTACGTCTTTGATGCAGAAGACAAGTCATGGGCGGCCGAATACTCATTTGAGATTTTGACATGATACAGAGCTATCTTAGAGACAGTCTTAGTTTAACCTTCAGGTTTTTCTTGTGGCATATCTCCCCAAGGATATCAGGTGGCCCTCCATCAGGGCAACAGCTATATTTTCCTGGCCAAATAAGGCCTTTGCTGACTTCATCCTCGGAGGAACAGCATTCGATTAGTTCCTTTGAGGTGCTTGCTGGTGTCCGCCATTTTGAATCATCTCATGTATAATTCCAGGCAGAACAACTGATATTAGGGGAGCTATTCCTATCCCAAGTCATAGAACCATAAAGCTAGACACCTGGACTATATTTTTCTAGCTCTCAACAGAATTGTACTGATAGAACAAGGTTAATATTTTCCCTCAGTTTTTATTGAGGGTCATGGTAAGAAATGGCTACCTGGGTTTATATTTTCTGTAAAACATCTGTTGAGGATTATCCATCATGTTAACTATCTTTAATATAATGATACACATGGAAATTTCCTTTTTATTCAGAGCTGGGGAAATTGTATCTCTGCTGATCAATTTGGATGATTAAAGTCAGATAAAAACTACTTAATGTATCATGTTTCATCTTTTGCCTTGGTTACTGTGAATCTCAGAGATAATTTTTGTACCCAGTTGTAGAAACTTTTCTAAGTTTAGTTTTTTTAAAATATGATTCCCACCTTCTTCACCTTTGTTATTTGTGTCTTGTCTTTGGGTTACTGATAAAATATTTGGGGGGTTTGTTCTAATGCAGCTGTGCTTTTTATGATGTGCCATATCAAATTGTTTTTGGAAATGGGGATGGGAGAGATACCAATGTTTTGTGCTAAAGTTTCTCTAGTTGCCCATGTGATGTGATGGCCATTAGTTTGGGAGAGAAGGGGAGGTAAAGGAGGAGGAGTTCTGAGTGGCAAAGGGAGGAGGATGTAACATAATTAAAGGACATTATGAACCAAGGTGGGAGGTGGGACTTTTGGAGGTCATGAGGTGAGCAGTTGGGCCATGATGAGGAGTAATGGGAAATAAGATAGGAAATCCCTGCTAAGATGAGATAGGGCAGGGTCCAGGAGTCTGGATTTGGAGACCAAGTCCATTTAGGACTAGGTTAGGTGGGCTTTAAGAAATTAGGGTTTTCTTTTAAAAAAAATTGAGGTCATAATAGTTTATAGCATTGTGAAATTTCAGTTGTACATTATTATTTCTCAGTCACCATATAAATGTACCCCTTCACCCTTGTGCCAACCCGCCAGCCCCCTTCCCCTGTGGTAATCACTAAACGGTTCTCTTTGTCTGTGTGTTAGTTTATCTTCCACATATGAGTGAAATCATACAATATTTGTCTTTCTCTATCTGGCTTATTTCGCTTAACATAGTACCCTCAAGGTCCATCCATGTTGTTGCAAATGGGACGATTTTGTCTTTTTTTATGGCTGAGTAGTATTCCATTGTATGTATATATATCTATATATATACCACATCTTTATCCAATCATCAGTCAATGGGCACTTGGGTTGCTTCTCCTTCTTGGCTATAGTGAATAAAGCTGCAGTGAACATAGAGGTGCATAAGTCTCTTTGAATTGTTGGTTTCAAGTTCTTTGGGTAAACACTCAGTAGTGCGATAGCTGGGTCATATGGTATTTCTATTTTTCATTTTTTGGGAAATCTCCATACTGTTTCCCATAGTGGCTGCACCATTTGCATTCACACCAGCAGTGTATGAGGGTTCCCTTTTCTCCACATCCTCTCCAACATTTGTTATTTTTTGTCTTGGTGATTATAGCCATTCTAATGGGTGTAAGGTGATATCTTAGTGTAGTTTTGATTTGCATTTCCCTGATTAGTAGTGATGTTGAACATCTTTTCATGTGCCTATTGGCCATCTGTATATCTTCTTTGGGAAAATGTCTGTTCCTATTCTCTGCCCATTTTTTTGATTGGATTGTTTGTTTTTTTTGTTGTTATGTGTGTTCTTTGTATATTTTGGAGAGTAACCGCTTGTTGGATATATGATTTGCAAATATTTTCTCCCACTTGGTGGGTTGTCTTTTCATTTTGTTCCTGGTTTCCTTTGCCTTGAAGAAGCTCTTTAATCTGATGAAGTCCCATTTGTTTATTATTTCTTTTGTTTCCCTTGTCCGAGTAGACATAGTATTCGAAAGATCCTTCTAAGACTGATGTCAAAGAATGTACTGCCTATATTTTCTTCTGGGAATTTTATGGTTTCAGGTCTTACCTTCAAGTCTTTGATCCATTTTGAGTTAATTTTTGTGTATGGTGAAATATAAAGGCCTACTTTCATCCTTTTGCATGTGGCTATCCAGTTTTCCCAACACCATTTATTGAAGAGACTTTCTCTATTGTATGTTCTTAGCTCCTTTGTCGAAGATTAGCTGTCTGTAGATGTGTGGATTTATTTCTGGGCTTTCAATTCTGTTCCATTGATCTGTGTGTCTGTTTTTGTTCCAGTACCATGCTCTTTTAATTACTATAGCTTTGTAGTATATTTTGAAGTTAGGGATTGTGATGCCTCCAGCTTTGTTCTTTTTTCTCAGGATTGCTTTAGCTATTCGGGGTCTTTTGTTACCCCATATGAATTTTAGGATTCTTTGTTCTATTTCTGTGAACAATGTCATTGGGATTTTGATTGGGATTGCATTGAATCTGTAGATTGCTTTAGATAGTATGGACATTTTAACTGTATTTATTCTTCTGCTCCATGTGCATGGAGTATCCATTTCCATTTCTTTATGTCATCATTGATTTCTTTCAATAAAGTCATAGTTTTCATTGTATAGGTCTTTCACCTCCTTGGTTAAATTTATTCCTGGATATTTTATTCTTTTTGTTGGGATTGTATTCTTGAGTTCTTTTTCTGTTAGTTTGTTACTAGAGTATAGAAATGCAACTCATTTTTGTAAGTTGACTTTGTATCCTGCAATTTGATGTAGCTGTTGATTATTCCTAATAGTTTTCTGATTGAGTCTTTAAGGTTTTCTATATATAAAATCATCTCTGCAAACAGCGGGAGTTTTACTTCTTCATTGCCTATTTGGACTCCTTTTATTTCTTTTTCTTGCCTAATTGCTCTGGCCAAAACCTCCAGTACTATGTTGAATAAGAGTGGTGAAAGTAGTCACCCTTGTCTTGTTCCTGTTCTCAGAGGGATGGCTTTCAGTTTCTTCCCATTGAGTATGATGTTGGCTGTGGGTTTGTCATATATGCCCTTTATTATGTTGAGGTACTCTTCTTCAATACCCATTTTATTGAGAGTTTTTATCATAAATGGATGTTTGATCCTGTCAAATGCTTTCTCTGTGTCTATTGAGATGATCATGTGGTTTTTATTCTACATTTTGTTAATGTGGTGTATCACATTGATTGATTTGCACATGTTGAGCCATCTCTGTGTCCCTGGTATAAATCCCACTTGATCATGGTGTATAATCTTTTTAATGTGTTGCTGTATTTGGTTCGCCAATATTTTGTTGAGGATGTTCATCAGTGATATTGGCCTGTAATTTTCTTTCTTTGTGTTGTCTTTGTCTGGCTTGGGTATCAGGGTAATGTTGGCCTCATAGAATGTGTTAGGAAGTGTTCCATCTTCCTCAGTTTTTTGGAATAGTTTGAGAAGGATAGGTATTAAATCTTCTTTGAATGTTTGGTAGAATTCTCCAGAGATGCCATCTGGTCCTGAACTTTTATTTTTGAGGAGGTTTTTGATTACTGTTTCAATGTCTTTATTTGTGATTGGCCTAGTCAGATTCTCTATTTCTTCTTGGTTCAGTTTTGGGAAGTTATATGAGTCTAAGAATTTATCTATTTCTTCTAGATTGTCCAAATTGTTGGCATATAGTTTTTCATAGTATTCTCTTATAATCCTTTGTTTTTCTGTGGTATCCATTGTAATTTCTCCTCTTTCATTTCTAATTTTATTTGTTTGAGCCTTCTCTCTTTTTTCTTAGTGAGTCTGGCTAAGGGTTTATCAATTGTGTTTATCTTCTCAAAGAACCAGCTCTTAGTTTAATTCATCCTTTCTACTGTTATTTTCATTTCAATTTCATTTATTCCTGCTCTAATTTTTATTATTTCTCTCCTTCTGCTGACTTTGGGCTTTGTTTCTTCTTTTTCTAACACTCTTAGGTGCAGTTCAAGATTGCTTATTTGAGATTTTTCTTGTTTGTTAAGGTGGGCCTGTATTGCTATGAATTTCCCTCTTGGGACCCCTTTTGCTGCATCCTGTATGAGTTGGTTTGGTGTATTTTCATTCTCATTTGTCACCAGATATTTTTTGATTTCTCCTTTAATTTCTTTAATGATGCATTGGTTGTTAAGTGGCATGTTGTTTAGTCTCCACATGTTTGTCACTTTCCCAGCTTTTTTCTTGTAGTTGATTTCTAGTTTCATAGCATTATGCTTGGAAAAGTACTTGATATGATTTCAATCTTCTTAAATTTATTGAGGCTTGCCTTATTTCCCAACTTATGGTCTATCCTTGAGAATGTTCTGTGTGCACTTGAGAAGAATGTGTATTCTGTAGTTTTTGGATGAAGCGTTCTATGTATATCTACTGAGTCCATTTGGTGTAGTTTTTCATTTAAATCCACTATTTCTTTGTTGACTTTCTGTGGATGAGCTATCCATTGGTGTAAGTGGGAGTGTTAAGGCCCCTTACTATTATTGTGTTGTTGTTAATAGTTGCTTTGTGTACTTTGGTGCTCCTGTGTTGGGTACATATATATTTATAAGTGGAAATTTAGGTTTTTGAATAGAGAAGCGATAAGATGAAAGTGTCTTGTGGAATATTTATCTGTCCTGCATAATGATTGGAATTGAGTTGAGATTACACTGGAAAGATCAGCTCATTGGAGGTTGCAGAAATTCAGGCATGCTTGGTAAAAGCGTAGAATTGCAGAGATGGAGAAGGAAAGAACTCTAAGCTATAAGGTTTAAAAAAAGAAATACCCAGGGCATTTTTGACTCTTCCTTCAACCCTGTGTCAAAGATGATCCCAGAGCTAACAGTGTCAAAAATTTATATAGGCCCTATTTTAGTTTGACTTAAAATCCAGCTACGCATGGCTTTGGTAAACTTTTTATATTTAATACTGGGTACAGTGAAAATATTAAACACTGACATTTTGGCATTCTTTGTTATTGCTTTAATTTTGTGTTATAGTTATTTGAGGTTAACATTTAATTGTAAACTTAATTTTTTTTTGTTACACTGCTGATTATATATCCTCCTAAAATTTCTGTTTTCTGATAGATGCTTTGGAGACTCACTTAAAAAATGCTAGTGTTGTTGGCTGTTTTATTTTTTTAAAGATTTTATTTTTTCCTTTTTCTCCCCAAAGCCCCCCAGTACATAGTTGTATATTCTTCGTTGTGGGTCCTTCTAGTTGTGGCATGTGGGACGCCGCCTCAGTGTGGTTTGATGAGCAGTGCCATGTCCGTGCCCAGGATTTGAACCAACGAAACACTGGGCTGCCTGCAGCGGAGCGCACAGACTTAACCACTCGGCCACGGGGCCAGCCCTTGTTGGCTGTTTTAAATCTCTGTTTTCGGTTACGTGCACATTTCCTCAGCTCTTTGTGGAGCTTTGGGGTCGGCTCGCCCAATCTCTCATCTGGCTTGAACATGAGTGGAGTTGGTGATCAACCCTTGGAACAACGATTGGCTTTCTTGGAATCCCCTGGCGCTACAACTGTCTTTCTTTTGGATCCATCTTTAATTTAGCGTCTTAAATCTGGCAAGATTTGCTCTCTTGAATTCATTTTCTTACCTTGATGACTTTTCTTAGGATCTCCACTTCAGTCATCTTGTGGTGGCTTCTTTCTTAGTCCACAGGCTTTCAGACTCAGATGTAGCTGGGCGTTAGCCTTAGCCATTGTATTTCCTGCAAGAGGAAATTAGTCTTAATGAGATTCATATTCCTCAAGAACATGTGAGCTGAAGAACTGGTTGTTAGGGGCTGTTCCACAAGTTAAAGAGCCTGACCTGAAGCTGCTTAAGTGATTTGACTAAAACGGAGTTGTTTTACTACTTCTTGTGATATAGAATTCTGAAGGTTGCTCAGTGGAATAGTGAAATATAACTTTATTTTTTGCATAGGGTCCAATTTTATTTTCCTTTTGATTTATAGAAATTCAGACTTATATGTTACTAGTGCTAAAAGGGAAATTAAAGCCAAAGAATTCAACACATTATTTTTATTTTTGTGAGGAAGATTGGCCATGAGCTAACATCTGTTGCCAACCTCCCTCTTTTTGCTTGAGGAAGATTGTCCCTGAGCTAACATCTGTGCCAGTCTTCCTCTGTTTTGTATGTGGGATGCTGCCACAGCATGGCTTGATGAGTGGTGCATAGGTCTGCACCTGGGATCTGAACCTGTGAATCGTGGGCTGCTGATTCGGAGCATGAGAACTTAACCACTATGCCACCAGGCTGGTCCTCAACACATTATTATCCTGAGAAAGAATTTATTAATGTCAAGAGGCTGGTAAGACAGAGCAAGAAAGCAAGTGTCCCAACATAGGACCAGACAGATCCTTTGCATTGCATTGCACATGGCCTCAGGTCAGCATGCTCTGAAAGTACTTTTCCTTCTGCCCAGGTAAAGGAATATAGTAATCTTTGCAGAATGCCTTGTTTTCACTTTGGATGCTAATGTTTTTGAAGGAGGGTAATGTGAAATAGATTTATCATGGACTTTGGGATCAAATCCTAGCTCTTTGATTTATCAGCTTAAAGGTGAGTTATTGAGTTTCTCTGTTCTTCCATTTACTCATCTGGGGAATGGAAATGAACGTAATGAATTGGTCTCTGGTCAGTTTTTTATGTTGCTTCTAGTATGGGGTCCTATCCAGAGAACTCATCTGCCACCAGCTTCAGTTCATGGCTTTACCATTCCTTTTTTTTCTTTCTTTCTTTTTCTTTTTTTGGTGAGGAAGATTGGCCCTGACTAACATCTGTTGCCAGTCTTCCTTTTTTCTGCTTGAGGAAGGTTGTCCCTGAGCTAACATCTATACCAGTCTTCCTCTATATTGTATGTGGGATGCTACCACAGCATTGCTTTGTGAGCAGTATGTAGGTCTGTGGCTGGGATATGAACCTGAAAACTCCAGGCCACCAAAGTGGAGTGTGTAAACTTAACTATGCCACAGGGCTGGCCCCTTGACTGTACCATTCTTGATGCCCTGGACAGTGCTTGCATCCTACCAGTGTAGGCAGAATGGCCCTAAGTGAAAACTATATTTATTTTAGTGATTTTTCTTTGACTGCAGAAGTTGGGCAAATTGCTTACTCATATTTATACTTATGTTTTAAGTGTAGATTGGGAGGAAATTCATATTCAGTTTGGAATAAATCAGTATTAAATAGAAACTTTTGCAGTTGAAAGAAGACAAGATTTTATGAATCCCCTCAAAATCAAAGCAAGCCAAGAACTGAACTGTGAGCAGGGATAATGAAGCAATTACTGGTACAATGCCAGTTTACTTCAAGGACTTTTTTGAATGTCACATTCATCTCGAATATAGAGGTCAAAATGGAGATATCTTTATCTAGTCCCAGAATTCTTGTGGAGTCTCTTGGTAATTTATTCTTTGAGACTAGTTTATAGTTGAAGTTTTGTTTCAAAGAGGCACCAATTATCAACCTCCATCCCCACCTGTGCTGCATATGGACTACAAGATGGATGCACTGTGGACTTCAGGTTGCAGTGAAGGGAAGCTGACCGTCATGTATTGCTAAAGAAATGTCGCACACCTCTTCTTTTACTTCCTGTAATCCACAGGAAAAAGTTTATAAACCCAGCTGTATCCACTGGTGAGCCAACACTCTCTTTAAATCTTGACACCTCTCTACAATGAGTGCCTCATGACACATTTCACTTTAATCTGCTTGATGCGTCAGTGAAGATGCTGGATAGCAATGTAAGATGTAAACAGATGGCACTTCTGCTTTGTGCAATACAAGCAATATTTCCTCTTCTTGGTATGACTTTTAAAAATTTTATGTAAAAATGACACTGAAAACGGAAATCTCTGAGAAATGGATGCTTGATTTTGAACTCATTTAGATTGTCTGTGCAGGATCTAGGTATGTCAAATTATGATTTCCCTAAGAATACAACATGCAAACCATTTTGTTTAGATAAATGATGACTTGGTTTGGTCATTGCTCAGGAAATGAATGCCATGACAGGTCCTGGAATCGAATCAGGTCATAGAAAAAAATGGACTTTGGAATGATTTGGGCGTGTTTGCTTTTAGCATTATGTGAAAACTCTTTTCTGATTGACTTGCAGCATAAAATGGTGCTTTAATTGGGAGGAAGCTTGCATTTACAAAATCCCAAATTGATTACACTCTCTATTGCACTTTGTTTTTGTGGATCAAGGAAAGAGCTAAGAATTAAACTGTTGTGAATTTTTCCTTTTGTATTTTTCCTTGATCAAAGCCAAATATTCTGATAGGGAAAAGAGCACTGGAAGGTTGCTTTCAATCTAGTTCAATTGATCGAGCATCTCTTTTGGGCAAAGCACTGGGGCGGCCCAGTGCAGTTTGTTTTGGAAGAATGCCAGGAGCACAGGGCCTTAGAATTGGAGGGGATCTTACCAATTGTCTGGTCCAGCCCTCTCAGGTTGCAAGCTAATAAACCGAGGGCGAGAATAGGTAGAACAGACCTGTTCAAGGTCACAGGGCATTCAGCTGCAGAGACAGCCCGAGCTTTCTCATTTTAGTTGGGTCCAGTCTCAACACATTGGTCTTCTTTATTGTTCTTCCACTCTGCTAGGTTACCTGATTTCACAGGTTATCACTTTGGCATCCTACTTTGCATCACTTACACCCTACACCTACCTGAACATGGTGTAGGGTTTACCTAGCAGATTTTAAAGCTTGGTTGCTCAAAGACTGGTTTGGTTTAGCTCTGTTGACCTGACGAGTCTGATGTGTCTGTTCTGATCAGGAAAGGCCAGAGACAGCTGTATTGTCCTTGGTGTTTCAGGAGGCTGGGCTGGTTCTAGATTATGAGGTCATGTTAGCTTGGAGGCCCTGAGGTGGGAGAGGAGATGAAATGGGTGTTTGCCTCCTTCCTCAGAGTCCATGTGTATAGTGTGAGAATATGGTTTTTGGATGGACACACCCTGGTTCCATGTCTTGGCTCTGCCATTTACTGGCTGGATGACCTTGAGCAAGTTATTTTGCATTTTTATGCTTCAATTTCCTCATCTGTAAAATGGGAGCAACACTATTAGTACTTTATTACACTTAAAATCCTTAGAACAGTGCCTGACAGATAATGAGTTCTCCTTAGGGTTACTTATTATTCTCCTTGGGTCTACTTTTGTCTGTCATACAGTGTACCCTTTGGATAATGCTGCTCTGGGTCACAGAGTCAGTGAACTAAGAATAGCCTGCATCTCACTGGGTGAAGTGGCCTTGGACGTCTTTGCTGTGCTGACTCTGAAAGTTCTGCCCCAGTTCCTCTGATGACATTGTGTTCTTCTCCAACCTAGGAGATTTACTGATTTTTTTTTGTCAACCTAGGACTTTGGGGGATAGCACACTCTTGCAAATATGACTAAATTTAGTGCTATTGATTATTACAGGTCTTTGTCTATAACAGTATGATGCTAAAGCAAATATTAGTTGAATTAAAAAAACAGTCAAATTATTTGATGTCATGGACAAGAAAAGCTGAGTTTTCCCATTTCTGCCTCTCAGTATTGGCATCATGTGGATGCAACCATGGAGTTTCATTTCTCTATTGGTTATGAATTACGAATCCTGACACCAATAAATCATACAGTGGGCTGGCATTTCTTCCACTTTTCACAAAGGGG
Organism: Equus caballus; assembly: GCF_041296265.1. Classification (NCBI taxonomy): domain Eukaryota; kingdom Metazoa; phylum Chordata; class Mammalia; order Perissodactyla; family Equidae; genus Equus; species Equus caballus. The sequence goes on along the minus strand of NC_091689.1, from coordinate 17,354,411 downwards.
GTTGCTATGGAATGATGGTGTCCAAATGTTCCATGTAAACATTTAACTAAAAAATAGGTTTGCACTCCTGCTGTGGTATGTCAGTTGTTCTGATTTTAAGGTTACTTTTGATGGGTTTGATTATATGCTGCATTACGAATCAAATATTTACTTTCTTAACGGTTAATTCCTTTTCACGGTCGTCTTTCTTAGGAAGGCTTCTCTTTAATCTCTTTCATGTTTTGTAAATATCAAAGGACTATGAGGACCATGGTCCAGGTCGTCTTTCTTTGGGTAGTCCATAAAGAGTTTAATTCTGAATAGCCAGTTAAAATCAGATCTCATTTTCTGCTTTTGATAGTTCATGATCTTGGCACTTTAGGGTTTAGTACGTGATGGCTCTTGGGTTCTACAGAAAGCCTCAGCACGTACTGTTCAACTGCCTTGAACCCTGTAGAGAGTGACGGGTTTTTTTCTAGGCTGTATATAGGAGATTTGGAGAGGCAGTTTTCCCTTTTGTATCTGATTATAAAATCTAGGTAACTATGGATAGATATATATGTGTGTATAAATTATGAAGTACTCCTCATAACCACCTCCATAATCACCATGATGTCTTTAGCAGGAACAAAAAGGCTTTGTTTCATTCTTCCAAGAAGTATTTACTGGGCAAGGCAACATTTTACATGCTTAGGATTCATCAATAAACACAACAGATAAATATCCCATTTCTTTTTTTTTAAAAGATTTTATTTTTTACTTTTTCACCCCAAAGCCCTCCGGTACATAGTTGTATATTCTTCGTTGTGGGTCCTTCTAGTTGTGGCATGTGGGACGCTGCCTCAGCGTGGTTTGATGAGCAGTGCCATGTCCACGCCCAGGATTCGAACCAACGAAACACTGGGCCACCTGCAGTGGAGCGCGTGAACTTAACCACTCGGCCACGGGGCCAGTCCCTAAATATCCCATTTCTGATGGAACTTACATTCAACCAGGGGGTGAGGGATTGGGGTGGTGCAGAGGTTGTGGGTTGGAGAGAAGCAAGAAACAAAATAACTAGGGTTGCCAGAAGTATCCCTGTGTTAGCTCCTTATTTAGTTTCTCTTAAATTATTTTTATTTAATGTAGTGATCTGTCTCCTGACAAGCTGCAATCTTCAACAAGCTCCATGCAAGCAGTTTTAACATATCTTCCTCTTTGGGACTGAGTTTCTGGAAATCGCTGAACAGAGGTCAGGACCAATAATAGATTTACCACCCTCTCCCCCATCCCCAACTAATTAGAAGTTAGAACCAATTGCCACATTGTAACTTTTTGTTCCTCATCCTAGGGCGTGGCTTCAGGTAGGTGCGTGAAGTCATTAGTATCCCATGTAGCAGTTGCATCTCACATGAGGGCGGCTTGATGGTATTGTTTTCGTTAACTTCTCTTTTTGCCCACCCATGTCTGTAACGGGACCGACCACTTCTCCACCAGACTCGAGGACCAGAACCTTAGAAAAGCTCATATAAATGAGAGAGGCCAAATTCTCGGTCCCTTAAGGAGGACAGTTCTGATCCATTAAAATAAGTCATTGAAAAATGGCAGCTACACGAAAAGATAGACTGAGCATAGGGCAACTGTTGTATCTGAGTCTGTCTATCTGTGTCTGTACCTAAGGCACAGACACAGGTATAATAAATACAGTAAGATGCAGGCATAATATGGTAATTATATTAATATAGTAATAGTATATAATGTGTTATATATTGTATGCATAATATATAATATAATAAGGTAACATATGAATATGTAACATATACAGTAACATATAGTACAGTTTGCCCTACTGAACGATGGTAAAATTCCAGCTCTGGAGGGATCATAGAGGTCCTTTAGATCAGTTGTTTTTACCCTAAGATCTGTGGCTGCTTTTGAACATCATCAAATTGATCATAAACTGCCGTGTTTATCTGGAGAGGATCCATAACTTACATCACACGCTCAAAGTGGTTCGTTTAAGAAATGCTCACCGAGGCCAGATCTTAGTGGTAGAAAAATTGAGACCCAGAGAACAACTGACTTGTTCAAGGTCACACAGTTTTGGCAGCTTGGGTCCAGGACTTGTGAGCCCAGCTTCAGATCTTGTGATCAAACTACAAATTAGTAATATTTATATGGTGGTGACATTAAATTAGGTCAAATGTTTCTGTGCTATATAAATATCAAATGCTTGTGACTTGAGGAGCTGGGGACTTGCAACTGAATGAGGTGGGAAGCTGTCCTTTTTGCAATGTAAGCTGTTCACAGAGCTTTTCAGAAAAGCTTTTCATCTCTTTGAAATTTTTAGTAATTTGTAGGTGTGTCTATAGTGAGTATTGAAAGGAATAAACTTAGTGTTCAAAAAAAAGGTTAATGGCTTAAAAATCTAGTTTCCTGTGTGGCTCCCATTTCTAATGTTTATTAAAGTCTTGTTTCAGAGACCTTGAAAAGACACCCCATCCTTATCTTAGGACAAAGAAACACACTCTTGCTTAGCTCTGAAACGGCACGGCGCCTCTGCAGCGGGAGCTTTTCTTCATCAATGACTTCCAGTTCTGGGTGCTGCAGAATTCTCATAATGAGAGACCCAGTTCTATCTAGGTCATCGCATCCTTCAGGACAAAATTCAGATGTAGGAAAGTGATAAGTTAAAAAAAAAAAACGGATCATATTTCTTTCAATAGAAAGCTGGCTAATTTTGTAGGCTCTATTTTTTTTAAGGTCTACTTTTTAAACCCTCCATTATAATTTCATTTTTAATGATGTGTTGAGCAATTTAAACTACAAAAGTTATGTTCATTTTTTCCCCCAACCTTGATAGGCTTAGATATCGGCCAGAATGTTTCCAATGGTTCCTAAACCTAGAAAAATAAGGGATCAAAGCAAGATGTTTTCTGATTACATTTTTGGTGTCTGGGCACTGATTCTTTGAATTGGTTGTCATTCAGATTAGGGAGTAAAATACATCTATTTATCCAAGGTCTTTCTGACGGGCGGTTGGAAATAAAAATACCCCTCCATACCCTTAAAGAGTAAGCACATTGTTAATACTTAAGAAAGTCTTACTGAGTGAATGAGTTCACGTTGAGTGAAGGCCAAGTCTTCATTTTTAATTTGTGTGAATTGTTGGAAGCATCATTCCAAGATTCAGACAGGATATTCCCGTGGAGTGGTTCTGGGTCTCGCAGAGCTGTACAAGGATGCTGTTTTTGTCACGTTGTACCTAAGGCTCTTCAGAAGGAAGGGCATGTTCATTAATGCCCAGATCCAAGGTGCCTGAGCAACTTGCATCCTCAGCCAGAGTAAATGGGACCACTAATACCAATTGGATGCACTTTTGTCTTCACACAAAATGGAAACTGCTTTAGAAGACACCTGGATAAAATTTGTGCATGTTAAGATCCTTTATTCAGGTGAGAAATGGAGAGCTGGGGAACCTTTTGAAGAGAGTCAGACACCTCCGTATCTATAGCTGATGTGTTGGGAAGGGTCAGTTTACCAGACAGCTAAGGTAACCTGAACATGGGTCCCCAACCATAGACATAGAGGTCTTTCTAGAACTTCGAGTGACTGGCTGCTTGTGTTTGACTTTCGCAGCATTCTGTTTAACACCAATTTAATTTACTGTTTCCTTTTTTCTCTTCTGCTTCCCAAATCATTGGCTTAGGGAAATTTTAAATGTTTCTCAGGCCTATAAGGAAGAACCGGTTTTTATCAATTCCCATGAAATTTCCTTGAAATGCAGGTGTGATGGTTAATTTTACGTGTCAGCTCGACTGGGCTAAGGAATGCCAGATTGCTGGTAAAACATCATTTCTGGGTGCATCTGTGAGAGCATTTCTGGGAGGGATTAGAATTTGAATCACACAGAGTAAAGAAGATGGCCCTCACCAAGGTGGGTGGGTATCATCCAATTCATTGAGGGTCTGAGTAGAACAAGAAGGCTGAGGAGGGGTGACTTGCTCTCTGCTTGAGCTGGGACATCCAGCTCCTCCTGTGCTGGGACACCCACGCTCCTGGTTCTTGGGCTTTTGGACTTAGACTAGAATATATACCATGGTACACCCACCCTTCCCCGCTCCTGCCCCATTCTTGGGCCTTTGGACTCAGATTTACACTGTCGGCTCCCCCCAGTTCTCAGGCCTTCAGCCTCAGACTTAATGACGCCCCTGGCTTTCCTGGTTGTCCAGCTTACAGATGACAGATCATGGAATCTCTGGGCCTCCATAACCACAGAAGCCAATTCCTATAATAAATTTCCTCTTACATAGATCTCTCTATATATCTTATTGGTTATGTTTCTCTGGAGAACTCTGGTTAATACAGCCGGGATGCCTCAAATTAGGAAGCGGCAAGCCTGACCCCATCAGTGTGCTCTTGAATGAATTTCTCCCCCACTCCGAATTTAGGAGAGGTGCTGCCTGGCCTCTGGATAATTGCTTGTCCGTACAGGCAGGTATTTTAGCTCTTAGGGCTGGGGAAACTGCTTGGAGGGTCTGGACACAAAAGCTAGGTGGAAAGAGGAATGTTTCCAAAAATAGTGAGTTGTCTAGATCTTACGTACCATTGTCTTGTCACATAAGAGTTCTAAGCAAACGTTTGAATGAATGATGGCTGTTATTTAGGTAACCACAATAGAGCATCATGGAGGTAACTATCTTCAGGATCATGCTGACTTTTATTTTGTTACTTATGTAATATAACGTGGAAATTGAAAAATCATTCCCTTCATGTTTTTCAGAAAAGAAATGAATTGCCTTCTAGTTTCATAGCTCCAGGACATCAAAATATCTCAGAAACACATTTGCTGAAATTATATTCCTCCTGTGAGAATTAATGAATAAGTGCTTAGGTGTGATAGTGAGAAGGAAGCTGGTAATTTTAAGTATTATAAATAGAAGTGTGGGTATCAAGACATTGGAATTATTTTAATTATGGACAAGAAGTTTACCGAGAAGAATAGGTTCTCAGAGCTAGATGCCATTAGCGGTGAGCTGTTCTCTTATTCATTCTTGAATCCCCAACACTCACATGGAGGTCGGCACTGAGTTGGAGCCCAGCCCGTGCTTGATTGGAGGGAATGTATGTCACCATTTGTCTGTCCCTGTATGATGCACTTTTATAGGGATGGTCTCCTTTATTCCCAACAACACTGTGACGTAAGGACTCCTTTACCACTCACCTTTTTGGAGATGACACTGAAGCATGGAGAGGTTAAGAAACATGTCCAAGGTCACACAGCAAGTAACTGACAGAATCTGGATTCAGCCTAGATCTCTTTAATCCAAAAGCTTAAGCTTCCGGCCACTAGGACACCTGCTTCCCACCAGACCGCAGACCGTCACTAGTAACCACAGGCACAGGATGGCTTTTCTCAATTACTTCATCAATGGCTAAGGTGCCTGTATTAGTTTCCTTGGGCTACAGTAACAAAGTACCATGAACTTAGTGGCTTCAAACAATAGAAATTTACTCTCTTACAGTTCTGGAGGCTAGAAGTTGGAAATCAAGGTGTGGGCAGGGCCACGCTGCTTCAAACATTCTGGGGGAGCATCTTTCTTTGCCTCTTCCGGTTACTGGTGGTTCTCGGGGTTCCTTGGCTTGGGGTAGCATCACTCAATCTCTGCCTTCATCTTTGCTTGGGTCTTCACATGGCCTTTCCCGTGTCTCTGTGTCTGTCTCTTCTCTTCCTTCCCTTCCCTTCTCAGGACCCGTTGGATTTAGGACCCACCTGAATCCAGATGATCTCCTCTCCAGATCCTTAATTTAACTGCATTTGCAAGCACCCGTTTCCCAAATAAGGTCACAGTTTATTGGTTCTGGGGGTTCGGATAGGGACATATCCTTTTGGGGGGCCACCATTCAACCTACTATGGTACACTTCGTAGTTCTTTTTATGCACCCCAAATTAAACCAAGTTATTTTTTTGAAGGAACAAAAATACTCACCAAATGTGCTATTTGCCGTGAATAATAGATTCTTTGTTTATTCATTCAGACCTTCTGAACTGTCTCCGATTTGCCTCTGCACCCCTGGATCTTAGGCTTGTGAAGACCTTGTGAAATTCCTTTTCTTTTCCTGGATCTGATGGTGTAAATGGCTGTTCCCTCCCTTCCCCCTTGAAGTCCTTGTAAGATCCTTTTCTGGTCCTAGTTGTTAACATTTTATTTCCTGTTTTTCTGAGTCCTTCCTTTGACTTCATTTCTTTTGCTTCGTTTTTTATTTATTAATTTTTTTTACTTAAAAATTCTTTCTGTTTTCTTTTTGTATATTAGATTCCATTCTTTCTGAGTATTCTTGACTGCATGGCCTTAATATGTTTGAGTATAGATGTTGTGCAACTTTGAGCGTTGTTGATGGCAATGATGGGTCCGCCATGCGTTTCAGTGAGTGCCACAGCATTATGAGGAAATTTCCTGGGATCTGGGCAGTGTTTTGAAAACCAAATCAATAAATTGTTCAGTTTCTCAGATTGATCTCAGTACCAACGTCTGAAAGAGGTTCTAAACATTGCCAGATGCTATTTTATTGATGCTTCTGGAATTTCTTTATGTAGACTTTTTTCCCCTGTAGACCGTGAGACTGTAAAGTTAACACTTCTAGTTGGGTCAAAATGAAACTTCTCCCTTGTGAAAAGTGCCATGTAGGTGTTTTGGTTAAGGTGACCTAAGTAATGTGTTCAGGCTGAATTTCAGGTGGCTTCCTAGGACATTCTGATTTGACCTCAAAGATGTGAAATGGGTTAATTTGACAGTAGTTTCTGTAGCAAAGAAATACTTGGTCTTGTAGAGAATGGAACCTTCTATGCCACTCCAAAATTTCAGACTCGTCTGATGCGTAAGCTTAGCAGTACTCAAGGGCCAGACAGTTGGAATTCAGGACTATTTCGGGAAAGGGTTCAACTGTCACAACCATTTTGAGCAAACCAGACAAAATACTCCCTCAGGATGGGGTTTCCAAGATGACTACTTTTCTCCGTAGGCATTATATTATTTTTGTAATAAACACATTGAAATACGACCAAACTCCTCCCACATCCTTTATCTAAACCTCCCTCTGAATGTGGATTTGAGACAACCTTGCAAAGCCTCCCCATGACGTGTGTACTTTCCTTGGGCATTTTGCAGGACGGCTAATTGTACGCCAAGGATTTTCCACCATTAGCCCATCCTCATGCTCCATATTTTTCCTATGTTGTGTGCTTCCCCTTAGAATAACCAGATGGTGCGAGGCTTGTGAAGCACGTGTGTGACTATGAACGTTACGACATGGCCTGAAAAGGGAAAGAAATCACAGTCTTAAGAGATGGACTATGGAAGCTGCGTAGGAGCTGGTCTTAATCCACTGCTTGGTGATGGGGGCTTCACTAGCTAATTTAATGTAAAATGACCTCAAAGATACCTTTCTCATCAATTTGGACTGCTCAGGAATAGTGGGGAAGGAGTGAAAAAATTGGGGTCAGGCAGGGAGCTATTGAAAGTGGGGCTATAGTTGTACTTATCCATGATCTAGCAGTGGCTTGGCTCATATATTTATGAAAAGAACACAGTGTGGAAGGTACCGGCCATCCACAGAGGACAATAACTGTAGAGTGGAGAATTGTTTACTTTTTATTTTCATGGCAAGTGGCTCAGGAGAAGCAGTGAGCTCCTGACTGGCTTGGGGCCGATGGTTCTCAACTTCACTCAAATAAAAACCCTTATTTGCTTCCATGGCTGGCTCTGGGAGCCCCAGGGAGCTAATGCCTTTCCCACTGCTCTCTCTGAAGATGCTTCAGCCTCTGCTGTCCAGTACCAGCAGGATTGGGTGGCAGCTGTCAACAGGAGGGGCACCACCCCCCAAACCCAAAAATGCAGACGATTTTCTCCTGAAACCTCAGACCCAGGATCTAAGTGCTTCTAAGGTACTATGTTATGCATGAAAAGAAACCTTGGGTTTTTAGAGTGCAATGCGAAAGACTCTAGAAGCTAATGGAAACTCGGCCTAATGGAAATGCTCGCCGCGTGCCCACTGAGATGCAGGTCCAAATTAGCATGCTGGCGCCCCAGTCGACAGATCAGAGTTCTAACAAATTGTGGGAGAAGAAAGATCTTGTGTTAGCAATTGAGCTAATCATCCCCGACCCCACTCATTAACACACTACCCGTGTGCTGCCTCTCCGTGGCCCCTTCTGCACAACGTGAACAGCTTTTCACAGCTTCTTTTCCATCTGCTGAAATAAACAATAGCCTTTGTAACTAAAGGGGAAAAAACAGCAGCAGGTGAAGAACTATTTTTAGACACGCTGAAAGCTTGAAGGCGATGACTGTGTTTTTACACCTGAAACACACAAGACGCAAGGCAGAAAAAACTTGATTTTTCATCTGCTCTGAGCTCATGATGGCTGCTGTCTTTCGCACGCTGCTTCTTGCCTAACACTTCCTTCTGTCACTGGAGACGCTGGAGGGACAGCGGTCAGGTCTCCTCCTTCTCACGGCCCCTCTTTCGTGCTCACCTGATGGCATTTTATAACAATTGCTGCTTTTCTTCCACATCTGTCTAACATACGATTGAAGGTGTTTGGATCATTTGATTACCGTATATTGATGTGCACGTGGTCCATTCTCCTCTGTGACGTCCCAATAAATGCATCTAGTGTACTCGCCATGTCCTATTGAGAACTTCATATGGTAGTGGTTTTCCATGTCATCTAATTCGCTCTGCAGAAGCAATCTGCCCGGTGGTGATTTTGTCCATGTCACTGATGAAGAATGAGAGACAAGGGCTGGGAGAGGTTGAGAAGGCTGCTCAGCCGACCTGGTGCATCGTGGCAGGACTTTAGTCCGAACACGGGTTCTTCTGACTCAAGATCTCATGCTCCACTTTTTCTGCCGTCTTTCTCACTGATTTAATTTCAAACCGTTCTTGACTTCAGGGGTTGGGACTCCATTTTTCTTTGATGTTTCTTCTAGCTCTTTGATTCTATCATTAAGTAAATCTCCTTTGAGTAGAGTTTTCCTTTTTTGAAATGCTACAGTAATGACCAGTAATAGCTACGATGTCAAATGCCTGTCATTTTCCTTTTCTAATTGAGACAAATCCACTACGTTCCCTGCTGATTTTTCTCTCTACCATCGGGGTGCCTGTTTTAATTGCCCCACCGCTGCTTTACAGCTATAATGCTGAATCTTAAAAGCATCGTGGTTGTTGGCAAGTGGACATCTGAATTGTTCCGATGGATTGTGCTAACCCAAATGTTGCTCTTTGTCTAGTCTCTGATTGCTTGTTGCTTCCTCCTGATCCCTTTTGAAACTCAGGGACTTACTCTGCGATGTCACCTACAGAAGGTTCCTGAGGACTCCTCGACTAATATTGTGCTAATTCATTGTTTGGGAATAAAAGACTCCTCCATCTGAATTTTTATCCTCATTTGCCCCATGCTAAAACAGACCCCAGAGTGCAGCCAAGGGAGGGACTCTCAGCTTGAGGACAGACAGACCTGAGTGGGTCCTTCTTCACCCCAGTTCCCAAGGGGTACTTTTCGTTTGGGAAATTCTGCTTTCTCTGAGACCCAGATAATGTCTTGAGACTCTGCAGAGGGCAAAAAATGAGGATGATTCCAGGGCTTGCTCAAGGCCAGATCGTGGGAGAAGACAAGCCAGTGCCCTCTGTGGGCTGCAGGAAAACTCAGAAGATTGACTTCTATCCGTTCGTGAGTCACCTGTAAATGTGTTTATGCCAATAAGAGTCCTTCAGCTGCAAGTGACACAAGTGGACTCCTGTTAATTTAAGCAAAAAATGAATTGACTGGAGGCTGCAGGGCAGCTCACAGAATTGAAGACGAAGCTGAGCAACTGACCTTGGCACGAAGGGGAGCCAGGGTGGGTCTGGGAAGCAGGAACCGTCCTGTCCTGAAGCCACCCTTGGGACAATTCAGCCTCTGTCCTGCAGTCATTTGACTCACGACTGGAATTAGAGGCTGAATGGGCCGACCATGTCACGGGCCAACCTTCAGGCCAGATTGACAGTCCATTAAGCCTCCCCAAGGGAAATCTTGGTGCTCATTCCAGATGAAGGGCAGATGGAGGACAGGCAAGCAAAACCAATACATGTCCTCTACACTCTGTTTATCCAGGGCTTCAGAGGGTCTATAGATAGCTTTTCACAGCTGTCCACAGCGATGGGTCCGAGGGCTCTTTAGAACCAGTGGTAAAGTGAGGAAGGGGCTCAGAGACCAGACACTGCCAGGTAAGGCCAGCACCAGCTTGGAAGTAACAGTGGACAGTGATTGAGTAACTCTGGGCAGGCAAGGAGGGTTCATTCTGACAGGTGAGGGGTACCAGCTAATGCAGATACCACAGAAGGGAAGGGTACCAGCAAGTGATGGTTAGGGGCCAGTGGGAAGGTGGAGAGTTGGATAGCAGGAGCGAAGGGCTGGGATTTAGCATCGAGATGCCCCTCTTTTCAGGGGAGAGGATCCGGTTCTGGAGGTCTGGTGTTCTCCCCATGAAGTTCCGTCCTGAGACAGTCTGTGCAGGTAACACACAGACTGGAGTGGGTAACAGCTGAGTCAGAGGAGGTCACAGCTGCATTTGTTTTGTGGGGTGTAGGGTTCACCTGGGAATTAAGCTAAAGATTTTGATGCCCTTCCTTAAGGGAAGATCTGAGAAGGGAGAACAGAAAAAGGAGAGTTAAGGACAATTCTCCTTCACTATATATAGAGGATAATGACCCCAGGTGTTAGAAATTTTCTGTTATCACATTGTAGGATATAAATATAACCCTCCTTGTGATTATCTCAATTGCCGTAGGCCGGGTATAATTCCATGATGCTCTTAGCTAAAATCCAATGGTGCGCTGGAGCCAGCTAGCACTGCCTCGCAAGAGTTGACCCTGTGCATCTCCTTCCAATTTGGCGTTTGGTGACATCACATCGGTAGCTGAAAATTGGACATAGTGGGAGCATTTACACCATGGAAACTGGAAATGCTAGGAAGCAGGAATTTGTTTTTTCAGGGAGTTGGCTATTAAACATTTATCTGCATGTAACTGGATATAATTCATTTGGAAGTAATGCTTTTATATATCTAACGCTCTCCCTCCCATGGAATATAACATTTTAGTAAGTACTCCTGATAAGCGTGTAAAGGTATAGCTAAACTTTCTAAAGCATCTTTGTAGTCAACCTTTGATATTAGCTGTTTAACCTTAAAAAAGGAAGGAAAGAAAATGCTGTTTTCTGATTGCAATTGGAGTACATCGTGAAATGTCTGTGGATTGGAATTGTTGAGATTGTTAGCCAAGAACCTTTTAACCGGCTGCTATTGTCTAGCCTTTTCTCACCTCCTTCTCTCTCCTTGTCTGTTACTGGAAAGAATTACAAGTGTCAGGACCTGTTAAATCTAATGAGTTCAGGACAGCATATGCTCGCTCCTGGATTTTGGCCTCCTGACACAGGTTAGCAGAGACACATTATCTCTGAGTGGGAGGAAGCCTACTGTAATTGCAAGCACATTTTCAACAGACAGAGATTTTGCAACTTTTAAAAAAAAAGTATTTGGAACAGTGAGTACATAGGAGATGAGTTATTCTGGGGCAAAGTGCACTATTGGAAGAAATGTCTATTAGCTTCTGTATTTGGATCAGACAGAAAAAGTGTGTTAGGTTGTAGATAGTTGGAGCACAGGTGTAGAGATATTTACTGTTTAGTATCTGTTATAACTCACTTTTATTATCATAATGACTATTATGCATATACTTAGAATTCCTGGTTTAGTCCCAATGCAAGACTGAAGACTGAAAAAAGAGAATTCTTTAGAAAACTAGATATTCTAAAACATCTAAGTCATTTGATATCTCTGAGGTGAAGTAATGAAAAAAGATATGGAGAAATAGAACACCTACAGTGACTTTGGACAGGTTCAATGTAGCATTTACAAGTAGCATAAAAAATACAGTTATTTCAAGCACTCACAGGCTTTGCAGAGAGAGAGCCCTAAATACTGAATTGGGTGCAAAACAACTGAAGTGTTACTCTAAGAATAGTATATGCTTTGACTTAAATAAAAAACAATTATCTCCATTTACGCAGTGCATAGAAGATTCTAAATAGAAGGACTAATTACTTTGAACTTGCCACTTACATAATTCGGTCTGCGTTTGTTGAATATCTACTATGTACCAGCTACTGTGTTAGACCCTCAGGATGCACACATGATTATGATACAGTCCTGTATCTAAATTGATGGGAAAGCAGCCAGGCCCATAAATGGGAGGAGAAAGATACAAACACACGAATGAAGGTGGAGAACTCAGCGCTTCCCCCTACGCTAAAATTACACTCTAGATTTTCCCGAGGACATAACACATTTCTAACTGCAGGCCCCTCCTTTTTGTATAAAACCAATGATATAAAATTGTATACTTTTATTTCTTTTTTTTCTTGTAAATCATGCTCTTTGTGGAACAATAACAACCTTTAGAGAAGTGTAAAGACAATAAGTCATTTGTCATCTCAGTCAGAGATAATCACCTGTTAGCACATTTCCCCAAGAATATTGTTTATGTGTATATGTAAATATATCATAGATTTCAAGTTGGAATCGTTTACATACACAGTTTTATACTCTGCCTTTTCCCTTAACATTTCTGCATTTCATTAAATATTGTACAAAACCTTGCTTTTTTATTGTTGGCTATTTCATCATACAGACATATTGTAATTCATTTAACATTTCTTTTGTTGTTAGACTGAGGTTGTTTTCCATTTTTGGCTATTATAAGTTATAGATATCTTTGCTGTAGATATCCATAGATATCCCTGTATAAAAATCTTTGTGTATGTTTCTGAATATATTCATACTGTATATCTTACGAATAGAATTACCGAATCAAACTCTTATGATAATTATAATAGCTTTGATGCATATTTCCTTATTATTTACTTATCTGTTATTTCTGGCCTACTGCATGTAAACATTGTAAGGGCAGCGAGATTGTCTGGTTTGCCGGGGACCGTGCCTAGCACAAAATGTGCGTTCTTCAAGCAGATGTTGAATGGATGTGCTAAAATACTTGAAGAATTTAGTTGCTTTTATGTTGTTTATTTTTATTCCTCCAGACAGCCCGAGTGTAGTGTTACATAACAAGCAACTGTCACATGTTTAGTCCATCCTATGAGTAACTCAGAGATGGCTGGCTTACGCCTCCCCCCCATAAACTATGTCAACTGCACAATTGCCTGGATAAGTGTAGTGGGCTTGGTCGGCATCAGCAAAATACGGAGAAAAATTTATGGTTATCTGACTTCTCAGTTTTGACATTTGGGATTCTGAATTAAACTGGGATAGCATGATTTATTTCACATTATAAGCCATCTCTGTTTACAGTGCTTTTCCAAACCAGATTTTTGGGGGCTATTTTGTTATTTAGTATAGATTTTTCTTGGCAACCCAACCAATATACTAGTCTGCACTTGTTTCGTCGCCACAGCTTCTTGTAATAATGTCTTAGAATTAGCAAGTGAAAATAATCCCTGCTCAGGGTGGATTATTGGCACATAATCGCTGGTTGTTACTTACCCACTGCAGCTTTTGTGGAAGGCTTGGAAAGGAAAGGAAAATAGAGAGAGAGGGAGCTGCCCAGTTATAGATTCAGGCGTCAGCAGAAAAAGTATTAGAATCCACATGACCAAGGATTTGGTCCACCGCTTGGTCTCTCTGTAAAGTGGTGAAAGGACTAGACTCCCCCCGGTAATTTGTTTCTGGTTGATTACCTTGGGGAGGACCAGCCCTCTTTTTCCCAACCATGTCTTTCAGGACTGTGTCCGTGTAGTTGTCTGTGCAGCTCTGATTGCTCTTGGCACATTGTGTCATGAATGCTCCATGACGGCGCTCTCTGCATACCAATAGAAGCTGTGCAGTTAGGAGTGGGGGCTCATTCATCCCTGTTCTCTGCCTCACCCAGGCCCGGCATAAGGTCAGTGCCTAGAAAATGTTTCACTGAATGAAGGAAAGAAGCTCAAAATAAAAGCATTCCAAGGGGCCGGATTAGGTTAACTCTCTACTAACATTTATGCAGGGTGACCAGGCTTCCTGCCCCGTCTCCTGGTAATTATTAATAGCACCATTTTACTCTAAAAGTACCCTGGTTTAGATGGTAATTTATATAGTTATCTACATTTCAAGGGCATTTAAATATGAGAGATTGGTGAACATGTTTGAAGTAGCTAAAAAAATGTGCAACTCAATTTGTACAAAATTCTTGGCTTATGTCTAGGGCCTGTAAGCACTTCAGTGATCCCAGGTGGACAGGTTGAGAGGGACCTACAATGTTGTTTGGCACAACTTCCATCCTGTTCCCCTGTTAACTACAGCTTTCTACTTGAGTAGCAAATGTCCTGGGCTTCTTGCCCATTTAACGTCCAGTCCAGTACTAAATCTTTAAAAAATGTTCCTGCCTGTGAGCCTTAATACCGTGGCTTCTTCAACTCTGACACAATCGGCTAGTGTCAAACTTAGGGTCTGGATTGGCAAACACATTCTGCAGATTCCAACAGTCCCTGATCACTCATATTCAGTTGATAGAACAATATTTACAGCTGACAGGGCATCCTCGAGAGGACCTGGCATAGTATTATTATTAAAAGTCTATTACATTTTAAATAGTAGAGCCATAGATTCAGCATAAGCATCTCTTTTGTCATTTTTGATGATCCAAGTGATAGTCCATTCTTCTCTGAGCTATCAGGACCAAACAGCCTGGGGAACCCTGCAGCCATAGCTTTCAGGTGATCATTGAGTTAGGAGACTTCTCAATACTGAAAAATAAGCTCTCTTTTCAGCAATCAAGATAACCATCGTACTTGATGAGTGAGGGTGTTTAGACAAAGCATAGTGATCAGCGACTTTGGGGAAACTTGAAGGCAAGCTCAGGGTTGGTCCTTGGGTTGGCATTGTTTTGTTTTTCATTAATCCACATGATGAATGGCATTGAGGCTGTGCTCACTAGCCTTGCAAGCCAGTTGAGCATTTTCTGAGCAACTGCTCTGTGCAAAACACTGAGCTAGAGATGAGAGTCGTTCACGTGGCTCTTACCCTTCAAGGTTCTTTGAGATGAGGTTGGGCAGCTATTGTCTGGGAGGGTAAGAAGATAATTGACTTTGAGAAATTAGAAAAAAAAAATCACAAAATGAAGAGACTGGTCTGGAGAATACACCAGGGAAGAAAACAATGGTATAGAGACAAAATGTAGGAAAATGGCTAAATATTGCAAAAACAACACTGCTTGTACCTTGATAACATACAGCCAACATTTGTAGACTGCCAACTATTTTCCAGGCTCTTAGGCGCTTTCCATGGATTTCATTTAATCCTACAAAGCCGGCATTGTTACCCTCATCATCATGATCCTTGTTTTACCAGTGAAGAAGCCCAGGCATGGGGAGTTTAAGTAACCCACACAGTTAGACAGCTAGAAAGCTACAGAACTTGGATTCAAGCCCTATCTGATAATGCTATCCTCCTCCTCTGGTTCAAGGCTCAGCAGAGGTCAGACTACTACCCCCCAAGGCCCATGCAATAATTCTCAGTGCCTGATACTGTCCTGGCTACAAAGACCCCTTCACACACATCAGCTCCTCTGATTCAGGTAGGCAGTCTCAAGATACGTATCATTACATTCTTCACTGGGAACCAAGCCCATGGAGGATATAACTTGCCCAAGACCACCCAGCTAGTCACTCTTGAAGCCTCTACTCAAATTCCTTATTATTATTATTATTATTATTATTCTTGGTGGAGGAACATTGGCCCTGAGCTAACATCTGTGTCAGTCTTCCTCTATTTTGCATGTGGGTCACTGCCATGGCCTGGCTGCTGACAAGTGGTGTAGGTCTGTGCCCAAGATTCGAACCTACAA
Source organism: Equus caballus (assembly GCF_041296265.1). Taxonomy (NCBI): domain Eukaryota; kingdom Metazoa; phylum Chordata; class Mammalia; order Perissodactyla; family Equidae; genus Equus; species Equus caballus. Next base: position 17,338,514 of record NC_091689.1, on the reverse strand, counting down.
ACCTTGGCCGCTGAACTCTACTACTGTGCCATGGGGCTGGCCCCTTATTATTATTTTTTTAAGCTTCCATGTTCTATGTACTTCTGTGGCCCTCCATGGCCTTGTAATACATCAATAATGTTCTCACTATGCTTGATCCTACTAAGATCGCTATGGGAATATTCCTCCAGTTCAGTTCTCTGTATTTATAGGGTATGTTTTTACCCTGGAGAGGATTTGGTGTGATGTAGGGAGAAACTTTTGATTTTATTGCAAAATTCTGCTGTGGAAGACTGGAAGTTCTGTCCAGAGGAACCATGTGGCTTGGGCAATTTTTATACCATGTGCTCACAAGAGGGGCGGTAGTTCCTGCAAGGGCCTGCTGCTTCTGAGACTAAATGGGCCTGAGGGAGGGGCTTCCCTGTCTTCCTTGGTCAGGAGGCAGAGGTCAGCCAGACTGCCATGGTCACGTGTTTCTGCCAGAAAGTTTGTCATGTGTTTTCTGAAGTCACTGACCTTATTGAATCTTGACATTTATGCCCAATGGACGAACATAAACCATTTTCCTCTGCTTTTTTTCTCATAGTATTTTCAAAAGGAGTCTGTGACTGTGCAGAGGAATTGATGCACTTTGTAAAACTTTGTAAAAACTCTGTGAAAGTGGCTTCCTCGTTGGTGGAGAAGAAGGATTAGGTGAATTGTTCCTGAGGGAAATATGCAAATAATTGTGGGGACTGAAAAAACAGAATTTAAGGAAATGCTAGTGATTTCTATAAAAGCGACAGCAAAGTGTCACAGATACTTTGACTTTTGAATTAAAACTTATTCCTGAGACTAAGAAAATTTACTTAAAGACGAGGTAGTAATTTAATAGAGTTAATATTTTAATATAATGTAGTAAACTATGTCTAATATAATTAAAAACCTAAAAAATGATAGAAGTGAGATTTTTATAGTCATATTTCCTTATGGTTTTTGCTGTTTCTTCCTCAGCTGTGTTCCTTTTTTCTCTCTTCTCTGATTGCTTCCTCTCTCCCATCCTCATGCACTGATATCCTGTCTCCATGTGTGGAAGGTGGGCCAGGCCTCTGGAATCTGTGGATTTCCTTGGGTGTGCTGTAAAAATCACTATTCCACCAGAGGGAGCTGAGTAGCAAAGAGCAGACCAACTGGCTTTCTTCATAGAAATGAAGAATTTTATATCATTTTTCAATTTCCATTAAAAGAAAAATTTAAATGTCCTGAGACAGCATCTTTGTATTTTCCTTTTTGATTTTGTTTCTCTTCTTGGAGGACTGTTCATATAGCATGCAACTATCTGCTGCATTTTTCCTAATATGAAGGGTACAATATTGCCGATGGATCAGGAGACTAATAATGTAGTTCCCCATTTCCCTGTCTAGTGGGATTGCCTGTTTTAAAAAGCCATGAAGTATATCCAAAGGAAGTGAAATCCATATCTTGAAGAGGTGTCTGCACTCTTAAGCTCATTACAGCATTATTCGCAATAGCCAAGATGTAGAAGCAACCTGGGTTTCTGTTGTTGGATGAGTGGATAAAGGTGTAGTACACATACACACACACACACACACACACACACAGGAATATTATTCAGCCATAAAAAGAAGGATCCTGCCATTTGTGACAACATGGATGAACCTGGAAAGCATTATGCTAAGTGAAATAAGTCAGACAGAGAAAGACAAATATTGTATAATCTCACTTATATGTGGAATCTAAAAAGTTGAACTCATAGAAACAGAGTAGAATGGTGGTTGCCAGAGGCTGGGAGGTGGGGGAAATGGGGAGATGTTGGTCAAAGGGTACAAGCTTTTAGTTATAGGATGATTAAGTTTGGGAGATCTAACATACAGCATGGTGACTATAGTTAACAATACTGTATTGTATATTTGAAATTTGCAAAGAGAACAGATCTTAAGTGTTCTCATCACACATACAAAATTGGTAACTGTGAGATGATAGATGTTGTAACTTGATTGTGGTAATCATATCCAGTGTATATGGATATCAGATAATGACATGGTACACCTTAAATATATTAAATTTTATTTGTCAACTATATCTCAATAAAGCTAGAATAAAAAAAGCCCTGAGGATCACAGGTATGAGGCCTGATATTAACTTGGTAAGTGAATAAGTGTATGTGTGCATACACATACAGGCAGACGCAGGAGGGAGAACATTCTCCTCAATTCCTCATGTAACTTGAAAATACTGTTCTTTCACATCTGTATACAAAATTGTACTTCTTGGAGACTTCTTCTGCCATTAGCCCCACTGTCGCATATCCACATTCCTCAGAATCTTTCATGTCTGATTTAGTATTCTCCATCCTTAAGTCACAGTGTCACCGGATTCAAGGTAACACCCTTGCGGAAAACCCATCTCACTGTCCAGCCTCATTGTGTCTCTGTCCTTCCAGCGGCATCTACCTTCACACCCACACCATTTCAGCCATCCTCATCCATGACCACGTCCTAGACAGAGTCAGCTCTGGAACTGTTGACTTCCGGACTCTCAAGTCCACCGTCCCATCCATACCATTGCCTTGCATCCTCCAGCTCCTCACTCCCTCATTCCAACCACACTTGGCCTTCCACTTTATGAAGACCTCCAGGGCTGTTAAGGCTTCATTTTCTCCCACTCAGCCCCTCCCAGACTCTAGACACTCTTTCCTATCTTCCCTTCCTGCTTGCCGGTTCAAATCACGTAATCCATCACTTGAACCAATCTCTTGCCGACGCTCTCAGCAATCTTACTGCTTTGGACATTCTGCTGCACCAGCTCAGCAAAATTGCAACCCAAATCTGTTCAGGTATTGTCGTTTGTCCCAAACTCAGGCTGTTGAGCTCTGCCAGGGGAAACCACCCATCCTGGAGATTGGTGCCACTGAATGTTCGTAGTCTTGGATTTCTGTTGAGTCCTCACCACTCCCCAGAGAGCCTTTCAAGGATCCACTGGACCATCTATGCCGTTCAGTTCCTATTATTGCCTCAATTCCATTGTATACACATTGTTCCAAGAAAATTACCTCCTCAGATGCTTGGAGCATGTTTTGATGTCTTTATCTTCCACTCCATGTTTACCATGATTGAGACGAAGTGTAGTAAAAATAAAATAATTTGAAATATTTCTTGATTCCCAAGATGATCACAGATATTTGGAATTGCCTTAAACATTCCAACTCCTTCTAGAGAGCATGAGTAGAGAAAAAGGCGTTTCTATGAAGGTTTCGTGCTGGCTGTGCTGAGCTAGTTTCTCTTTGTGAATCAGCTGATGATAATGTTTTACACATTATTCACCTATCTTTAAATAATTTGGCACCATGCTAGATTAATCCTTTCAACAAAGCTCTGATTTCGTGAGTGGGAAGTAGCACACTGTAGTGTAATCTTGAAACATGCAAATCAGAACTTGGAACCAAGGAAGCCAAGACCTGCCACAGTAGAGGCCAAGATATGTTGACCTTACTCCATGAAAGCACACCTGGGCTGAAATTAGCCATTTATAGTTTGTCTTTTCTTTTTTTTGTCTGTAACCTTTTAAAATAGCCTGTGCATGGTGCTCTAGTTTAAGAGGTACATTGGTAAAGTGCCCATGGAAGCTGTGAGAAGAAATTGGTGGCTGGGCCTGGGGGGAAGGGCTTCTGCTGACGTTTCTCTTTCTCAGGGTAATTTTTCTTCCACGCCTCTTTCATAAATATACGTTGATAATTAAGATCCAAGTTCAAATGGAGGCTGTCCCTTGGAGGAGGACGCCAGAGCCTGCAGCTTAGGTTACTTATCCATGAACACAGGCGAGTTCTGTCAACTCCTGAGTCCAACATGGGGCCGTCATCGGAGGCCTCCCCCGGAGACCTGGGAGATGTGAGCACTCATCTTGGCACCTGGCACCGTCCTTTGGTGGCCAACTGCTTGGTTTTTGTGAGGATTAAGCCTGAAGCCCTGGTCTTATTAGAGCTTTGCTCTTAGCTACTTTCCAGAGGTAAATATAAACCCTCAAAAGCTTATTTTTAGTTTTACAATATATTTAGGAATTGCCTTCGGGGTCTTATTCTTTTGTAAAAATTTTTATTTATTTATTTTTTTGGTGAGGAAGATTGTCCCTGAGCTAACATCTGTTGCCAATCTTCATCTTTTTGCTGAGGAAGATTAGCCCTGAGCTAACATCTGTGCCAATCCTCCTCCATTTCGTATGTGGGACGCTGCCACAGCAGGCTTGATGGGCAGTGTGGAGGTCCGCATCTCGGATCTGTACCCACAAACCCTGGGCCCTTGAAGCAGAGTGTGCGAACTTTAGCCACTATGCCACCGGGCCGGCCCCTGGGTTCTTATTCTTTATTTAATATTCTTGAGTCTTTAAGTAAAACATTTCAAAATGTAAAAAACTGTCAGAGGGGAAGCAGCCTAAGATAACTTGTGCTGTAATAATAAACCCTGTTTTCTCATTTTCAGAAGCTGCTTTCCCGTAGCCTTGTCTCATTTCCACTTGCATTTCTTGGAGCCTACATGGTATGGTCATAGAGATCCCTAAATTAGGACCATTTGGAGAGCATGCTCAGTGAGTAAAACTAGGCCCACTTCTAGTGACGGCCATTCACAGAGCTGGGATGGGGCCAGGTAGCCACGTGTCACAGACATTCCCCAGTGTCTCTGCTGCAGGTGCATCAAGGTGGTCACAGACAGCCTCTGAGAAACCCACTGGAATCCAGCCCTGGAGCAGAAGCCTAAGACTGGCTCTGAGGCTTTAGGTTCTTAAGGATTCTTTAAGGTTCTTTAGGATTAGTGACTTAATTGCTTTGGAATTTATTTTCTTAATCTGTGAAATGGGTTGAATTCGATGATTTCATCAACAATTTTGTAGATGGCCTCTGATAATTTGTTCCAAAGAAATGACTGTATGACTCAGTAGTGACAGGATATAATTTTTATTAGTATGTTTGTTTTATTTTAGACTTTTGGCCACAGTTTTAGCAGTTCCCAGTAGATAAATAAGTCCAGTGGCCTGGGGTTCGCAGGTTCAGATCCTGGGCATGGACCTAGCACCACTTGTCAAGCCATGCTGTGGTGGCATCCCACATAAAATAGAGGAAGATTGGCCCAGATGTTAGCTCAGTGACAGTCTTCATTAAGCAAAAAGAGGAAGATTGGCAACGGATGTTAGCTCAGGGCCAATCTTCCTCTCACACACACAAAAGACAGTATCTCCAGGTTAACCAAAAGGCCAAATGCCTCAATATGTCTATGTAAAATAATTAAAAGGATGGTTTCAAATTTGACTTTTCCCTCTTAATAGCCTTGGTAAATATTTAACAACTAGCTCTCTAGAAAGAAATAAAAAAGCCCTGATTTATAGCATTTGCCAATTTCTTTGGTGTAAATTCTCCCACTATAGCTGACTTCAAGCCACCAAGGTGATGTCTCTGAACACAGACTTGGGAAAAGCTATGCACTAGCACACCATAGAAGTAGGATTTCCATCATACAGTTACATGGATGTAAATAACTTTAAGAGCACAGATGACAATAAAATGTAGTAAAATACAGGGCTGGCCCCATGACATAGTGGTTAAGTTTGGCATGCTCCACTTTGGCAGCCCCATTTCATATCCTGGCTGTGGACCACTTGTCAGTGGTCATGCTGTGGCAGCGAACCACATACTAAATAGAGTAAGACAGGCACAGACGTTAGCTCAGGGCGAATCTTCCTCAGCAAAGAAAAAAAAAGAAGTAAAATAATTAGGAAGAGATGGGATTTGAGTATTTTTTAACTTTGCTTTTAATATAATCAATTTAGTTGTAAGTTTGTTTAATTTAATTTCAATACTGTCTGCATTTAACCACCAGCTCGCAAAACTCCTGAAATTTTCGCAATTGGCAAGTTGGTATGAGCTGGCCCAACACACCACTGTGGGCCAAAGGTAAAGAGTAAAAAGTATGTTTAATATCAAACTGAACTAATGGTTAATGAGTTAATTGTCAAATAAGACAAAATGAAAGGAGGCTTGTTACATCTTGTAACTTTAAATCCTTGATTCCTCAATTCTAAACTAATGAGTTTGGGTAAACATTCTATTCCCATTTTATAAATTAAATGATTGGCGCAACTGCGTGTGTGTGTGTGTGTGTTTTGAGGGGATGGAGGTGGGTCAGGGAAGATCAGCTGGCATTAGGCTGGGACAGGCCAGGTAACAAATTGACCTGAATATATAATAGCTCCTCCCAGAAGCCATTTTGTTTCTCACTCATATGGTAACGATAGTCCAGGCCAGTTCCAGGGGGTGATAATTGATTTTGTTTTGTGTTTTTGAGAGTTGTGTCCTCCACTCAGTCAGTCAAGGACCAGCTTAAAGACAGCACTGCAGCTTCATCCAAGATCACCCAGGGTTCCATTCCGGTCAGCAGGAAGGAGACTGAACGTGGAGGAGCAGTGGGGGCAGTTTGTACGGCCAGGCCTGGAAGGGCCACCTGTGCCTTCCTCTTCCTTACCATTGGCTACACCTCAGTCGCATGACCACATGCAGCTGCAAGGGAGGCTGGGAAATGTAGTCTATTGGTGTGCCTGGGGAGAGAGGCAAAACAGATCTGGGGGAGCAGGTAGTTCTGCCACGTCATTCTGTCATATTTTTTTAACTGTCCCGATGCAGCACGATTTGGGGAGTTGTGGCCTAGAGACCAGGAAACTTGAATTTAGTTAAGTTTTATCTTTAATTAACTGTGCTCTTGGACAAGCCCAGTTCCCTCTCTGGGCCTCAGTTTCCTCATCTGTAAAATTCCAGGCTTGAACTAGGTCCTTCCCAGTTCGGTGACTCTCTGCTAATTCAGTCCATCCTCCCTACTCAGCACTCCCTGTTCTTGCTTCTTTCCTTCCTCCTCTCCTGGGGGTGGCTTTTATTTATCTGTTGGTCCTTATTTGAACCCGCTTCTGCCAGTGGAAACTGGCCTTTCCTATGACCTGGCAGGTCTGTCCCCCTGCCTGGCGTGGGACCAGGGCTGAGGAGCAGAGGGTGCTTCAGACTCACGGCTTCTGAGGGGCTGAGCACAGCTGTTCTGTTGGGGTGAAGCCTGCGGGGTCCAGCTCAGGAGTTGGTCAGGAAGCTGCTCTCCTTTTGCTTCAATCAGGGAAATGTTGATTTTGATGCGCAGGTGTAAACATTTTGCTCCAGCAAACAATGTCTTGGAGGAAATACAGTGTGTCCCAGGAGAATGTGACCTCTGGAGTCAGACAGCCTGGATTCAAATCCCAGCTCTGCCTGTCTGAATTGTGTACCCTGGCCAAATTACTTAACCTCTTCATGCCTCAGTTTCCTCCTCTGTAAAATGTCGATTAAAATGAAATAAACATATTTTAGGGGCCAGCCCCATGGCTGAGTGGTTAAAGTTCTGTATGCTCTGCTTCCGTGGCCTGGGTTCGGATCCTAGGCGCAGACCTGCTCTACTCGTCAGCCATGCTGCAGAGGCATCACACATACAAAGTAGAGGAGATTGGCACAGATATTAGCTCAGAGCTAATCTTCCTCAAGAAAAAAGAAAAAAAAAAAGAGGAAGATTACCAATGGATGTTAACTCAGGGTGAATCTTCCTCCCACAAAAAATAAAAAAAATAAAATAAAAATATTTTAATATAAAATAACCCTCAGAGTGTTTTTCTGAGGATTAAGTAAGCTAATACATGTAAAGTTTACAGAACAGTGCCCACTGTGTGGTAAATGCTGTAAAAAGTATTCTTTTTGGTGGTGTTATTAATACAATTATTTTTAAATGGAGTATTTAAGGAAATGGTGCTCTTATGGGCATTGTGACTAGGAAATAAAAGGGTCCAGATCTGGTTATTTTAACACTGGCAGTTGGTTTGGTAGTGCAGTGTAGGCTGTTCACCAAAAATACAAAACTGTCCCATTTATGCAGTGGGCAGTCTTCCTTTTCTCTTTCTTACTGCCTTTGCCATCTTCTTCCCTCCCTCATTCAGTCCTTCCCTCTGAGAAGTAATGACAGTGGGACTTATGGTGGTCCTAAAGTGCCAGACTGAGAGCTGTAGACATTTTAATCAGATCAGCATCAGTCAGCACGTCTGCCCCTTTTCCTTATTCTATACTCTTGGCAGACATTACTAATCAATATGAGAATTTTTTCCTGCTGAACCTCAGTGCCTCCAAAGAAAGACGTTACGTCAAAACACTTAACATCTGGTAGTGTTTGATCAATCAGAGCTGGCTCTAGTCAGAGCTCCCCTCCTGTACTAGGTATTAACTCCTTAGTTGTTGGATTTGTAGGGAGTTTGCAGGGAAAAAGCCAGAGCATTCAGGACAGTGTGGAGAAGTGTGGAGAAGGGAAGACCTGGGGGTGCTCGGGGCAGTATGGAAGAACAGAAGTATTTCACTCTGTTAATAATTGGTAACAATTATTCTTGTACAAACGGGCTTAATATTAACCTTGCGCAGAATTGTTTTCAACATCACCACTGCCATGGGCTGCACTGGAGCTTGAGAGGAAACTCAGCTGACAATCAAGCGTTATAAGAGGTGGTTCAAAGAAGGGGGTCACTACTATTCTCAAAAGTTGCGGAGAGGACCTTGTGGAAGAAGAAGGATTTGAGTTGGCCCTGCAGGGTTTCCGTTGGCAGAAAGAACAAAGGCATTTCAGGTGAGGGAACAGAATCAACAGACAGGCCAGTGTGAGCCTGATGAGGGAGACAGGCCCCTCCTCCCAACCTCCCAGAGGAGTCTGTGCCAGGTTGCCATGGTGATGACAGACTCCTTTGGGCAGGCAGCCTTGTGAGGCCACCAGAGCAGAGAAGATGGGCAATTCCCTGGTTCCCATTTCTGCCCAGACTGTGAAATGGCAGTAAATGCCAGTCTGTTTTCTTGTAGAAAAAGTGCTTTCTCTTTGAATCTTACATCGTAAGTACTAAAGAGAAAATAATTCGCCCACAACAAATGTAATTATATCCTTATAAAATGTGCTGCTTTTCTGTTTTTCTCTTCTTTGGGTAGATGTTTCTAGTATTCAAAAGTAGAATCACGCTACTTTCAAAATTAGCCTGAGCACAACCTGCCTGCTTGAGAAAAATCATTTCTCCAAATTTATTAAGTAAGAAACACTACAGCGGTGTGGGGAGGCTAGAATGAATTTTAGCCTGGGAGCTAGAAGATTTGAGTTCCTTTCTTGGTTCTGCCTCTTTCTAGTGTATAACTTGGGACATTTTCCCTGCTGCCTCTCAATTTCCTTCTTACAAAGTGGGATATAACATCATCATTTCAGAGAAAGTTTGGCAAAAAAAAAAAAGAGAAAGAAATGCATAACTCAAATGCAGCTGTTATAATTTTTTGCTTGATCTCTGTTGATATTTGTTCAAAGTCTTTAAACAAAGCTGTAATCACGGTCTATATTTAATTTTATATCCTGCTTCCTCACTTAACCTGCCGTCGTTTACGTTTCTCATAAGCTGTATGTGTGTGGCATTGTCCCATGGTTGAGGGCGAAGTCACCGCCTGCTGAATGTTGGTGTTTATAATTTAATCTTTAAACTCAGAGTCTTCATAGCCTCTTTATGTGGATAGATATTCTGGTGTCTCATTCTTTAAGGCAATTGCTAATATGCGTGGCTTCAGGCTCTCTTTGCTTCAGGCTCTCTGCTAGGTACATGATAAGGTATTGTCCCCTGACCTGAGTTAAGCTAAGTTCCCTGAGAGTAGGCTCTAGGGGAAGGACCAGCTGGCCCAGAGAGGGTGCTGTAGTCATGGACCGAGCGCTCTCTGGAACCTGGACACTTTCACCCAGTAGGGCCAGAAACTAGGGTGACTTGGGCTCCTGCTGTCCTCTCTGTCCCTGAGGGACAAACATGCTTACCCATGCTTGGAAGGAGCCGTGCTATTTTCTTCCCTAGCCTTCACAACTTTAGATTTCACATTGTGTCTCTGTCTCACCTTTACTATTTGGGGTTTATTTTTAATGTCCTAAAATTTTAAATCATTCTTTTTATTACTTTGGGTTCATTTTAGCTTTTCTAAAGAAAGTCTATTCTTTGAAGCGGTTAGGCCTTAAAAGGTCTTTTATTTATTTATTTCTGCATGCAAAAGTGGGATAACACTATTACAAGAAATTTAGCAAAAAAGAAAAACACTCCTCACTTGAACACACCTCCTGTAATATTTGTTAATTCCCTGTTAATGTTCAACATATTTAACAAAGTCAGAAACCTGGTCTACGAATCACTTTGTGTCCTGCTTCTTCACTTCACCTGCCGTTGTTCACGTTTTTCCATATTATTTCAGAGAGTTTATGACTTTTGATGGTTGCAATAATCCACATGGTGATTGTACCATAGTTGACCTAACCGTTTCTCTTATGTCCCACATTCAGTTTTCCCCAAGTTTGCTATCTTTGATATTCAACTTTGAACTTAGAGCTTTTCTCATATTAAATTAAACCAATTTTATGCCACTTGTTTCCTTCCTGCCTGATAGGTTTCCTAAAAGGTTTTACCAGTTTACAATGTCATCGATAGGCAATGTTGAGAACAGCAGTTTCACCGAAGTCTCGCTGACATTCACTATAGTAATAATTATTAATTTATTTATTTGCTAATTTAGTAGGGAAAGAGGCTATCTTGTTTCAGTTTGCATTTTTAGTTACTGGTGAACTTGATCTCCCCACGGTTGCTCACTTTTTAGAGCTTTTATTTTGTGAATTATCTTTTTAAATCCTTTGAATATTTGGGCCTAATGTTGTCCTTATTACTTTAGATAAGAAAAATGTTTAACACTTTGCTGCAAATACTGGCTTGTTTCCTATTTGACATCCTTTTTGGACTGATATTTCTATTTCAGTGATCTGGACTTCCTGTGTTAATACTATGATTTGAATAGTGCTGCTTTGTAATTCTTTGAGAGCCTTTTTATGTTCTTATCCTCCCCTCTTTTACATGAAAATTATAGTGGTCTGTGAGTTGCCCCTACCCTACACCTCCCAAAATCCTGTTTGGGTTTTTATTGTGAGGGAGTGAACTCTGCACGTTAATTTTGGGAGTACAGACACTTGTTAGTTCTTTATCAAGGGGATGAGCCTGGGTATATGTTTGTGGAGTTAAATTCTTGAAATGCTTCTGTCATTCAGTCACAATTCCAGTTTCGCTTTGTAAGCTGCTGGATGTTTTGGTATCAAGTGCTATAATTCTAGTTAGTGTCTATTTACCTTTAGATGACACGTGTCAGAATCTCCTACTCAGTCGTTTGTGAGATGTTAATAGAAGACATGAGTAACTTTGAATTTGCACAGCCTTCTTTAGGAGCGCTCTTTCTAGAACCCCCTGGATGCTGGAATGCTTTCTTTAATATTACACTGGTATTGAAGTAATACAATGTTTGACTTTTCATCCTTATCAGCTTTAAAAGCATTATCTTGTGTTCAGTGACATTGCCTTTGGTGCTAACGTTTTGATCAAAGAGATATACTTAATCGTAGCTATATATTTTGACAGAATAACTTATATTAGTTCAAAATGTTCTGTGGTGCTTTTTTTAGTAGAGTTAGGGAAAATACTGGCAGAAATATTTTATTGGCTCATATAGAATGAATATTAATGACAATAATATAAATAATCCTAGCTGACATTTGATGTCTTATAATTGCCAGTGATTTTTCTTAGCTAATTTAATTGTTAAAACAACCCTATGACATCGATGCTGTTATGCCCATTTTGCAGATGAGGAAACTGAGGCACTGAGAGATTAAGCAGTTTACTCCCCTTTCTTCTCCTTTGCCCTTTCACTAAGATTTGGACACGGAAGTGCTGGTAAGTAGCTGTGTAGGAAGCATTTCTGGTGCTGAAGAATTTAAGAGCTGGAAGCAATGTCTTCATATTATTTAGTTTATGGTCTAGTCTTGTCATCTTGCAAGTGAGGAAATCAGAGCCCAGAAAGTCTCAGTAGTTCTTTAAGTTTTTTTTAGTTATGAAAACCAATAATGCTCAATATGTACAAGTGCATAAAGTGCGAATTCCCCTATTTTCCTTTCTTTCTATTTTATTCTCCATGAAAGTCCCATTAGCAGGTTGAAGTGTCTTCCTCCAGACATTCTCTCTCCATATTTAAATAGCGTTTCTAAATTTCAGAGGGGGTTGAGGGGCAAAATGTAGAGTAGAAGGCAGAGCTTCTGACTTGAGGAAAGTGTTCTCCTTGGTGCCACATTGACTCCCAAAGAAGCTCCTGTTTGAAGGAAGCGCTGGGGGGCAAGCACACGGTCAGGATGCTCCTGCAGCCACCAGATGCTGTCCCTGGGGTAAGCCCTGTCCGTAAATTAGCTGGTACTTTCGAGGCAAGCCAATGGCTTTAAATGATTTTTCCCTGAAGGTATGAAAATAAGGTGCTATCAGGAAAAAGTCTTTGTTCAAACATATATTAGCTTGCAATCTATGTGCAACAAGTAAATGAGACATATTTTAAACATCTGGTCAGAAGATTTATTTTCTCTTGGATCTCTAAGACTTCTAGGGTTCCCTGGTGTAGTTGGCGTTGAAGGAATGAATAAATTCTGTTTAAGTTCAACATGTTTTTATGTGGTCACCTGTTAAATAGAAGATGGACAAAGCTTGCCAAAATAAACCTTGGATAGTGAGTAGGGATAAGAGATTGTGGTCATAAATGAGATTGCTAAAAGAGGCATAAATTCTGTACTCTCTTGAGACATTTTCTACAGTTGTTATACCCTTATAATGTCATGTTTGATGCTTTTTAATCACCCTTGCTGAAGACACCCAAGTCTACTACATATGACCGAGAAGCAATGACAATAAACGCTGCTTTAAGGATTGACATATCAGAAATAAGGGCTCCCATAGGTGTGGACATAGAGAGCGAGGCACTTGAATGCCACCTCTCTGCATTCCAGGTGCTGTCCCGGAGTGGCCAACTCACACCTTTCAAACATGAACTGATTTTTCTCAGCTTTACTATGAGACAGGGCAAAGAAATCGACGCTATGACATTCCGCAGACATTTGACTTCATTTGCCATTTTTCAAGTATTCTCATCTAGAAGACTTTCAGTTGGGGAGGATGGGAAGCCCCACAACTCTCTGCCTCTCTCATACACTAGAGTCCATGTATTGCTTGAGGGTCCTTTAAGGGCTGGGCTGACTCATGCAAACCAGCCCCCTGGAGTTGTCCCCTGAAGTGGGGGAACAATTCAGAAAGATCTCCTTAGCATTTCTGCCCAGTGAGCCCTCTGTATAGTGACCACAGTGCTGTTGAGTCACCTTAGTGAGTCCTTAGTAAAATGTAAAGAGAGCCTTTATAAGGCTAATAATAATATTTAAAAAGTCTTGTACTTTAAATGAGCTTAAGCATAATTATGGTACGTCTCAGGTGTTATCTATAAATTCCTCCTTACTAGAATATTGAAAGCTGTAAGCTTCAGTTAAGGGAATAACCATGACTTAAGATTTATTGAGCCCTGACCATTACATATTAATCATTTAAGAATTACACTAATACTTCGAGCAGTGTTCTGTTATTATCACACTCATTTTACAGCTTAGAAAATGGAGGCGCAGGGGCCCAGGTAGTAATTGGCAAAATTAGGATAGAAATCTAGAGAGTTTTGTGTCAGAGCCCAATCACCCAACCACCATGCAAGGGCATGCAAAACAATTTTCCATTTCTTTTCCTTCCTTCTGTCACTGAGAGCAAAAAAGAGTGAGGGGAAGGAGGAGGGTAAGAGATTGCTGGTATCTTTTAAACACTTGTTCAGATTATTTGAAAATATGTCAGAGGAAGTAAGCAGAATAGGAGCTGGAACTGTCAGTGGCCAGCCCCTGAAACAGGGGAAGAAGCTGGTCCGAGGGCAGATCTTTTTGACGTCCTGGGTTCCAACTCCCACCTAATGTTAGAACCAGTTTACCTCTGGCTGTAGAGGCTAAGATTCAGAGCTTTCCACCTGCATGTAGATGCTGCCTTCGGGAGCTGGCTCACAGGTGGGACTTCTTGTATGAGGGTTGTGGGTCCTCTCTGTGGAGTTAACATGGTCAGAACTCATTAGCTCTAGCATCATACTGCATTACGGTGCAGAGTCCTGGGGCTTCTGCCCCTCTGTCCCCCTAAACCAGAACCGCTCTGGTTTTTTTTTTCGGTTTCATATTTTTGGATTCTGAATAAGATATTTTTTGGACAAAAGATCCAGCAGTTCAAACTCCATCGAAAACTGCTTCTCTGTAAAACGTAACTTATTACTATGGTGCTTTCCGTGTTTTGGGTCTCTATTTCTGTGTAGCAAATCATTCCAAAATTTAGTTGCTTAAAACTGCCATTTTATTTTGCTCAGGATTTTGTCGGTTGGGAATTTCGGAAGGGCTCCTGGGAGGAATTTGTCTGTGATCCATGAGGTGTCAGCTGGAGTGCCTGGGCCTGAGGCTCCACTGTGAAGATGGGTTCCCCCCATCAGTCTGGTGCCTCTGTGCTCCTTGGTCTATTTCCCCTTCCCCCTCCCACTCCAACCTTGATGTCTCATGCTCCAGGGCATCTCCATGTGGTTTAGGCTTCTCCTGGCATGGTGGTTCTGGATAGTCCGAGTTCCAACACGGTGGCTGCATTCCAACAGGCAGGAAGCAGTCCTACCTGGCCAGGTAAAAGCCTCCCGGAACTGGTGTGATGTCACTTCCGCCTTGCTCTATTGACCAAGTGGCTGCGAGCTCACCCACATTCAAGGGGGTGGAGAAACGCCTCCATCTCCTGATGGGAGAGAGGCACGGTCATGTTGCAGAAGAGGATGGGAGCTGTTGTTGTACCATCTTGGAAAATATTTTCAGCCTCATCTCACCACCACCGCGGTGCCATTTTGATTTCAAAGTCTAACCCCTCCCAGACACTGGTGTTTACTCTCTCCCACCTGCTTCTCTACAGTTCCCTTTTTCTTCTCTCATTTTCTTCTCTGTGAGAAACTCCTTCTCTTTCGCTAGTCACACTGCTTACAACTTGCTGCTCACTTCGGCATATGAATGGCTTCTAGAATGGTTCTCCTCATTACTTGTCTTCTGTCTGGTCGCAGCTCATTTTCCCCAGTGTCTTTGACTTTTCAGGGAGCAAACACCATTTATAAATCATCACCTGTTCATCAGACTTCTCTTTCTTCCACAGGGCATCCTACTCAATCATGGTTTTATTCATGCAATCTTTGTATCTTTATTTCCTCCCTTGGTATTGTTCATTGTTAATAAGTGATAAACACCTGTTTATTTGCTTCAAAGTTTAAGAATTGTTTTTCTCCGGAGCTGATAACAGAAGCCTCTAGAGTTGGGTAACAAATGGTCAAGACTTTATTAACATTAGGAAAAAGCTTTAAAAACCAAAACCTGTTATGTCTAAAATTGTGAAATAAATGGAACCATTTGGTTTTAGGTGACCCGTTGTGTGAGAGAGAGAGATTTAATTTTGTAACTAATCAATCATATTGGTAAAATGATAAATTGCAGAAGCACTCTCTAGGCACTTATGCAGAAAAAAACTGAAAGAGTTGTAGCATCCATGTGGGTACATGACCCATTTCCTATCTGAGTTTGGGACCTGGCATTGTTTCCGGTGGCTAATTTGAAGGGGAAAATAAGTCCAAGTTGAGGTACCTGGGAGATTTACTCTGTATATAAAGAGATATTCTGATAAATTCATTGGGACCGTGTGGTTTAGTGAAAAGAAAAAAATGCATTTTCTGCTCTGGAATTTGGGGTGAGTTCTTTACCTCTTACGACCTTAGTTTTCCTGCCTGATCATGGGGTTGGATCCAGTGATCTTTGTGGTTCCTGTCAGCTCTAAAATGCTCTCATGTTTTTCAAAGGGGGTTTGAGTTGGGTAGGCTTTCTCTTATTCTCAAATGGACATTTCTACGTGAGCTCTTCTTTATCAATGTGGAGAAAAAGTTGAATGTACCATATTCAAAGACAGTTTCTAAACTTGAATTACTCAATATTTACTTAAAGTGGAAAGACAACTTGGAACAAGTCCAGACTTTATGATTAATCAATTAAAGTGTCTAATAACAGCACTTGCCTTTTTATTGAATGTACAGGTTTACTGATTCCCCCTCACACGTTGAAAGCTGCTGTAATTTCCCAAACGGGCAAGTGTGGGAAAAGAAAACGCTCCTTCTTTTATAGCTTCAACATGATCCTTCCATATCGTTAGGCTTTTACAATAAAAGTAACATTGATTCTCTGTAATCGCTTGATTCTCTGTAACTGCTTTTGGTAATGCGTTTGAATTTTTTAAAAGGTCTAAAGAAAAGGCCTTAAATAATGGTTGTACAAGCGAATAGGAAAAACGATTAAATTTGTGCTTTGTCTAGCTCTCGTGTCTGTAATATAAAAAACCAGTCTATACATATTTTGCTTAGTGCACAAAATATATATTAGCTTCTGATCAATTTTATGGAGTTGAATGTCATGGTTTGAATAGCTGATGTGTTCTTCTATCATTCCATATTGTCCCTTCAGCCCTTGGATTAAACAGAAACTTCTGGTCCAACCGTTGTCATCAAAGTTACGTGGTAGGCAGCCCTTCCAGCCTTCTCATACCTGTGAGCTATTGGTCTCCAGTGATATTTCAGCTCTCTTCTTCCAGTCTAACCAAGGTGGAATTCTTTTGCTGGTCTTCAATGCTACATTATGCATCCCTGCTTCCAAACCTTACTTAACTTGTTTTACGTGCGTGGATGACTTTCCTGCCATACGTCAGAGGCTCTCCTCTTGATTCAAACTCAGATTCATTTCTTCGATAATTTGTGTTTCCTACTGATAACTTATTTGACTTACAACCTCTAAGGCTTTTGAGAAGAGGCTCCATGTCGGTTCTAGAGTTTGAATCTTCATAGGCAGAAAATGGACTTTTCCTCGGGCTCTTGGGCTCCTCTCCCTCCATCTCCTTTGTCTTCTAGCCTTTGACAATGACTGTGGCCTTCTTACTCCATTCTGGCCATGACAGTTCTGTTTTATCTGAGCTGTGGAGGAGGCTGGATTGATAAGGGGAGACATTAGTGAGGATGGAGGAAGGTGGCAGTAAGAGAAGTGGGGTATTAAAAGAGAAAGTGTGGGATCAGAAGGAGACAGGGACATTTGAGAGGAATAAGCGCTGAGGCTGCATTCAATTATTCATTCTCTGTCTGCCCTCACTCCTCCCACACTCTTCTTAGCCCTCATTGATTTTCCATGAAAATAAAACAAAGAAGAACTACATCAAGGAAACAGATTTTTCTGAATTTGCTTTATATGATTTTCTTTGGTTTGGTTGCAATTTCCATTTGGCCTTGGGCTTAGGGGTCTATATTAAAGAAATGCCACCACCCTAGAAAACGTCTCATATAGTCTTGTTTCTCCTCAATATAATAAAATGAAATAATAGTGGATTTCTTACCCTCACGTAGAAGAACTTTAAGAGAGTTGCTTACTTATTGAAAATCTGAGGAAATGGACTGAAAAGGAGAAATAGAAATTGGAGTTTCTGAGTACATTGAGCTAACCTCAGCAGGAATAAACTTAAGGGGCATGATTTGAAATGATAATTTTATGTGGCCTCCAGGAATGTACACAAATACAGGGGTGTTATATAGCTCAACTCTGGCTCTGTCAAGACTGCCTGGAAGTAAGGGCTGAATGTCACAGCCTAAAAAATGCAGAGAGAAAAACGATTTTAGGTTATTTTAGTACTGGTGGAAACTGCTGATTGCATGCCAGCAAACATACCTGATCTTGTTGGAATCAGGACACCCTACTATATTTAAGACAGGGACTATTTTATGCTCTGTTAATTTGCTAGCGGTATGGGAAGACATTATTGTATTTTTGGCTATGGAGAAAAATTTGGAAAGTCTCATAAAGCCATTATTTAACTATTTTCTCTTTTAGTTTATTATATTGTTCCAGAGACTTTTGTCTTTTTATTTTATTTTTTTTTACTTTTTATTAAGATTATGATAGTTTACAACCTTGTGAAATTTCAGTCGTACATTATTGTTTGTCAGTCATGTTGTAGGTGCACCCCTTCACCCTTTGTGCCCACCCCCATGCCCCCTTTTTCCTGGTAGCCACTAATCTGTTCTCTTTGTCTACATGTTTAACTTATGAGTGGAGTCATACAGAGATTGTCTTTCTCTGTCTGGCTTATTTCACTTAACATAATACCCTCAAGGTCCATCCATGTTGTTGTGAACGGGACGATTTTATCCTTTTTATGGCTGAGTAGTATTCCATTGTATATATGTATACCATATCTTCTTTATCCAATCATCAGTTGATGGGCACTTAGGTTGCCTCCACGTCTTGACTATTGTAAATAATGCTGCAGTGAACATAGGGGTGCATGGGACTTTTGGAATTTCTGATTTCAAGCTCTTTGGATAGATACCCAGTAGTGGGATGGCTGGGTCATACAGTATTTCTATTTTTAATTTTTTGAGGAATCTCCATACTGTTTTCCATAGTGGCTGCACCAGTTTGCATTCCCACCAGCAGTGTATGAGGGTTCCTTTTTCTCCACAACCTCTCCAACATTTGTTACTATTTGTTTTAGTTATTTTTGTCATTCTAATGGGTGTAAGGTGATATCTTAGTGTAGTTTTGATTTGCATTTCCCTCATGATCAGCGATGATGAACATCTTTTCATGTGCCTGTTGGCCATCCGTATATCTTCTTTGGAGAAATGTCTGTTCATGTCCCCTACCCATTTTTTGATTGGAATGTTTGATTTTTTTGTTGTTGAGTTGTGTGAATTCTTTATATAGTATAGGGATTAACTCTTTGTCTGATATATGACTTGCAAATATTTTTTCCCAATTGGTGGGTTGTTTTTATGTTTCAATCCTGTTTTCCCTTGCCTTGAAGAAGCTCTTTAATCTGATGAAGTCCTATTTGTTTATTCTTTCTATTGTTTCCCTTGTCTGAGAAGACATGGTGTCCAAAAAGATCCTTTTGATACTGATGTCAAAGAGTGGACTGCCTATATTTTCTTCTAGAAGCCTTATGGTTTCAGGTCTTATCTTTAGGTCTTTGATCCATCTTGAGTTTATTTGTTGTCTTTTTATTTTTTAGTGCAAAGAAGAAAAAATTGTCAAATGTTGTTGAAGAGAGAAATAACTTTTGGAGTCCTGTAATATTTTCCTAGGGTAGGATGTCTAGATAAGAAATGGCCCTGCTGCAGAACTTCTCCCTTCCATCAGTGAAAGATCAGGGCTGCCCCATAGGATTTAGGAAGCTTTAAGGTCTCTGATGGTTTACTCCATTTTTCTCCTTTTTTCTCTTTCTTAACTTCACTTTTGACTTATGCTTGTGTTTTCTTTTTTGCTATATTCTTACCTTCCTTCTCTGGTATTTCATTTTTCTGACATGCCTCTCGTGCCAGGTGCTCAGGAAGAATCTCTAGGTGAGTTCTAGCCTTCTGCAACAAACTCGGTCGCTCAAGAGACTTTTAAAACACGGTCTGAAGAACGGGAAGTAGCTGGGAGGGCTGGGAAGTTGAATTTTAAAGACTTTTAAAGTCTATTCTAACCCGGAAGCACTGTGATTCCATGAAGGCCTATCGTAGCTGATTGCCTGGGTTAATAGATAATAACACACAGCACTGGACATCTGTTTAGGATTATCCTTTTTGCAATGGAGTGTCTGATACCTGGAGATGAACGCATGAAGCAAGACAAGGACCAGGGGTGGGAAGGAAGCCTGTACATTTCCTTTCTTCCCTTTGGCCTGTCAGGGTTTGTTTTCAAGTCTTTATCTTTATCTCAGTGAGTAACAATGAGACTGACGGGAAGAAAACTTTCTTCACGATAAATTAAAACAAAATTCTACCTTAAAAAAAGGAAATTGGAACTAGGCTAGAATAGGTGATGTTTAGGTATATTCAGGGCAAATCACGTCCACAGTGCAATATCCAGGTGAACAGGAAGCTCTTAATAACAGACTCCAGAACTGGGTCTCTGCTAGATGGATGGCAACAGGAAACTCAGATGCTCTGGTGTCGGCATGGGGTGGGGGGAGGGGAACAGTGGGGACTTGTTAAAATGAAACTTTTCAGGCACCACCTGTAGAGATTCTGATTTAGTAGGCCGAAGTAAGATTCAACCTGCATTTTAAATACATATTCCAGGTGGTTTTGATTCAGGTGACCTTCCTTTCCAGGCATTGACAAACACTGAGTTATGATGTGTCACTGTGTTAGTACTCTGATCTTTGGCTGTGCACTGGAATCACTTGGGAAGCCTTGAAAATGCTGAGTCTGGGCCCCATCCCAGAGATTCTGGTTTGCTGGACCCAGGGTGGGGTCTGTGTCAGCAACACGGGTGATCTGGTGTGCAGTGTAGGCGGAGAAGCGCTGTTCATTTGGAGTAGAACTGCTGTATAGACTGATGGATGCTGACATGATTTGGACTTCATTATAGGGATCCAAATACAGGCCGAGTTGAAGTTTGTATTTCTATAGTTTATGAGAAAATGCTTGTTAAGAGTAGCAGTGTTTCTAATATTGTAAGGAAACTATATAGGCCATTTACAAAAATAAGTTTGAGCATTCTTGAAAGCCCTTAGCATTTATGTGTGATGCATGCATATAAGATTGATTTTAACTTCATGCTTACTCCAGGTGTTTTTAATTTCTTGAAGACTGTCAGAATTTCTGTGTGATCTCACATTGTTAGCCATTTGTGTTGTTATATAATTGAAAATTAAGAAAACTATATTTCTCAAGTACTCCCAAATTAGTATTCCTCCCCCAATTTGGAACAGGTTCTTGTCCTATTATTCCTTAATGAGAGATTTTCCACATTGTCAGATCGTGTGATATTGCCAAGAAGAATTTGAATTTGGATTTGTCCTTGTTAAACTACTAGGGAGAGAACAATAGCTCCTTTTATTAACTAGATCTTTCTTAATTAATTTTAAGCATGAGACATTTACAAATAACAAAAAGTTGAGCGACCAATATAACAAATACTTCTGCATCCACAACTTTTCTATTTTCTCTCAGTTATTTTCTATTATTGGTGAAATCAAATAAATAATCAAATGCTTGTTGTAATATTAAAGCTATTAACTGTGTACTAGTTCTGCCTGGTCTCTGTTCCTTAAGCTGACACAGAACTGCAAGCATGCATTTAGAAGTAATGGGTTACAAACACTGAGGACGGGTTACAAACACTGAGAACGGGTTACAAACACTGAGGAGGGGTTACAAGCACCCGCTTTGGCAGAGTTTTAGCCCCAGAGCATGAATGTACTTGCTTTACTCTGAGACGGGGCTGGTGAAATGAGGTGGGTGGACAGCAGGGTTTGATTTGATGTCTCTGATAATAAAACATTGCAATAATTAAAATGAACTTAGGATAGTATAGTTTCCCCACAATCAGGTGAAGCTATTGCCAGAAAATAGCTAAGATGAATTTCCATGAGGTCAGTGTACTAGAACCCAAGTCAAATGGAGAGGGGGTTTGGGAGTGTTCCGTCACTGTGCTGATGGATGTGTGTGTGTTGCACATGTGCTTGTTAGATTTCATGCTGGTTCCCTGCAGGCCTGCCTTGTCCAGGCCTCATCTGTCCTTTCCATGCCTCCACCACCCACTTAGTGTTGTGAGGGTTTCTCCTCCCATCTCTGGGATTTGGGGTGAGTGTTAGGAGGGCCTTGGTTCACAGAAAGGGGCTTGACTCCGTGGGGCAGGTAAGATGGGGACATTTACAGCCTTCATCATTTCTGCTGGATGAAGGAGCTGGCTGCTGCCCAAGGGAGGTCCTTGGCTTGGGGGACTGTGAAGGAGCAGTGCACTAAGGCTGCACTGCCTGCAATGGGACCGGCCATTCCCAGGTCCTGACTCGACCTCTGACATTGGTACCCGACAGTGCTCACTCAAGTGAAAGTAACTCCGCACCCATCTCCTTCCCCGGCCCGTGGAGCCTTTCTGTAATCTGCAGTACAGAGAGTGATGAAGACTTGTCCAGCATTTTCTGCCTTCTTCCTTATCGTGGCTTTTGAAACTCGAATGCCGTGATTCAGCTCCTTTCTTCTCTGGCTCCCAGCAGCAGGCCTCCTCTGAGGGCGGGTGGCTCAGGCCCAGCTCAGGCGCAGCTGCCTGGGCTGGGGGCAGAGATCTTGAAATACAAGGAGGTTTTCTGCTGGAGAACCCACTGGTTAATACTTGGACATTATTCTTCCGCCAAAGGTAGACATGGAAAGGCTCTTGTCTGCTAGTGGGAGAGGGGACAGGCAAGGATTTGTGGGGAAATGGCCTCACAGGATGGCTGGAGCTTAGGCAAGCTGCAAGGAGGGAGGATCGAGATTCTTCCACAGGGGGCGCCAGTTCTTAACCACTTGCGGACATAGAGCTTGTCAAGTGAAAAACAAACCTGGGCTTATGTAAGGAGAGACTTTATTCAAAAAGACTGTTGCAGTAGGGGAGGGAAGTACTGCGGTAAGAGGAGCGGGTTATTGCTATAGGGAGAATGCTCCCACCATCAGATCTGCAAGCATCTCCAAGGCCAGGCAGAAGGGAATTTTCTTTTACAGGGAAGGGTAAATAAGGCCAGAAAGACTGTATGTGAGGGAGTAGATGCACAGGTCATGTGATCTGACAGCTGAGCAGAGCTTTTCTTGCTGTATTCGTTTGCTGGGCTGCTGGGACCAAGTGCCACAAGGCTGGATGGCTTAAATCAACAGAAATTTATTCTCTCATAGGTCAGGAAGCTAGAAGTCTGAAATCAAGGCACGGGCAGAGTTGGTCCCTTCTGGAGGCCCTGAGAGGGAATCTGTTCCATGTCTTTCTCCTGCTTCTGGTGACGGCCAGCGATCCTTGGCTTGTAGAAGCATCACTCCGGTCTCTGCCTCTGTCTTCACGTGGTGTTCTCACTGTGTGTCTGGGTCTCCTCTCCTCTTCTTATAAGGATGCCGCTCCTATTGGATCAGGGCCCACACTAATTAGTGTGACCTCATTTTATCTAATTACATCCACAAAGATCCTATTTCCAGATAAGGTCACCTTCTAAAGTACTGGGGATTAGAACCTCAACATAACTTTTTAGAGGGACACAATTCAACCGGTAACACTTGCCGTCAGGGGCCCTCGGAGAGGTCGTTCTGCCTTCTGATGCTGGCTCAGTCTGAGAGTGCATCAAAGTTCAAAGGTCTGCAGGGGAGAAAAGCCTGATTCAAGTTTGATCAAGACAAGATAGCAGGTAGTTTTGTCCAGATCGATCAGTGGGGACAATTCAATTCAGCTAATCATTTATGAGATGAACAATGGAAATTTGGAGGGTCTGTGTTTGGCCTTGTCAGAGGTAAATAAGAAGGTCACTGATGAGTGTTGGATCTAAGTCATATGTGGAAGATGGTTCTTTGCAGTAAGTCGTTTCCTGGAACACAAAAGGGTGGGGAGTTTCTTAGCTATCACTGTTTTCCAGGAGCACAGGGCTTAGCTAAAATTCAACTTGATCAAGATCTTTGAAAATATGATAAGATTTATGAGTCTTCTTTCTGGAAAAATGTTCATACATAGAGAAGTATAAGTATTGTATACAATTTCGGTGGATTCTAGACCCTTTAGAAGTCTTCTGAGCTCTAGGGGTCCATAGGTTCCAGGTTAAGAAAAAACAAAGAGAGAAAGACAAGGAGTAAGAAAAAGTCCAGCAGTGTCCAGGTGGCAGCAGGCAGTCCTGCTGGGAGTGTGTGGTAAGTGGAGGTAGTATTGTAGTAGATGTGGCTGGAAGGGTAGTGTTGGGGCTGGGATCTCCAGGGCCTCACATGAGAGTTTCATTTGGTCAGCAGTGAGGAGCCTGTGGAAGTTTCTGAACAGGTGAATAAAATTTTCAAGGCTGTGCTTTGCTAAGATTTTATTTTGACAGTAGTATGTGGGATTTATTGAAATGGAGGAAAGAACAACTGTGGGGAGACACGTTAGAAAGTTATTGCAGTAAATTCAGATGTCAGGCGTATTCATAGTTATTATTTATCACTTTATTTTAATATCTGTAATATTGAAACACAGTGAAAGCGCTTAGTCATGTGGTCATTGAGGACTTTGTTTATCCTTGGAAACGTATAGAACTTTCTTGTATTAGTCTGCTAGGGCTGCCATAACAAATTACCACAGGCTGGAGAGTTTAAACATCAGAAAATTGCTTCTCACAGTTCTGGAGGCTGGAAGGCCAAGCTCGAGTTGCTGGAAGGTTTGATTTCTGCTGAGACCTCTCTGCTTGGCTTGCAGAAGGCTGCCTTCTGGCTGTGTCCTCACACGGTCCTTCCTCTGTGTGCACCCATCCCTCCCATCTCTTCCTCTCCTTATAAAGACACTGGTCCTATTGGCTTAGGGCCCCACCCTACCGATCTCATCTTAACTCCTTTACCTTCTTAAAGACCTGATCTCCATATATGGAGTATACATTCTGAGATACTGGGGGCTGGGACTTCACCATGTGAATTTTGGAGGAACATAATTCAGCCCATAACACTTCTCAAGGGACTGATGCCCCCTCACAGCATGAGGTTGGTGTTTCTCCCAGGATTATGCAGAGATCACTGCCAGGAAAGCTAAAGAGAGCTATAGGCATCTATGGAAGACACCAAGCACCCAGCACCATATACAGATGCTTCTGCCTGGCTTCTCTGTCTCATGTCATCACACACAGTAAGGTGATTGACATTAGCCCTTTTAGGAAGGGATACTGGTGGCTGAAGCTCAACGGATGACATTTAATTGGTTGGGGTAAGGAAAGTATCAAGAGTGAGGCCAATGTGTGGATTGTAGTGATATCCATAATTATAATTCTGGTATGAAAGTAGTTTGAGCCAAAAAAGATACATGAAAAGAAAATTAAATGATAATGTTCATGTCTGGTTTTGCTCAACCCTTCCTGTTGACAGTTCCTTAATTGCTTTCTGGATTTATTCCCTTTCCATTATTATTTTTATTCATTACATCTCCTGGGAGCAATGCCTTCTCATGCCCCCGCTCGGGCCCAGGAGGTGTTGGTGGTCCTGTTCTTCAGCAACACCACGGGCTGAGAGTATGTCCCCTCTGTGTCCCTTCAGCTCAGAAAAACGTTCCAATGCATTCCATATTAGCTCCATCAACCTGTTTTCTCAAGTGTGGAGAAACTTCAGCCTGGTGATTTTTCTCTTCCTCTCAGTTTCATAGCGATAGAAGAACCCTTAATTACTTGATCTCACAAGGCTTTTCTTTGTTCAAAAACAAGGGTCAGGATGGAATACCAGTGCAGGCTGAGAATGACCCAGGGGAGGAGAGAATGGAAAAGAGAGTGAATTTACTTATCCATAAACTCATTGCCATTGAATCCAGGCCTTCTTGGAATTCAGAATGATGTTACTGTTGGCTGGCATATTTAAGTGCTTACTTTGTACCTGGCACTCTGCTAAGTGCCTTTTATGCACTCTCTCATGCAATCCCCAACAAACTTATGAGTTAAGTTCTGTAATTTGCTAGAATTTAAGGTGTAAAGGGATGGGAAACTTGGCTTGCATTATTGTTGCTTCTCAAGGGCAGGGATTCCTTAGGTGAAATCTGAAACTGGCCCCCATAGGCAGATGGCAAGGAGACTGAGGAAAGAGGCAGACCACTCCAGATTCGTAGGTGGTAGGGGTCATAAGCAAGGGTAACTTACTTAAGAGGCTTGTCTTGGGTGGTTGCAAGATGCGTAGATCTCCACACCTGCCCACCGGAATCTGAAAACTTTATATAGAGGCCTAAACTGGGTTCTGTCATGTATTCAGTCCACATGGTCTCAACAACACATCACTTTCTCAAGGTTACATCCTTGAAAACGGCTCCCGCTGTGGGAATGGAGGGCAGAGTGTACATCCCAAGGACAAGGGGGTGAGGGGAAGCCTCTGATTGCCCAGGTCCAGCTTGCGGGTCAACGGGCAGTCACGTCTTCTCATTGACCTCCTCCAACAATTAGACAGCTGGAAAGGAACAGTGGCAGGACTTGAACCCGAGACTGACAGATTTCAAAACTTGAGCCACTTCTCTTGTTTAAAATCTAGTTCTGCTCCTTTAAACCAGATTAACCTGTCAGATGCAGAACAAGCAAACACAGTATGTCTAGCAGCATTGCTGTCATTTTTGAGAAACTCACATGAAAGACCACCTAGTGATTAGACTGCTCAGAAGTAACTTTGTTAATTGCTAATAACCAGTGTCAAATTATTATCAACAATTCCTGTTTTCATATTACGTTTTCTTCAGAGATGCTGAAGAAGAGGGTCATGTTTTACAGCATACCACGTTTGAAACCACGAACATTGTCAAGTCTCACTTCATTCATTCAATAAAATATGTGCAGATGCTCCTTAAACCATCTACAGTTGTTTCAGTCATAGCTCCTAGCAGAGTGTCCACTACCACATCTCCACCTGCGACCTTTGTGCCTTCGAAGACCTGGCGTGATTTTGCTTTCCTTGGGCACTCTTGAGGCTCGGTGGTGTCCCACTGGAGCTGCCCTTTGAGTGACCACGCATTAAGCTTGTCCTTTGTGAAAGATTTCACGCTAAACCAAATTATTAGAAACCAAGTGAGCCTCTAAAGGCTGCATGGACAGATCCAGAAATTATCAAATGGCTCATTTCTGAGTACCATTATTGCAAATCAAGTTATAGGAAGCTTGTTTATCTTTTTGACCTAATTAAAATTTCATCTAATCTCAAAGTCACGTTGATATTTATTTTGGATAAAACTTTTGGAGAAAGGATTTAAATATATTTGGATATGTATATGAAATACCGATTAGATAAAAATCTTCTGAGTTTGAATCAGTTTTAATATTAGAGTATTGTGACTATGTCATTATCACTAATGCCTTAGTTATGAAAACTCTCAGTTGTGTGATATATTATGAAGCCGATTAAAGGTGTACTTCTTTCCCTCATTATAATTAGAGAAATCATATGCCATGCCAATCGTCTTTGCAGTGCAGAGACATTCTTAAATGGTTAATAGACATTTAAAACTTTTTTCTTTTTTTCAGATATTTAAAAAAGCTTTGCGTTTACTTACTTTTCTTAAAAAGTATGATTTTTACTTTCATAAAGATGAAAACATTTGGAATTTTCAAAACAGTGGGAGAAAAGGGGTTTGCCATTTGAACTGTAAAAAATGACCTAACAGTGTTGAGAAATGAATATTTCTATGAATGTGAAATTTCCAGATAAGTAAAGCTTGCCTCCTTCATGGTTAAAACATTTTTCGTTAGTATCAATTTCTAAATTGGTCCACACTTCCTTGTCATTTCATAAATAGTGGATGATGTAATGAATATATCAGTATTGCATATGATCTCAGGCTCTGGAGCGAGACTCAATGGGTTAAAATTTTGTTCTTGTAATTGTAATTTTGATTGGACTACGAGACCATTAAGAGGTGTTAAAACAATAACACAAAAGAGTTTAAAAAGGGGAATATCATTTCGTTTAGCTTGTATGACAGTTACTGAATTGGCATACCTCCAAATTACTACATTAAGCAAATTTACTAATTTTGTTAACTTTAGTCTGCTCACAAAGAGAGTATAAAATATGCAGTATAAAAATTTGAAAGGGACCTGGAACATGGAGCCACGGCAGAAGAACTAAGCCTCGTTAAGTCAGAATTTGGTGCGGTGGGCCGCGTGTCCTCTCTTGGTTACTGGGGCACCAGCTTTGTGGTGCTGTGTGGTGAGCCACATTTGCCCCTGAGAAGAGGGTCTTTGGAAACGAGTCTTCATGAAGACAACCGAGGTTGCGTTGAGAATTACTGAGCCGACATTCTGGAATCACATACAAAGTACACATGAAAAAAATATTTAGTGTGGTTCCATTTTTCATTCCTATATTTTTCTCAGGGAGGAATTCGTAAGAACTCTTACCCAAGTGAATTGTTGTGGCCTCGCCTTGTCTCTTTTCTAGCCTGGAAGTGTTCTCTCCTTTGGGTCCTTTGCCCCATGAAGCTTTTTATATGACAACACTAAATATTTTCAGCTACCTCTAGAAATTTTGGAAAATTTTGGATCCCCTATTGCCTAGCCAGTAGTATGTGTGATTAAAAAAAAAAAAGAATTGTCGTGGTCTTTTTGCAGTGTTATGTGTCCTTTAGAATATAAGGCTGGTGGGCTCTGAAAGCCATTGGGTGCAGCCCTGCCTCATGCAGGAACAGTGGGGTTATTTCCATTTGACAGATGCAGAAACCAAGCCTAGGAGTCAGGTGACTTGTCTGAGATCAAAAGACTAGGGACTGGATTTTTGACCTGGGACCCTTTTTGTGCTTACAGCATACACCTTTTCTCTGGCTTCTTTATGAGTATAGAAAGAAATTACTTAAAATATTAGAAAAAATCCAAACTATTTTTTTGTTGAAAATTTGAAGTATAAAGGGATACAACTAATGTGTTTGATGGGTCTGCTTTTAATAGCCCTTTTCAGAGAGCTGTAAGTTGTTGAGAACAGTTGTGTCTAAGTAAAGCTAATTTTAAAAATTATAAGTAATTTTTCATTGTCTAAAATGCAATTTGATTGTTATAGAATCAAGAAAGGGAGTTATTTCTTTCTTTTTAAATTTACCATTCTCTCCTTCCTGATTTTCATTTGTCACAAAGCTTAATGTTTAGCTTCGATCAATAAGATTGAGTGGGATAAAGGATTTACTATTTATTGGATTTGCTTTGCATATTTTGAAATTAGCATGAGGCTTAAACGCCTGCTTTTCATTTTTTTCCTATACCTATGGTGGATGTGCTCTGGTGTCGGCAACTATCAGTCATATTCAGAACCTTTCCATGGCAGGTTGTCACACCATGGTTAAAGCAGCCTGCACCAGATCCTCCCATCTATATAACCATGCCAAAGTCCTTCACCCAATGGCCAGGATGGGCCACGTGTCTAGGTAAATACTATGATTTAAGGTACATCAAGAATGTTCACTTGGTCCTGGCATCACCCCAGGGTTTTAGAGATTAAAAGCATTATAAATGGCAGACCTTCCAAGGGCCCGAGACATTATCTAGATTCTAGACGACTCTCTCACTTTACACGTGACACCCGGAGAGAGGGATGACTCCCATAAGTGGATGGAGATTGCCATTGTTCTCTCGATTCCCTGGCTACTGTTCACTCTTCTACAGCAATATTTCTGGGCACAGAGAAGGGAAGGAAGGACACACACACTATCCACGAGTGTATTTTCAGGGAGGTGTGTGAGCTGGCTGAAATGATGTGTAATGTTTCTGTTCTCATTTTGATACCATCACCTTAGATCACAGACAACCACTTTATAATTGAGTATCACTCTAAGAGTCTGGGCTTGTTTGTCTTAACCATCAGTTGGCTAATGAGAGAAAAAAATCAGTATAAATAAATGATGTATTTGCTTCAAATAAGGGTCAAAAGTCACTATGGCACCACATGACAAAGGTTTAAAGAGGAGTTGAACGGGGAGACAATGTGGGAGGATTCAACATCACATGGTCCATCATGGCCCAAGTAGCCCACGGTGACCCACAGTAGTAGCATCGGTGGGCAAACTCAAGAGAACCTTCGTGGAGCATGGTCACCTTGTGAACAGCCAACTGGCAACAGCAAAACAATATTCTCTGCCATATTAAATTAATTTTATCCTTTTTTTAAAAAAATTTTATTTTATATTTTTTTGGTATCGATTTGGGTAACAATTTCAATTTAGGTCAATGTTGAGTGTCTGTGCAGTTTGTTTGCCAGTGACAGGGGTCCCTTTCTCTTTTAAGTTGGGTAAAGTGCCATGCTGATACCATGCTGACCTTATTCAGATTCCTACATGCAGGTCCAGGTCCACCCACAGAAACCTGACTCTTAACTGCATCCTGCCTACCTGCTCTTCCTGTAGCTGCTTGCGTCGTACTGACTTTAGACAGAAATTTCTTCTTGGCCACCAGTGTCATAGTGAAGGCATGACCGCTAAAGAAACCCTGTGGTTTGTCCTCTAGAGAACAATTCTAAACCCTTGCATTGGACCATTTGGAAGACATACCAGGGAGTGGGGAAGTGTGGCTAACTGTCCTGCCGTATCGATGACTAGCACTGTGAACCTGTGCTCCTTCTTTCCTGATTGTTTGAAACCGTTTCCTTGATTCCGAACTGAGTGAGAGATGTGATGATGTTACAGGCTACGGAAGAAGGGCCGATTCTCTGAAACACGATGAAATCAAGAAGCTGCCTTGATTCTCAGCCCACACCTACTGTGACTCCAAAAACCAATTTCCTATGGCCCTTTGGAAAAGTTTCTTCCTCAAAACAGGCGGCCACTTTCTGGGAATGGTTTTGAGGTATCTGTTCTGCTCTCAGAAAGCATCAGCTTTGCTGATGTTCATGGGGAATTAAAAAAAATTAGAACACTTTGCAGACAGGGGAGCATAAGGTTGTGAGAGAGAGTAGAAGACAGAGTTTGAAATCTGTGTCTAAAGAATGACCAACACACAGCGCCTCCCTAGATCGCTGGGACACGATTTCGGTTGAATAAGCTGGTGTGATTCCTATGTTCCACTCCAAGAGTAAGGCTTTGTAATCAAGTTGCTGCTCGTCCTGATCTTAGCAGATGAAGTCTTAAACAGCTAACTATACATGCAGGATGTTCACCTTCAGGAGACTGGGTCTTGGGTGAGGCCAATATAACTTCATAATTATCATTTAAAATCGTATTACACTGTATATTGGATTTCCCCAACCAGCCATGAGGAAAGTGGAGTTTGTTCTTTTGATTTTATATAAGAGAAACTGTAATTCAGAGTTGCTGTCCAGTCAGCAGAGAGGTGGGGCTGGAAGCCAGGCCCCTCTGTCCTGGCTCTTAGCTCTGCCCTTTGCCTTGTTCTCTAGCTTAGAGATGACTGTAGTCTGGCCCCAGAAAACCTCCAAGAAAGCCCTTTGGGCCTACAGCCCTACCTCCTCACCCTGGAAAATTGTGGCTCTGCCAATGAAATTTCCCATTGAGAGTCTGGAAAGAGGTTGGGAAGGAGGACAGAGACAAGGCCGGGAATAGGCTGAGTATGGAGCTGCCCTCGTTCCCAGGGGTGGTGGACTTCGGAGAGGCTGGGCAGATTGGGAAAACTCCAACTTTCCATTTGGAATGTTTCATATTTTTTTCTGCTGTATCTTGAGCTCCCAGATACTAGTCTTCAACTATAAATCTCAAACTCCTTTCAGTGCCAAACATAAAATTATCTTCGCTCTACTCCTATCTTGCTTTGTTTGTGCCATAAAGTCCTTCAGTGAGCATGTGTAATTAGGAATTTAAGCCTCAGCAGTTGTGAAGAGTGGCTGAAATGAAGACTAATGATTTTCGGCCTTAATAGTACATGTAGATATTTATTTCTCAATATGTGCTTAGATTCACCGAGATCAGACTGTCCTTCCTGAAAGGTGAATGATTAAAAGAAAAAATCTCCCAGAAAATTGAGTGGCTCTTTATTTTTTGGGAAAGGCAAAATATAGTTAAAACCAGCTGGCTCTGACTCTTCACTGCACCGTATATTATGTTTGCTGTATGTGTTCATTTCTCTGAGTCTCAGATTTCTCACCTATAAAATGGAATTGATAATACTTGCCTAACAGGATTATTTTTTGGCTTTGAAATAATGTTTGTAATGCTTGGAGCACTGCCACAGAATACTCGCTCCGTATATGAGAACTTCTATCATCAGTTCTTTTTTCTACACAATACACTGAATGTGTCACAGCCCCTAAATTGAGTGTGATGTGACGTAACGCAGGTGATCTGCTTTTTTGCAGTCATATGTTTGAATACTTGATTTTTGCTCTTTACAATAATATGCACTGATTGCCAAGCTACTAAAAATGCTGCTGTAGCAATTGGTAATGCTGTTTGGATTTTCTTTCTTCTCTTTACCAGCAAAACTTCTGTTTTTGGAAGTGATATTTATAGAATAAACTGGCTATTAATCCATATTGTATTCAGCAAAATTAGATTTTTTTAATGGCTTTGTTTGCCAAAAATCTTCTCTGCAGAGATGAAGACAATGGAGATACTGATAGCTGGCTCTCATGTCAGATATTTTGCAATGCAAATGTTGTAATGAGGACACAAATGTGATTGAATTTTAAATAGAGCTAAGCCATTGTTTTATTTTAGCAAGTCACTTGTACTTTTGCCTTAAATTTGCAAACATTTATTTTGGTCTAAAATAATTTTGTATATTGGACTAGGTTCTTACTTGATAACACATAGTAATATACCTTGGGCCACTTTTAGATTTCTTATTAATTCACCCAGTTCTCCCTCCATATGTGCATAGATGTGATAATGAAAATAAATTACCAAAGTCCTTTATAGAATTATTTGCAGGATCTAGAGGTTAGCACAGAAGAGCAAAGATAACTGGTTTGGAGCTCACCTTGCCTAGAATTGGTCAAAACGGAACCTGGGCTGAGCACATTAGTGCTGACAATACCCATCACCAGGCCATTCTAGCAAAGTGCAAAGGAAAGCAAGCCCAGAATGTTCCAGTCAGCTCTGGGCCCACAGCTAGGTTGCTGGAGCCGCAGTGCTGGAACCTTCAGAGGGGCAGGTCTCTCAGTGGACAGCCGTTTTGGACGGCTGGGTCATCCTAAGTCTAGAATCTGCTGACAGTTTTCACCCAGAATCCTGCTCCCCTTGACCTGAGGTGCCCTTGCTGGTGGTGGCCAGCCCTACCAGACACTTTTTCCTTTAGGGTAAATCTCTCTTTGGGAGCAGTCAGGCTTCCATCAGGGTCCCCCAGTGCATCAAAAATGTAACGTCTGAACCCCAACAGTGGACACACTTCAGTCTTCCTAACCTGGTCCGTTGATACATATACATGGGCAACCAGGAGGCCCAGCTCCTTTTATCAGAATTCTTTATCTGAGGTTTAGATTCTCCCTGAGAATCCTCAGCAGTCAGTCCCTCAAAGAAAATACTATCCCCATTTCAAGCTTGACACGAGTGAGGGGTTGAGAAGTTGCTTTCACTCCTCAAGGTTGTGTTGGGGTTTGAGCCTAGTTGTGGGGACTTCATGGTGAAACTGACTTCATTTTGCAACTAATATCTGACCGACTCATCCACATTGTCGTTGATCAGCTGCCAAAACATAAAAATGATGGAATAGCAATGCAAAGGTTTCCTACTCTTTACATGTGTTTGAAGATAAAACCTGTTGGTTCTGTAGACTGTGTGACTTGCCACCCATGTTATGGATGTTTGCTGTCAGCCATCTTAGAGGAAGAGTTGGTGGAGACAGGTTCAGGGAACCGGGTTCTAGTTGTGCTCTGTCACTTAGGGACCCTGCACCCTCGTGTAACGTCACAGGACCTTGGTTTCCTTCTCCATGAAGTGAAGGTGAGCGGGATGAGGATGGTAGTCCCTCAGAACTGTGTCAGTCGCAGGCATTGTCAACCCACTTGATTTACATCATCCATCAATAAGCCTGTTCTCTCCGCAGTCTGTATTCTGCTCTCTTGAAATTCCAGCTGTTTGACTT
The DNA here is from genome assembly GCF_041296265.1 of Equus caballus. Taxonomy (NCBI): domain Eukaryota; kingdom Metazoa; phylum Chordata; class Mammalia; order Perissodactyla; family Equidae; genus Equus; species Equus caballus. Next base: position 17,305,028 of record NC_091689.1, on the reverse strand, counting down.
TCTTAGGAGATGAAGACTAATGAACAGCGGAGCTTCCAGATTGTTGAGATTTCTATAATTTTAGGTGACAGAGTTTCAGAAATTTACTTTTTATGGAAGTCATTTATAAAGTGATACATGTGATGAAGAATTTTTTATGGATAGAAGCCAGAGGTTCCCAAGCTCTCTTGGTTCCCAGTGGTCCTAACATCGCAGTAAATGTTTTACAGTGCCTCAAGCCAAAAGAAATAGCTAATGGTTCCATTTATGAAGTAATGTTAAAGAAAAATCAGAGCTGGACAGTAGTTCAAGTGGTAAAAACAGATTTTATTCAGGACTATTGCAATAGAGGAAAAGAGGCCTCGGTATAAAACTGGGCTCAATTCTGCAAACAGCATGGGCAAGTGGGAATTTATAGCCAAAGGGCAGGGTAGGGGTTGGTGGGTGGAAAATTACTAAGAGGAAATGGTAGGGGTGAGGGGAGACTCTGGCTAAACCAGCCTAACAGGGTTCTTGCTAAAGGCAGGCCAGGGTGATCAGACATTGATGGTGGAAGATGAGGAGCCTGATTAGATATTGCGGGTGATCAGATATGGAGGATGGGGGATTCTGGCTAAACCAACTTAACAGGATTCTTGCTAAAATTGGACAATGCAGAGATGAACAGGAGTCCAAAAGTCAAGGCCTAGTTGAGAATATCCGGGGTAGCTTGAGTAGACTTTGGTCAAGCAGAGAATCCTTGTTAGTACGTAGGTCTCAACAACTTACGTTCTAATAACTTTGTGGGAGTTTGAAAAAGTAATGCACGTAAAATGAAAGAAAAAATAATACTTTTATTTCATTCTTAAATAACCACAGTTACATACGAGTAGGGGGTGTGCCTGTTGAGTACTACACAGCTCCTCAAACTGATCACTACTCTCCTCATTTCCTTGTTCACATTGACCTTCATGGAATGTTTGCTTTTTATCACAGCAATGGCTGAAAACCCAGTCTTTGGCGAGATATGATATCAACAGAAGGAATGTAGTGAGGTCTACTGTTGAAACCATGAACTGCCTCTAGCTAGTAGTTTGCACTGTCTGGCAGAAGTGTGTACCCTGTGTTTCCCTTGAAGATTGAAGATGTGTGTATAATTCTCAGTGCTCCTGGGCCTTCATTGTAGCACCTCAGGGTGCTTTGGCACACACTTTGGGAACTGCAGGTGTAAGCTGCGTATGCGCTGCTATTGCTGTTTGATAGGCAAGAAAATGGCTCAAAGTTGCCCAAGGTACACGAGCATCAGGAAAGGACCCCAGCCTGGAACCCAGTCCTGAGGAGTGGTCTTCTAGTGCACTGTTGGAAATGATGCTCTTTGTGCATTGCCAAAAGGACCAAATGGAAATCCATTTATGGTGTTCTCCAGGATCCTGGCCATCCTCTGGAGTGTCAGCTGTGGATTCACCTCTGGATGGTCTGAAAGAGCTGTTCTTCTAAATGAGGATCTCAGATATGAATGGGGAATGGGCATCTTTCTGAATAACGTTCTTCTAAGTGAATTTATTGCTGTCCAGGAAACCATAATCTTCTTCAGTGTCCATTGACTTTGAGGCTATTTCAGATATTTCGTATGATTTCTGGAGCGTTATACAGTGGACCATGAATATTGCCTTTTCTGTGTCATTGTCACTCTTCATTGGTAAGGGGCACACATCTGTCATGTTTATTTCCAGAGCTTGTGCTTGGGTTTACTGGGTGTGGCTCATTCCACAGTCTGGGAACTTTTCATCATCAAAGCAAATGGTACCAAGTCACGGTTTTAATATTTTTACTCTGAATGGAACTGGAGCCACAAACAACATTAAAAGAATCATCTATGCAATTATGCAGTTACTTTAATTCCTACTATAGTTTTTGCAAGGTGGATTGAGTTTTCTCATGGAATTTCTGATGTGATAAAATTTCATGTTCTGAATCTTTCTAGCTGATGATTGTAATCAGTGATATAATTCTGGGGAAGAAGAAGATAGTAAAAATGTTTCCAGACATTACTCCTGCCTCGTTGAGGGAGCTCTACGATTATTTAGCTTTTTTTTTTTTATTAAAGCTATAAAAAGTAGATTGTATAATCCATGCAAGAAAATTGTCTTTGTCTTGTCCTGCAGTAGGTGATACATATAAGTGACAATGTGTGACAGTGTTGATCTATCTACAGTGTTTATTGTCTGCGTCCCTCCACCAGCACTGTGGGAGCAGATGTTCTGCCCATTTCCAGAGCCTAGTACAGGAGTCAGCAAACTTTTTCTGAAAATGGCCAGACGGTAAATATTTTTGGCTCAGTGGACCACATGGTCTCTGGCCACTACTCAACTCTGCTGATGTAGGGTGAATTCAGCCAAATAAAAAATAAATGAATGATGTGGTTGTATTCCAGTAAAACTTTATTGATGGACACTGCAATTTGACTCGTGATTTTCACGTGATATGAAATATTAATTTTCTTGGATTTTTTCAACCTTTTAAAAATGTAAAAGCCATTCTTAACTTGCAGGCTGCACAGACATAGGTGGCAGGTCGGGTTTGGCCTGTGTGCCATAGTTTGCCAAGTTCTGGGCTAGAGCCACAGAAGGTGCTCAATAAGTATTTGTTCAATGACGAAGACCACATTTTAAATTAAATTTTTATTATGAAATATTTCAACCATATAGAAAAGCACAGAGAATAATGTAATTAGCATCTACCACTGAGATGCAGCAAACATCGTGCTATCATATTTGCTTCAGGATTTTTTTTTTTTTATAAAACAGCCAAATATAGTTAAAGCCCACCTGTCACCCCCATTCCCCTACTCCTCCTGGATCCCATTTCCTTCCCTCTCTATCCAGAAATGATTGTTATTCTGCATTGGTGTATAAGCTTTCTGTCTGTGGTTTTATATTTTTACAACATAGGTATCAAATGTCCACAGCGGTGTCACACTGTAGCTATCCTTCTGCAGCTTGCTTTTTTTCCCCCTACTCATTACTATGCTTTGTCTGTGGTTGTCTGATGTAACTAGTTCATTCGTTTCACTTTTTATGTAGTTTACTATGCAGTCATACCTTGCTTAATGATGGGAATACATTCTGAGAAATGCGTCGTTAGGCGATTTTGTCCTTGTGTGAACATCATAGAATGTATTTACACAAACCTAGGTGGTATAGCCTACTACACACCTAGGCTGTATGGTACTAATCTTATGGGACCACCTTCCTACATGCAGTCCGTCGCTGACCAAAACATTGTTATGTGGCGCATGACTGTATTCATCTTTTATTTTATGTCTCACTCAAGAGACTGATCTTGATGTCATAAAGATATTCTATATTTTCATCAAGAGAACCAATCAGCAAAGTTTTTCTGCAGAGAACCAGAGAGTAAATATTTTAGGCTTTGCTGGTTACACTTTCTCCGTTGCATCTACTCAACTCTGAAAACAACCACAGACAATATGTAAACTAATGGGCGTGACTGTATTTCAATAAGACTTTACTCACAAAATCAGGTGGTGGGCCAGATTTAGTCTCTGAGCTGAAGTTTACAGAACCCTGATATGAAAGTTTTGAGGTTGCATTTTTAAGACTTTGATGCGAAATCCATCTGGAATTCATTTTTGTGTGAGTGTGGATGGTATGAATTACGTATTTATTTTAGCCACAGGGATCAGCAGTTATTCAAGTACCACTTACTGAATAGTTTATACTTTCTGCCCTAATTTTTCATGCCTTCCCTGTTATATACCAAGTTTATATGGTAAATCTCTGTGCTCTGAGACATTGTTCCATTTGTCTATCCCTGTGCCAGTACTATACTGTGACAATGATACATTTTTGTATCTGGTAGGGAAAATATGTCCTTTTTTCCTTCAGATTATCTTGGAAATACTCGGTCCTTTTCTCTCCCTTTTGAGTTTTTGGATCAATTTGACAAATTAGGAGAAAAAAAGCCATGAGATTTTGTTGGAATTGTATTTTTCTGTCTGTATTAATATCGTCATGACATACTAGCCAATGACCAAGAACAAAGACCTGTAACTCTCTGAATGTCAGAGACAATATGCAGATAATAGTACTTACTGAATAGGATTATAGAGAAGATGAAATGAATGGAAAACATCGGGAACTGTGCCAGCATAGTGTATCCTATGGGATATTCATATGGGAGGTTTTGATTACTCATGGGCAATTCTTTTTTCATCCAAAGACCCTGGAGAGATGTCAGTTTTTCTGCTGCTTCTCCAGGCCTGCTAGCGGATTTATCTCCAGAACGTCCTCCTTTATTTGAACAGACAGAGGCTGTCTGTTTAGAGGCTTTATGTCGGGGCTCGGTTATAGTTCCCGCTCTTCTCCTGGGCTCAAGGCCACATTTCCCATCCCTGTATGATTTCTAGAACCCACACTCTCAGTCCTTAGGTCTTACTTCCAGGTCCATAATTCCTGGGGTCAATGCAGTGTCATCTGCTAAGGGCTCTGGTGGTTTTCTTCTGTTATATTTTCCGAAACTTGAGGATTCCCCTTCTCCCCCACCCCTTTTTAAGTTCGCCTCTCAACCTTTGAATGAAAACATTTCCTATTTTATCTAACATTGTTATATAGTTTTAGTTGGAGAAGGACCTGCCCTTCAGTTCAATCTGTTATAATAAAAGTCCTGAATAATGAAATTTTCCGTCAATAAAGCTTTTATTTTCTACATGCCTATGGCGTTTACATATGCAAGAAAAATCATGTTGTCTATAATCTTTATATGCTAACTTAATTCACATGGTTCAAGTTAGCAAGCTTTATTAATTGCAGTTGGTTTCATCAACATTCTAAAACAGTTCAGAGGATGCTCTGTGCTCAAAAATTAGTTTGCTGAAAAACCCTTAATTCGACATGGTTATGCTTTGCTGACAGTTTTTCTGGTGGGTTTTTCTCCCCTTCTAACTTAATGACTTAATTGGAAATGCTAAATATGTGTGTTTTTAAAGAGAGAATTTGGGATGATGAGTATTACAGAATCTTCAAAGCTACAGTACCTCTGTGGTCCTGCTTCTGTGGACATAGTTATACCGGCACCAACTCTCTACTGATTTGAGGTTCAGCTTGTCATGGTAGAGGAGACCCCTCTGTGTCTTAAAAGACAATGCACTGAAGTGTAGCTAGAACATTCTGTCTTCTGCTTCCTTGTAGACCTGTCTTGTGTCCCCAGGGCTGCAAAACTAAGGTGGGGTGGTTTTCTATCCCTCGTCCTTCTATTCTCTGTCCTAACTCCCGGACTGCAGAGACTCCAATCTCTGTTGCTGACCATCCTTGTTTCCATGCTTCACAACCCATGACTGTTTCTAGTTGGCGGAGTTTTTATGGATGATCTCTTCCACCTCAGCCCTATTTTTCTGTTCCTTTACTATCTTTTCTTTTGTTTCATTTGCCTTTCATAACTTCAAAGGTCCTCTCAGCTTCTCTATGGAAAAAAAATCTGGTTTTTTAGTAGATGTTGTCAGCCAATCAGAGAGCCTCTTTCCAACCATGCAACAAGATGACTAATCTGAGCCCCATGCAATCTGAGAATCTTTGGCTTTTGCTAATTAAAAAGCAATTGCTACTGGATATCCAGGGCCTGCTCTTTTGGCGGCTTGAATTGTATTTTTTTTTCCTTTTTAGCTTTTTTCTTAGTGAAGCTGCCTACATGAAGCCTGCTGATTCTAGGAGGCTTATCTCTAGGTAAATGAGGTTGGACAACATGATGACTTGAGATTTATCTGCCGAGCCGCTGATTCCTGTCCTCATCTCTGGGAGCAGATGGATATTAAAATTAGAGCAGCTGTTTCCACTTAAGGTTAGAAAAGCTGAAAAGAGAGCAGAGGGAATTTTTGGGCCTGCAGAGAGAAAAAACACACGTCACGGTAGTCAACGGGCCAAGCAGGTACACAAGTACACTAAGCATTTATAGCTTAAAGCAAAGCCTTTCCCAAACAAGGTGACCTTGGTTTCACGGGCATCCATGGAGTTGTCTCTCAGCTTTTCTTAAGGCTCCTGGGCTACCAAGCCTAGCAGATCTTGAACGCCCTGCCTGGTGGGAGATGCTCTGAGTGAAGGATGGTCTAAAAGAAAGCAATACAGTTCGTTCTTTGTTTCAGACAAGAAATATTTATTGAGTGCTGACTACATGCCTATTTTTGCAGCTCCCTGCTACCCCGCATAGGTGTCATTTACATCTATTTTAAAAGATGAAGAAATGAACATATTTTAATATTTGGAGACTACCTTTGGGGTCCCCAACAAGAGCGAAAGGTTCTTCAATGTGGGAGACTGACTTGAGTCCCCAGCCTGGTTTCACGTGTTTCCCTGGCTTCCCAGAGCTTCTAGGACAGAGGCCAAGCCCATTAGAATAACACAGAGGCCACTGTATTTTGGCTCCTGCTGACTTCGCTGGCCCCTGTGGCCTCATGTGGCTGCTGTGCTGTGAGACAGTCTCTATGGAATCTGTGAGCCGCTCCACAGCGTCCACTGTCTGGGAAGAGGGTCAGGAAGGAGCAGTTACTTTTGGGCAAAGACAAGTTGGTTTCATCATCTTTGCCAGCACCTCCATCGCTCTTTCAGGAAGGGGAGCTCTGGGTGCAGAAACTCTCAAAATAGGGGTGCAGTTGACACTGCTTTCGATGAGACAGTCTCCAGCAGCTACCTGCCCACCTCACTCAGGTTGTGCCACTGGTTCCATAGTTGGGAGATGGCAAAGAGATTCCTAGAAAAGTTAAAAAAAAGACATAAACAAAATATGCTTGTTTCATTTGACTGGTAAGAAATGTCACCCAGAAAAGTATAGTCCCAACTTTCACATGTGTAGACAGTGTAAGCCCAGATTTTAAAGACTTTAGTGAGCTAGCTCTTCTCAGGATAAAAATTACTTTCTCCTACATCCTCTCCCCCTGCCAGTGTGGCCTGTCCGGGTTGAATCCCTGAGGCCCCCTCCCCTTGGCTGTCTTTGCTATGGGCACGTCATGCGGTATAGTCTGCTTCCTCCTAATTTGTCTGGGTAGAGTAGCTCCATTTGCCTGTGTTCTTGGTGCTCAGACTTTGTTCTGCTGCACATTCCAGAAACTTGATCAGCAGGTGCTTCATGAAGCAGATACTTGCTCCTAGAAGCCATGTTTTCCTGGGGGAGAGGGGTGTTTGTCTGAATGAGTGTGGAGGAAAATCTGATGTTTCCCAGCTCTCCACCCTGCCCAGACCCCCTCTAGGGCTCTAGATTCCTAAGGGCTCCGTTCTCCTGGACATGTCTGCAGGCATCTCATCCCATGTACACAAGATTGGATCCTTCAACGGAACCGTGAACCAGGGCCTCTGGGCAGCAGCCTTCTCTTGCTGAGCAGAGTGAGCTCAGTTCAAGTTCTTTCAATGGTCTCATGAGCTGCCCAGGTTTGGAGTCTGTTTACTCTGCAGCTGTCCACAGCTGTTGCACCCAGGTCACACTCAGATCCCACTGTGTCCCAAATGTCCTCTCCAACTCTTCTTTACCCACTGGAAGGTGGCCTGACCCTTCCACTTACCCAAATTGCTCTTGTCTAGGTAACCAGTGCCAGATCCAGGGTTGCCAGTGATCGTATTACTTTTGTCTAGTAGCCTATGGCAGTTAGCCATGCTCTCCTTCCAAAAACCACTCCTTGACCTAATGAGATAAAATAAGAGGCTATGTGGAATGTGGAAAAGCGATGCAATTTGGAATCATTCAGTTTGGGGTTCAAATCCCTGCCATATGTGGCTTTGGACAGCTACTTAACATTTCTGAGCCCTAGATGCCCCTGGATAAAATTAGGATATTCTCTATGTCAGAGAGTTATTAAGAGCAAATGAGTTAGGGCATATAAGAAACCTGATGCTTATGGGTCCTTGACACATTTTAGTTCTTTTCTATATTCTCCTCATTTTTCTCCTCTAATGTTTTCCTGCCTCCTCCAACTGACCCCTCCCTGCATCTCTGATGCCTCACCCTCAATGATCTCGTGCACATGCAGGTGTCACCCTCCACCCTCCCCCTCCAATATACTGGTAATGTTCATATGAGGAGCACCAACTCATTCCTTTCTCCTGAGCACCAGATCTGTATTCACAGTCACTGAAGCTCACCTACCCAGTGTCCTTAGATACCTAAATATCTTTCTGCTCCAAACCAAAAACCGTGGCTTGCTGCACCTTCTCAAACTTGCTCTTCTTCCTAAATCCCATATTTCAATGAGGGAACTAAGGCTCAGAAAGGTGGTGTGTTTTAATGAAAAGAAGTTCATAATTCTGGCGTAGTCCAATTTATTAATATTTTTTCTTTGCACTTAGTCCTATTTGTGTCCTGTTTATTAAAGATTTGTTTACTCCAAAGTCATGAAAATATTCTCTTCTGTTATCATTTTGAAACTTTATTTTTTTTGCCTTTCGTGTTTCGATCGGTGATCCACTTGCAATTTATTTTTGTGTGTGGTATGAGGGAAGAGTCAAGCTTAATTTTTTTCCCCATATGGCTATCAGTTTATTGAAAAAACTATATTTATTGCACTACTCTGTTCTAGAAATGAAGTGTCCATATATGATCATTCTATTTCTTGACTCTCTATTCTATTGTCCTAATTACTGTACCTTTAAAATTCCTGATTTCTTATGGAGAAAGCCCTCCCACATTGTTTTTATTCAAGAGTGTCTGGGCCATTTAGGAACATTTTACACGAGAACAACAGCAACAAAAAACTGTTGTGATTTTTGTTGCAATTGCATTGAATCTGTTGATCACTTTGGGGAACATTTGAATCTCTGTGATATTGAGTTTTCCAATCCGTGCCTAGAATCTTCCTCCCTTTATATATGTCTTCTTTAATTTCTCTCAGTACTATCTTACTATGTTACAGTTCTCTTTGTTGAGGCCATGCACTTCTTTTGTTTGATTTGTTCTTAGGTTTTTATTTTTTTGACATATTATAAATAGTATCTTATTTTTAAATTTTGTTTGTTTCTGATACATGGAGATGCAGTTAAAAAAATTTTTTGACCTTGTCTCTAGCAAACTTGCTGAAGTTCCATATTCTAATAATTTGTGTACATGCATGATCATATAGTCTGTGAATCATGACCGTTTTTTGTTTGTTTGTTTGTTTGAGTTTTCTTTTGTGAGGAAGATTAGCCCTGAACTAACGTCTGCCACCTATCCTCCTCTTTTTGCTGAGGAAGACTGGCCCTGAGCTAACATCTGTACCCATCTTCCTCTACTTTATATGTGGGACGCCTGCCACAGCATGGCTTGATAAGTGGAGCATAGGTCTGCGCCCGGGATCCCAACCAGCGAACCCTGGGCTGCTGAAGTGGAGCAAACGAACTTAACCACTACGCCACCGGGCCTGCCCCTCATGACAGGTTTTTTTGTACTCAATCCGTATACCTTCTTTTTTATTCTTGCTTCCTTGCACTGGCTAAGACTTTTAGTGCAATGTTCAGTGGAGGTGGTGATAGCGAACATAGTTGCTTTGTTCTCAATTTCAGAGAGAAACCTTTCAACATTTCACCAATAAGTATTACGTTTGCTGAAGGTTTTCTGTAGATACCCTTTATCAGCTTAAAGCATTTTCTTTCTATTCCTAGTTTGCTCAAAGCCTTCACTCTAAAATGATGTTGAATTTGATAAAATGCTTTTCCTACATCGGTTGAGATGCTCATATGTTCATTAGAAGAAGTTTAATTCTCAGTTTGCTGCAGGCTTCTCTTCCTGAGTAGGCAGAGAGGTAAAAGCTGACATATTGCCTGTATTCATGGCATTGTCGTTTTGTAAAAAGAGTTTGCTAGGATGTATGAGTGTTTCTGATGAGAGGCGAAACAAGAGTGTAGGCACTGGAATTGTTCTGTAAGTTTCTGATTCAAGAAACTTGTCTTTGAATGACTAAAAGGAAAAAAGAAAAAAAGCATTTCATCTGAGGCTGGTGTGCTCATGCCAGTAAATGCAATTGTTATCCTGTAGAATTTAGTCAAATGTGGAAACCAAAGGACACAGGATTTGCCAGGTTTTTGAAGAAGAGTTATTTAATTCTTGACATATCTACAACTGAGCAGGGCTTAAAGACTCATCAGTATGACTATTGACTATGTATGTTCGCCAGACTGAAGCAACAGTAGTGCAATTTCAAGATAATTTCCAAATGTAGCATGTTTTAAAGAGATATCATGAAAAGGTAGGAAAATAATTAGACATAAGTAGTTTATTTTTTTATTATTATTATTTTTTAGGAAGATTAGCCCTGAGCTAACACCTGCCGCCAATCCTCCTCTTTTTTGCTGAGGAAGATTGGCCTTGAGCTAACATCTGTGCTCACCTTCCCCTATTTTATATGTAGGATGCCTGCCACAGCATGACTTGACAAGCGGTCTGTACGTCTGCACCCGGGATCTGAACCGGTGAACCCTGGGCCGCCAAAGCGGAGTGTGCGAACTTAACCATTACACCTCCGAGCGGGCCCCGTAGTAGTTTATTTTTAATGGATTCATTTCATAGTCAAAAGTTTGAATTCTGCCTATAATTTCCTTTTAGCCTACTTACCCAAGTGACTCAGCCCACATGCAAAAATCAGGACAGGCTGATTTCAAGAAAGTCAGCGTAGAATTGAGGGAAAGATTTGACTGTCCAGATTAGTCTTGGAATAATTTTTGAAGTAGATCTAGAGTGCCTAACATGGAAGTAAAGAAATATGGAAACATGGGAATGTGTGTTTCACTATAGTTCTCAATTCAGTAAAATGAATGAGTATTTTTATTATTTGGATTTGGAAAAAAATTCATGGGATGCGTTTCTTGGCTGACTCTACTACTGGCATAAGCACTGCAGTGATTTTTTCTTCCCACATCTACTCCTAGTGGGTAAGCAGTTGGTGTTGGAATTTAGTTGAGAACTTTATTGAGCAAAGTGGGAAAAATTCCTTTTCAAGGCAAAAATACTGTGACAGTTGGACCCTAAGATTGTTCATTTGTCTTTCAGCATGAAGATGACATTTCTAACCAGCGCAATTCTTGTTTTGGACTGTGAAACACACTATTAAGAACGGAAAGGACATTAGTGCTTTCTAGTCCCATCCTTCCTTTTGAGTTGAGGAAACTGAGTCCCAGGAAACTTCCTTGCCTTGTCTAAGGTCACCTACAAATGGGACTAGAACCCCAGGGCTTCTCTACTGCATCACAGTGCTTCGGGGTGGCAATTGCTCATTATCATTTTTCCAGAAACCCTAAACTCCAAAGTCTGGAGTCATCTTTGTCATGGTCCTCTTTTCCCTGTTGGCGGATGTAAACACTCTCCTGCTATTTCAAGGTCCCTTGCTCTGTGTGACTCTTCCCCACCCACTCTCCCCCATGGTTCCACCTGTTTCTATGTTTAGCTGCTGCAGTGGGCTGTCCGTCATTTATTTCTATTGAGTTCACTTGATGGGTGGGAGAGTAGGGGGAGAATTTCCACATTTCTTCCAGTGAAGGAAAGGTGGGAGCATGACCCTTCATTGGGATCTCACTTCATGGTGGATTATCTAGGTAAGTATTCCTTTCCTAGTGCCAAGATTTAGTCTGCCGTGTTCCTGCATATAATTATGATTAAAAGAGCATCTGGTCCCTTCTCTGCCTTAAGTTGTATTTTGAAAGGTCCTTCTGTTATTTAATCACTTGGTGCATGCCAACCCAGTAAGGGAGTTGGGTGGGGAGACAAAATAGCAGCAATTGTTATTAACTTTATCATGGTCCTGTTCAAGCTTATCTTCTTCTTTGAAGTCTTCTCAGATGAGTCCACCTACCTGTTTTCTTCCTTTGGGAACCCCAAAGTCCATATCGTCTGGATCAGGGATGACCAAACTAAAGGGCCAGCTAATAAATAATGTATGGGTTTTGTGGAGCAGATAGTGTCTGTGGCAATTACTCAACTGCCGATACGGTGCAGTCAAAACATAAGCAGATGGCTGTGGCCGTGTTCCAATAAAACTTTATTTACAGCCACAGACTGCATTTGGCCTGTGGTTGTAGTTCGCCAACACTTGCTTTCTACCAAAAAATTCTAAATTTTAGTTTTTGGACCAAGTGCATCAGGATCAACTGGGGAAACACTGAAAGATGTGGGTTTCTAGGCCCCACCGTTGGAGATTTTGATTAATAGCTTGAGGCTGGGGAATCTTTAGTTTTAAAAGTTCCTTAATCAATTCTCCTACTCAGAAAAATTATTAAGACAGTGGTCTATTCTGCTTTTTAAAATTTCTGTGTGTATTTATACACATACAACTAAATACATCACATCGTGTTTTGTGTTTAACAATAATATAAAAATGACATGATTCGGTACAAATCATTCTGCATCTTGCTTATTTATTTCTTTGCCCTTTTTATTGAGGTATCTCTCTTTTAATGATATCTAGGAATCTATACAATAAAGGATTTAGGGGGCTGGCCCCGTGGCAGAGTGGTTAAGTTGGCGTGCTCTGCTTCGGCAGCCCAGGGTTCGCCAGTTCGGATCCTGGCCATGGACCTACTCACCGCTCATCAAGCCATGCTATGGCAGCATCCCACATAGAAGAACTAGAATGACCTACAGCTAGGATATACAACTGTGCACTGGGGCTTTGGAGAGAAAAAAAAAAGAGGAAGATTGGCAACAGATGTTAGCTCAGGGCCAATCTTCCTCACCAACACCACATACACACACGCGCAAAAATAATAAATAAAGGATTTAGTCCTTTGTAATATGTTGTACATATTTCCCTCCATCATGTTGTTGCCTTTTAACTTTATTTATGGAGTCAGATGGATTTTTAAAAATTTTTGATGGAGTAAAATGCTTTAAATCTGTTCTTTTAAGGCAGAGGTTTTCAACTGGGGATGTTTTTCCCCTGGGGGACATTGGCAATGTCTGGGGACTTTTTTGGTTGTTATGAGAGTCATTGTTGGAGGGAGGGGTTCTACTGGCATCTAGTAAGAAGAGATGAGGGATGTGGCTGAACCTCCTACAATGCGGGGGGGGGGGGGCAGCCCCCACAACAAAGAAATACCTGCCCAGAGAGTCAGTCTTGCCGGGGTTGAGAAATCCTGCTGTAAGGCTTTTGCTTTTGTTCCTTGCGTAATAAGGCACCCCTTCTTCCTATAATACTAATATCTATATCAAAATCTGTATGAAGAACTTCCTTAATTGATTTTGCTGCTCAGAAAAATTACTAAAACAATGGCCCATTCTACTTCTTTCTTAATACCACACACGAATTTCCCTCAGTTATTTCTCTTCTGTGCCTACATCTTACGCCTCACTCTTCTGTAAGTGCCATGAGTCTGCTGTGTCCCCTCGGTGACTTGCGTTGCCTGGGTCATATAACGTGCTCCATCAGTGTTTGTAGGCTGTCCTCCTGGGCTTTGTTGGGTTTGGTTTCCTCAAACACCCTGCCCATCCCCTGGGATGACTCTGCCCACTGAGCTTGGGTACAAATGAGGGAGGGAGGTGACCTCAGGTTGGCTCCGTACTTCTCCAGACCCTCTGAAAACAGCGTCAATGAAAGCTGAGTGGCCGTCAATAGAATACAAAAATCATAAAGCTGGAGGAGGCCTTGAGATTTCGACCCCAGCCCCTCATTTAATGCAAGAGGAATGTGTGTCCAGAGTAGGCAAGCAACTTGCTCAGAGCCTTTCAGCCTCCTGTGCAGACCAGGGCTGACACCAGAACTCTACTTGCTCAGCGGGCCCTGTCTTCCATTAGAAAACTCCTTTCTGCTGCCTTGGTTTTGTTGAGAGTGGCCCCTGTCATCTAAAAGAGATTGGCTCTGAGCCCTGCTTGTAATCTGTTCATTTCATACCTGCGGTTCTCAAACACATTCTCTGTCTCAGCACGGGGGACTTGAACTCAATCAAACACATGATCGTAATAGTCAACGTGCATGGAAGCAGGGTATTAATTGACAATTGGGCTGCTCAGGGTGAGTCTAAGTATCTGACTAGACCCTTCTGTTGGACTGCAGGCTCTTTTTGAGGGCACGGACTGGGCTTTCTTCATCCTTCTGACTCTCATTCTCGGCGTCCTACCTGCACGTCATAGGTGCTCCATCAATGTCACCTGAATGACTGATTGGCCTTAATGAGTTTTCTGTAAAGTACAGGAGAGGTCACACCGAAGCCCATAGATTCTCCAGACTAGGATGGAAGGCTCATCTGGGAAGGAAGTTCTGTGTCTCCCCAGGCCCCACCATCAGCCAGGTGATGCAGATGAAGCATTCACATGCTAGACTTGAAAGCAACCCTAACAGCTTTGGCTTACTGTATCTAGTGACCCTGTAAATGGGCCTCTTTTATACTTGTTTTGAGTTAGACCTTTCATCCTTCTGTGTGTCTGCTTCAGAGGGCATTGGGATTACTGAAAACATGGGCAGCAGACGGTTTAAGGAAGGAAAACAGGTCATGGCTAAAGTGTCACATGAGACTGACTTCAAATCACGAGTCCTGGGGGTGGCAGGCATCTTCGCTCTGGTCTGGCCTCCCCTGTCACCCTGTGCACACCCCCCAAAATACCCTTGATTTTGTGTGAATTATTTGACACAGGTGAAAAGTCCAAAATAAAATGTGAAATGAATACTTTCAGATTAGTTCTATGAGGAGAAAGAATTTGGCTTAAATAGATGAATTAATCTGATGAATTAATCTAACAAACATACGGCATTTAATAAATGAACTTGTTGGTTAATTATAAGTAGAAAACCATTAACCCATGGCTTTCTCTTTACTCTCTCTTCTAGCTGATATTACAAAGTCTTAATCATTTTCTGTCTCCTTAGAAGCTAGAAAGTATAGCCAAGAAAATATCACCTGTTAAATTTTGAGCATCTTCATAGTCAGGTCTATTAATTATGATATTTTGCCTCATTAGGTATTTGGCAGTTTGGTTATTTCCTGATTATAGTTCAAACTTAATGGACTTCAAGGGCGGTAGTGACCTCTACCACAGGAGATAAAATACACATACAAACTTAAAAAAAAACTCAATAAGTTGTGTACAGAAAAACAGGATTTATGATAAATATTTGTGATGCCAGGATTTTGCTTAAAGGTTAATGATTGCATTTACCTTATATTTGCTGTGATGCAAGTGAAACAGCTTTTTTTTTTGTTTTAAAATAAAACCAGTTTGAAGTATTAGAGAAAATGATGGCAGATAGTTGTCATTGTTAATGAAGCAACTAATATACAACCCAAGGAAGTAGCATTAATATGAAGTGATTATTTTAAAGACGGGATCACTGACCTTGTAGTGCCTTCAACTCTCTGCTTTGTATGCCATTGTTGTGTGTGTGAGTGTGTGTGGGCGTGTGTGTGTGTGCTCTATCACGTCAGTCACTGTTTCCAATCCTGTTAGAAATCTATACAATTGACAGTTTAATTTTCAGCTTTTATCTTCTTTTCTTTACTAAGGGCATGTCCCCTGGCCTTCCATGTTAATCATTTTTCATTTAATCCCATATGCTACTCATGCCTTCCTCTCCTCTATGAAGACAGCAGCACTTAAATGGTATCATTTGTCTTCATCATATTCTCCTTTCAGCGCTTCATTCCCTCACTTGATGGGACTGACTCCCGGGTATGGTGAACTGGGCCTTGTCGTGGGGACCTGCCTTACCCCCCAGCTCTCCCCCAGCTCTATCCACCAGCACGTGACGAGGTTCGCCCACTGGCTCCCTTAGACAGTCTCTGAGGACCAGAGTAGGACGCCTGGTGCTCTGGTGTGGAGAGCCATCCATGACCCGTGTACTCTTTCTGCCCTCCTCAAAGCAAAGGCTGCAGATTGTGCGGGTTCTGTTACCTCTCGGGTCAACACTTTTCCCCCTTTTAAAACTGACAAAGTTATTTAATCGTTCTAAAAACACTGTAGTGGGAATACATAAGGCTCCCCTTTGACTTATGTTCTCAAGGGCCTATGACTTATGTTATGGGCCTAGGAAGATCCTGATTCCATTTGACATAGCAGCACACCTCACAGCTCCGGCAGCTGCTTGTATATAACGTCATTCATTGAGTCACTCATTTGTTCAGTCAATGTTTATTCAGCAGCTCCCACGTGCTGGGCACTGGTCTAGGGCTGGGGGCACTCGAGAGAACAAAACAGGAAAAATGTGTCTGACCTCACAGGGTATACATTCTCGTTGGGGGAGATAGAAAATAAATGTAATAAATAAATAACTTTTTTCCCATGATAGATTAGAAAATGATAGACATTTTGGGGGAAAATAAAGCAGAGAAGGAGGAATCAACGGGCCAAGATGTGGGGATTTTGCACTGTTAAATAGTGTGCTCAGAGAAGTCCTTATGAGAAGACGATATTTGAACAAAGACTCAGAGGAGGCTTGGGAGCAGCCATGAGAAGGGAGAGTGGTTCAGATAGAGGGAACAGCCAGTGCAAAGGCACTGAGGCAAGAGGGTGCCTGGAGAGTTGGGGGAGCAGTGAGGTCAGTGTTTCTGGAGCCAAGTGATGGAGGGAAAGAGGAGGAAATGAGGCCAAAGAGATTGGGGACAGGGCAGATCACATAGGACCTAGAAAACTGTAAAGACTTTGGCTTTTATTCTGAGTTAACTGTTAGTCATTTGCCTAACATCGCTAAGCCTCAGTGTAAAAGTAGAATAATAAACATACTGACCTTAAAGAGTTGTCAGGAGGAACTAAAGTGAAAAACATAAAATGCTAAACATAGTGGCAGGCACGCAGGAAGTACTCAGTGACTGGCAGGTAGTACCAGTTTTGCTGCTCTTAGTGCTGTTACTAGGTCACTAGATATAAAAACTCTATGGGGGCAGACACTCCAAGTTTTTTGTTTTTTCTTTAGTGTTTTAATCCCAGACCTGGTACAGTTCATTTCATATAATAAGGCCTCAACCAATATTCATTGAGTATTATCACTATCATATCATACCTTTATTCTTAAAGAAGCATTTTAGGTGGTCTTAATGGGCCTACACTTAATTGCTATTTTCTGTTGTCACAGAACTATCATCCTTCCCTTTGCTTTCTGCACAGGGATTATTTCTGGGGGCGTGATAATAACTTGATATCCAAGTGGCAGTGCCGTGTGGTGGAAAGAAGTCTTGGCTGGCATTCAGAAGATGTGGCGTGGTTCTGGCTTTCTTTGGTAGTGGCTGTGATGGGTCACCCTACTCTCTGCCCTCTGGTTTCCCAACAGAGATACTGGTTCAGAAAAATCTTTCCCTGTTTCAGGGTTGTTGTGAGCACAATGAGATCCCATATGGTAGTGTTCTTTGAAAACTCTAAATGGCCATCTGAGGGGGGCAGTGGATATGGTGTCTGGTGGCCTCTGCTGTGTGAGGGTGGGTACCTGTGCTTTGAATTCTTTGTCTGGAGGAGGCATTGGTTTACACTGTGCCTTGGTGCCTCTCTGAGGCCTGGCTGTTGCCAGCAGTGGGCTGTGGCCATGGAGCAGAAGCCCAGGGGCCTCTCTGGCCATTAGATAGGTGGTCTTTGCCTTAGTACAGTCATTCCCTAAGCTGCACAAGGGAGGTTTGGATTCCTAGAATTCATTTTTATAATCTCTTCAATATAATTCAATGGTTTCAGTATATTTCTGTGTTTTTAGGCACGTGTTAAAAGCCTTAATTTGTGATGAAGTCATTCTCAAATGTTTTAAAAGTTGATTTCAGAAAAATGGCTTCCCTGTCCCCTTTATCCTAGCTAATTAAATTCTTTCTCCATCTGGTCCTGGCCAAATAATTCTGGAGGTGATAGCCACTCTGTGATGCCTTCCTAAATATAAATCAGAAATGAGATAAGATAATATCGCAACTAAGGGAGCGATTCACATCTGTCCTTCATCATGCATTGCTTTCCAAATATTGATTGATCTGTCTTTATTTTTTTAATACTTTAAAACAATATATAGAATGCTTCTCAATACTTTTTCTGTGCTCCTCGACATGCTGGGAATAAAGCCGGGAACATGGCAGATAAAGCCCTGGCACTCACGGAGCTCACATGTTTGTGGGAGAGAACAAAAGGGACTGTTGTAGATTTTGTAGTGAGAGAAGGCTTCTCTGCGGAGGTGACATTTGAGTAGAAAACTTCGTGAAAGGGGGTAGAGAGCCTGCAAAGTCTGAGAGGAGAGCATTCCAGGCAGAGGGTCCAGCAGTGCACAGGCCCGAGATGGGAACCACCTTGGTACGGTCATTCCGAGTAAAAGTTGGTTGTTTGCTTGAGGTGGGAATGACCTGGGCATTGTCCAGGGACAGGAAGAAGGCGAGGAGGGGAGAGTACAAGGGTGGAGGAACACGTGTGGGAAGAGGGGACTTGAGGGATAGGAAGGGGCTAGTTCAGGGAGCGCTTTGTCTGCCACGGAAGGAGTTTGCGTTTTCCTTTGAGTTGATAAAGATTGTGAGTATTTCAAATTATTTACAGTTTCAATATTCTCTGCAGATACCAATCCATCTCCTCTGATCTGAGCTTCCATGAAGGAATTGCCAGGTGATGGCATAGAATTAACAATGTGGTATTTTGGGAGCTTCATTTTATTCAATTCCAGATCTCTTACTATTCCTTAAGGAATTTGTTGGAAATTGTTTAAGGATAATTCGCAGGATGAGTAGCCATTTTTCCATGCAGAATTGTGTCCATGTCTGTTATACGTGAGCTCATTTCAACAAGAGGAATTGAGGGTCCCATTTCTCTGTAGCCTGTTCTTTACCAAATTCTATTTTATGTCCAGCCCTGAGAAGCCAGAGGTCTATCAGATAGAGGTCTAATTTTCTGTTATCACAGAAGCAAATGATAATTGAATAAGAACTGAGAACATGCTGGAACCCTTGAGCTGTTTCCAGCGAAGGGTTGTTGCATTGTTTCATTTTACATAGTTTTGTAGCATCTCCCAGTAATAACAAATGGCAATTAAGAGGTCAGCAAAGGACTTGGAGATAAACGCTTTACTTAGAACATGAACACAGTTTAAAGAGATGCAGCTGAATTTTTATCTTCCACATCCAGCTGGGTCACATTTCTCTGTAATCACCCTCCAAAATAATGAGGTAGAAACTTTCATTAAATTCTGCTTAATATGAGTTGCCACCGTGCTCTCAGTTGTCATGCAAGCCTATCATTTTGGAAGGCTTTAATTAAATAACATTGCCTTAAAAAGCGCTGTTTATCAGGGAGGAAATTGGGAGACATAGGTAAGTGCATCTGTAGGGGAGGTAAACTGGCCAGTCACGTCTCATGAGGAAACGTAGCGGTGGCCCAGGATGTGAAAGAGGAGATCCAATTTAGATCCGTAGTATCGCTTGTCGTGACTGGCATTTAAAAATATCAAAGTTGGTATCTTCCTAATCAGCCTCAACTTTAAGTATTTTTGCCCTAGGAAATTCCTCTAAATAGTGTGTTCCTGAAATCAACATTATTTAGGGTCTTGGGATCAGGGAGGTTCTTCTCCACCGCGTACTTCGTCGCTGGCCTCTTGTTACCTGTGGAAAGGTTAATATTGGGGTGACCTTGGCAGGCTCCCCCCAAGAGCATAAGTGATTAAGAACATGTATTCAACAGGAACAGCGTTTCTGTTAGAGCAGCAGCTCTGAGACACGGAGCTAATTTCCTAGCGATGGCACCACTTTTCTTATGAGGGAATAATTGACCCATTTATGGTCTCGTTTCAGCTTGTTGTGGATCCTTGCGCCAGCAACCCGTGTCACCATGGCAACTGCAGCAGCAGCGGCAGCGGCGATGGCTACCTCTGCATTTGCAATGAAGGCTATGAAGGTCCGAACTGTGGACAGGCGCTTCCCACCCTCCCAGCCTCTGGCTGGACCGAGTCCATGGCACCCAGACAGCTTCAGCCTGTCCCCGCTACCCAGGAGCCTGACATAATCCTGCCCCGCTCTCAGGCAACCGTGACTCTGCCGACATGGCAGCCGAAAACAGGGCAGAAAGTTGTAGAAATGAAGTGGGATCAAGTGGAGGTGAGAACGTTTGGTTGCATATATTTGAATGTAAGAAGCCAGACAAGTTAAAATAATTCTAGTGGGTCTAATATCAGCTGTAAAAATGGAGACCTTTTCACCCCTTAGACGAAAAACAATGCACTTAGCCTTATTCTGGTCTGTGCTTGTGTGTGAGAAATCTCTCCTGGTTACACAAATGAGACATTTCAATTATGATTGTTTCGTGAACACAAAAAGAGTAACCAAGAAAAGAATATGAATGAACTTATTTTCTGGAACGATATCCACATACATTTCTGTGAGATAATCTTAGAGTTTGGGGCAGACAGCTCAATGAAGAGTCATATAAATGAACACATCATGGACCCTCTGTTGTTGACCTAATTTTCCTTCATGGAATATTATACTCATCTTTTTGTTTGTGGTTATTGTTTAGGTTCTATTTTTGGTACCTTGCAGCACTTCAGTGAGATTCAGAAAAAAAAAAAAGCTATCATTGATTTTGAAAATATTTTGAGGATGCATTTGAGAATGAAATTTCCAAATTTTATTTATTTTGGCAATAGCAAATTCTATTTGTTGAATTTTGTCCAGCCTGCGTTTGGCTTATTGTATTTTCCAGCTCATCAGAAGTCTCATTACATAAAATATAAATTTTCCAGAAGACCCCTAAAAATTGACATAAAGTATAAATTTACCAGCAAGAAGAATTGGGGGACAAATCCAAATCATGAGTTTAAGGTGACATCGATAGAGTGTAATTCCATTTCACCTCTTTTATCTTATAGGACACCCGTATAGACCCGTGGTTGCGTATGATTACAGGTTTTGTAGCTTAAATGAAAAAAACACACAGATCTTTGTGTAAGTGAGTCAAGGATTGTGTCTAGAAATGTCCCTTATTATGAATAGAGGTAAAGCAGGATTTATAAAAGAGATAAGGTAGCATTTCTTCTTCTGTTTTCTTGGGTAGTTCTAACCAGTTGACCCATTTTTTTTTTTCATTGCCACACAATTTATGACGGCCATATTCAGACCTCAGAGCAGCGTTTTTAGCCTACCTAAAAAACTGTGAACTTGTTCTGATTTCAGACTTGTAATAAACGCTTTGAAGTATGATGTTAGTAGCTCTTTGCTGAATGACTCTCTTCTCGGATGTGAACTAGATTTGGGTGCGTGTTTCTCAAGAAAGTGTCCTTTAAAGAAAATTCCTCCCCAACCAGCCATTTCAATCTGTTTATCTAAAGGCATGCTATCCTACAATCGGTAAACATAAAAGTAATGCCTCATCTTCCTGTCAATACTGTTATTCCTTAAGCTGTTCAAGAAGCAGGTTAGAAATGGCGAGGAAGAGGTGGGTATGTTTGGGTTTCTCTTTTTCATGAAGTAATGATGCTTCAGAAACATGAAGCTATTTGGAGTCTTAGGGGACTAAAATTTATGTAAGGTTTGTCTGTTACACAAATTTAACAAGCTGGACTCACATCTTTGAATGTCCCTCATGGCCTTTATCTATAGCATTTGACTATCAGGCCTTCTGGACAATGAGTTCTGAGTGTTGGGTGTAGGGTATTATGCTGACAATTTCTCTATTGTCCTCAGTTAATTCAGTGATGACGAATACTTTTGATAACCTTTTGTCTGGACTCTTGGGAGTGAGGACAGTGGTCACGGCATGAAGAATACATGAATAAATTGGTCATTGGACACAGCTCAAGAGTTCGCAAAATGTGTTGATGAGCACAGGTTTTTTTTTTCTCTCTTGAATTCCTTTTTTTATACACACCAGGATGATACTTTTGGGAACATGTCCCTTAAAAGAAGGAAGGCAGCTTCCCAGCTACCTGGCCTCAGCATATGCTCCTGAGACCCACCTCTGCACAGGGTAGGGTCATTCCGACTGGATGCTTCCTGCCTGTCGGTTGATTGAAGCCTCACTCTCCTGGTATTAAGGTTTCTATCTGCCGCCTGTGAGCTGGTCTGTTAAGTCCACCTCCTTCTTCTCTAAGCACTGAGTCCCTAGTTACCCCAGACTGAGCTTACAGCAGAGGCCAGTGACTGCTTGTTAAAGACAGCATGTGCGCCATTCCCTGCAGTAACCTATTATCAGCTTCAGCAATCCCAGGAAATGGTAGATGGCTCTCCGGAAAGCTTTTGCATCTCAGGAAATCAAGGGCAAAGCTCCCATTTTCCTTTAAATTTGTTAAGCTTTCCCTTGTCCTCTCTATCCCCACCCCAGTGTCGTGGAAAGGAGTGGAGGGGGTGCAGCTCATGGAATTTTGCTTTGTAATATTATCCTGTACTGTGATCCACCCCAGGAACTTGTCTTTTTTCTTTTTTGGTTCTTGTTTTTTTCCCAGGTGATCCCAGATATTGCCTGTGGGAATGCCAGTTCTAACAGCTCTGCGGGGGGCCGCCTGGTGTCCTTTGAAGTGCCCCAGAACACCTCAGTCAAGTAAGAAAATTCTCACTTAAAAACTGCTCCTGTGACCGTGTGGTGGGTTGTGTCTCTCCATGTAACTGGTGTGTAACTGGTCAGTCCAGTGAGAGTCATGAATGGCCTTCCATGTGTAGAGAGGGCCTGTGTCACTCAAAAACCAGAGGGAGCCATTTCGGAGGAGAATATTGCAGAGAGGGTCCAGTCAGGGGGAGATGTGGAACTGTGGGCTTGGATTGGATGTGTCAGGTGTGATGTAAGACAGCTTGAGACCTTAGATAAGATCCGGAGCCACACCAGGTACCTCCCAAATGATTTTCCTTCCAAAATTCTTCAGCCTCTTGACATTTTAATGGACTGTTGGTTAAATTCTTCTGCATAATTTACCCCCAATTTAAAATCCAAACATTACAGTTTTCTCTTTAAAAACAAGCAGTTGAGAAGAGAATATTTTGTTTTGTTTTAAACTTAAGCTCTCCCAAATTGCATACTGCCCATTGTCAATGGTGGGGGTGGGGAAGAGGCAAAGGGACGCAGCGTGGGCTGAGCACCTGCTGTTACCAGGTGCTTTCCATGGCTTGGGAGTAGGGGTGGGGCCAGCATGAGAGCATCCCAGACCTGTCTGATAACTCCTACTCCTGTTCTCTGTTGCTATTAACTGCTCCTGCCCCCCTCCCCTCCATGGAACCAAATGAGCATTTGCTGTCCAGTCTTCAGGGACTTTAGAAGACCGAGGGACATGGGGCCCTGGTTAGCCAGTTGCTGTATCACCTCCCTTTAGGAGGTGGTGGGCACTGTAGACGTCTTCCATCTCTACAGGGTCATTTTTGCCCACTTTGCCTTCTAAACAGTGGAGTCCCTGAAATTGTTGGAAGAGGAACGCAGTTACATTGCCCCCACATCCCCTCCCCCTAGCCCTGAACTCACGCTAGTGGGAGAAGAGCCAGGATGGGCAGTGAACTCTGGGCACTGGGAAGAAGTCCCTGTAGGGAGAACGGTGTGGCGTCCGAGGCAGCTTCAAGTTCCACCAGTAGGGGGACCCCGGTCCTAAGTGTTTCACTGCTCATAAAAAGATGAAACCCCCACCGTGCAGAGCTGGTTTTAGGGAAATAAGGATCATTAGTCTCCTTTACATTTATAAAACCATCTCCCAGCTCTTTCTTATCTAGGTCATATTCTCTTACTTGCATAAGCCTTTCTGAATAGTTCTCATCTTCTCTCTCTTTAAATGCTTTTGTTTTTTTCCTCTCAACAAACTAGAAATTGTCCAAGACCCTCTTAGGCTGCAGAGGTGGACAGAAATAGCAGAGTCTGACCCAGGCTGAGTAAGATGGGAGTGCCGAATGATCTCCGGGCACCCTGAATTCAGTTGTGAGGGTCACTAGCTCCTTACCCTTTCATTTATTCACGAATTCGATCATTTATCAAACCTTTACTGAGTGCTCTGCTGCAAGCCAGGAGCTCTGCGCTGGAGGGAGCAGCTCTTGTGCATTGAGTACCCCCATCTCCCGAGGTCGAGACCCAATTCTCCAGGAGCGCAGAGGAAGGAATGGCGGCTGCTGGGTGGCAGGAGGACAGTCAGGGAAGGTCTCAGAGAAGAGGTGATAGGTGGGCTAAGCCTTGAAGAATGACACCCAGGTGGAGGAGGAGGCAAAGGTTGGGAGGTGGGACAGAACCTGCTTGAGGAAGAGACAGTAAGTAACTCCTTATTGCCAGAGCATTGGGTGCAAGGATGGAGGTGTTGCAGCTGAGGCTGAGAGGCGAACTGAGGCCACTCTCTTCCTTGATTGACTCCAATGCAGCCAGCATTAAAATTTTTTTTTTTTAATAAAAGGCTTTGTTCATTTGTTTGTTGTTAATTAAATTATTAGATTACCTCCTGACTACAATTTCTCAAGGTATATGAATATCCTAAGAAAGTCAATATCTTGGTCACACTTTTTATCACACCTCTTATGGCATCTCATTCTTTGGATTTTATCCAAACAAGAAGGATTTGGATTTTATTGAAAACAAGAAGAAGCCAGGGGAGGCCTGAAGCATAGGAGGTAACACCCTTTTGCTGTGTTAGTACACAACTCAGGTGGCCATTTTAGAAGACATTACACATTTATGATAAATTCAAGCAAAACTCTTTATGTTGTGAGTAGATGGAAGGCATTGTCTCTAAAATAACTCAATATACCCTTTTATCATTGATTAAAATCGTTACCCAAAGATGAGTTATCTATTAGTGATTTTGTGGTATATTTTTGATCAAGTGGGAGACAGACGTTTCTAACAAACGTGGAAAATGACAGCCATGAGTGTGCATTATGTGGGTGCTTGTTTACAAGATCATTTCATCCATTTCCCAATACCTTTGTGGATGCACACGTTACCTTTATCTTTATTTTGAATTTGGTGAACTGTTTCAAGGATGAATTTTTCTGAAAGGGACTTTCCGTTGACATCGTTCCTGTTTTCAGGATTCGGCAAGATGCTGCTGCTTCGCTGATTTTGCTATGGAAGGTCACGGCCACAGGATTTCAACAGTGCTCCCTCATAGATGGCCGGAGCGTGACCCTCCTCCAGGCTCCTGGGGGCCTGGTCCTCTTGGAAGAGATGCTCGCCTTGGGAAGCAACCACTTCATCGGTGAGTTAAGGACATCTCCTACCCAACACCACATCGGACTCAATCCAGTCTTCTTTTGGTGGTTAGAGATGGTGGATAGGGAATTTTGCCCAGATAATCTGAATTCTAACCATCAGCACATTCCCTCCATTTTAGGTGAGGTTTTGCTTGTAATCAAAACTGGCTTCTGAGATAATATTTCTAGTGTGGCTCAAAGTGGACAAAGCGTGGGCCCTGGAATCCTGAGACTGTATCCCAGTCCCAAACAAAGCATCATGAGTGTGTGTCTGACCTTTGGCACAATGGTCTGAATCTCAGTTTTCTTTTTGATTCTTTAGTCTGCTTTCTCCGGGAACTGTGGACCACTTGAGGCATTGAATGTTGGTCTCTGAGAAAAACCCTGTTCCCTCTTGATTTAGGCCTGGCCTAGGGCCCCGGGCACAGAACCTCAGCCAACGATTTACCACTTATGAGCCTCCAACTCAGAAGTGAGTCGGGATCCCAACTCTCTTTGGGGTCTCTCTTCCCCACACCCACCCCTCCTCTGTGCGTCACTTCTGACTTGTCACTCTTTCTCAAACGTGGTTACATCTGTGATTTAACCTTCTCTAAACTGCCACATGTCCAATTAATTGCTTTCCAATTCCTCTGCCCTGGAGTAGAAAAGGCCTTGAGAAAGCATGAGCCCTCACCCCCGCCTCCTCCTCCCGAGGGCTCTCCTTGGGCAGTTTCCAGAGGACCAGCTTCCCCTAGGTCAGCATTCTGACTGCATCCTGCCAGTTGTCTTCATCCCTCACCCAGCAGAGAGTACCTTTGCGATTGGAACTTGCAGCTCTAGCCCATTAGCATGTCAGTATCATCAGCTGCTGTATTGGAGGTTGTTGCATCGTATAGCTTCGACTCAAAGACACAAGCTCAAGTCTGGAGTCTACCATCCCAGTCCGATGCACCCAAGCAGCCCTGGCCTCCTGCTGTTAATACCTTCTCCTGTCCAATTGTACATTCCAACAATCCTCACCTGGAGGATGGGGTGGGGGGGAGGAGGGAGGGACCGTCTCTCAGGGTAGTTGGGAGGATTAAGTGAGAAAAATGCTTGTGGAAGTATAAATTACAAACGTTAAGGATGATTCTAGGGTACTTTCTCTATTTTTTTCTGAGATACACTAAATATTTTGCTAAATTAAATGGAAAATATACATGAAGATTTATTCTCCAAGATATATTTGATGCAAATATCATAATGAAGATAAATTCATAAAAGGAAATGCTCAGCTCGATATAATTTGTATTGCATTTTATATTTGACTAACCCTCTCTGATGAGAAGGGCATTTCCCAATCTTTGGATATTCAACTGAGGGAGCAGGGATTTTATTAGGTGGAGAGAAGGTAAGGAGAAGTCAGCTTGGGGAATGGATATGTTGGAAGAGGATGGAAGGGTGTTTACCTTGGGGCTGGTGTTTGACTTAAGGTGGATACTAGATTATCAGTTGGAAATTGTGTGATGGGGTATTGTCAAGAGTCAAATCTATATTTTACTCACCAGTACATTCCAAGTAACTATTATCTACTTCCATATCTATTGTAACAATTTATCTAAAAGGAAGTAATTTGTATATTTTGATAAACAGTTTCAACTTTATTTTATAGTGATCTTTTAAGTTTTCTTTTTAGTAGATTAACTTGCCTTTCTCTGACATGAGCTAACATTTCAAGAGTATTTATGAGCCATCACTACTCTTTAAAATGTCATTAATGTTACCAGAAGATATCCATTTGAAATGTTAGCTTACATTTTATACCACTTTTGGTTGTAACATAACTGTGACTTTAGACCGATATTGGGGATAGGGTTGGAGGTTAATAGAGAAGGATTTTCTGGCATTAATATAAATTTATTCTTTTGAGATACAAGGAATTTTCTGAACTCCAACAGAATTTGAGCTCATTTTGCTAGCAAAAAATTTCATGGAAAAAAATGTATCTTTGGTCGAAATGTATTGTTCCTTAGAGAAAGAATTAAAGAAATGTAATTTGACATATTAATAACTAAATTAAGGAATTCTTTCTCAAAAATTCTACGTTAGTTTATGATGAAGAGACAATGATTTTGAGTAACGTTCTTTATTTCTCTAAACCGTTATTTTCTACTTTGAAAATTTATGATTTGATACCTTTTTAAATTTCCTAACTTGAGTTAAGTGTTTCATGTGGCTTTATAATGGAGATCACAATCTTTTAGTGTTATTCTTTTTAAAGGAAGCAGACACTCTTATCACGAGCTCTTCTGAGGGAGAATAGCCAGCTTCCTAACAATGATAAATTGGCTACACCTACACACTGCAAGCTAGTCCTTTTAAAAACTCTTTTTATCTTAAAGAAACAAGATTTATCTTTTGTAATCATCGCGGAAGCCTTGTGCTTACTACATTGACATGTGTTTAACATTCTTTTTGTTTAATTTTGTTAAAAGCAGCTTTTTAAAATAATTCACTTTTACAATCCTGGACTCTGTAGACATAAATACATTTTAGCTAAGAACTGAAAGACTATTTTGAAGAGTACAACCGCATTCATTTGACAGATGAGCAAACTGATGCTGGTGCAGGTTGGACCAAATTTCCACGCCAAAGGGAGAGTCAGGTTCCAGAACTGTGTTGCTGTGTTTAGTCACACAGGTCCTTTGTAGAAAGAAACGTGAATTCACTTTCAGGAATTAAGTGTCTCCTCTCTCTCCCTTACTGTCAATGGATCCCACAGACATAACTGATGACCAAAGGTGTTTTAATATTTAATATGCAAAGGTACAACAGAGCAGAGGAGTCCCTTCTGTGTCTTTGAGAAACACACTTGGTTGCTTTACACAAATATTCTTTTTTAAAAGTTTACTGCTGAGGGCGTAATGCTAATATTCTACACATTCCAGGTGATGACAATGTACTTATATTGGAGCTATTTCGGTGCCACTACATTTAGTTCTTTTTACAGTTTTCTTTCATTACCATTGCCTTGTGAACATTTATACTGTTTCATAGAAAGAAAGAGCTGATGTTACATTTTACAGTGTGTGCTCTTCTGTCTGTGCCTCAGTGCAGCAACCTCTTTCTCCTGTGTTGTCACCCAGTTCCAACTCTTCTGTCCTCTCCTGAATTATCCCTTCTGTTTTTCTGAAATATGTCTCTTCCAAATATATTGTTTGCCTTATGCAATGTTTTGGGGTACATGGCTAAACTGGCCTTTGTTTAGCCTTGTCTGCTCCATGGGAAGCATGTGAGGTGCTCATTAGCTCCCGGAGTGATTCATTGGCTAATAGTTTGCATCCCCAAAGAGGAGAGATTCCTTGCTCCAGTTGCATTTCCATGAAATGCAGTTGTGGCTTGCCTGTCTTATGTAAGGTAATCTTTTCTGTAACTTGGGTTGCTTGGAAACATTGCTGTGATGCATGATCTCAGGGGTGAGGGCCAAACCAGCCGTCTGGCGTGTGGCCTCTGTGTTAGAAAGCTGTTGGAGGTCACATATCCTTAGAATGAAAGCCCCATTGGACTTCTTTGCGAGGCCTTTATTTCCTCCTGTCACCTGCCCTTGGGCATCACTTCCCCTCTCTTCCACACGGTGGACCTCTGCCCTGTCCACCCGCTGCCTGTCCCATCCCCGCCAGGACCGCCCCCCACCTCCCGCTCCATCCTCTCCATGCCTCAGACCTCCAAATCTATCCCTCAAGACCTCATTTAAACTGTCCTCATTTGGAGCGGTTTGGGAGAAAGGGGCCTGCCAAAGCTTCTACTCTACATGCATTCTCAAATCTCCTTCAACTCACAAACACACAGACAAACATGGAATGTTCTCATGGTTAGCTCTCCTTTTGTTCAGAAACCCCAGCAAGGCCTGCCTGTTTTACCCACACTTCTGTCTCCCTACTTGATCAGGGAATCCCCGCTTTCTCCTTCACACTTCTCTTTTATCGTCTGTGTTTATTGCTACCTCAGTCTGGTATTTTATCTCTTTCCTCTTCTTTGAAATTATTTTCTTTTTGATCCAGCTCCTTCCTCTCTCTATTCTTTCTTTATGGTGGTCTAGCTGCTTATATTGGCTTTTTTCTCTTCCCTCATTCTGTTCTTCTGTTCATAGCCCACTATTTTTTTCTATCACTTTTACCACATTTGTAGAATTCTTTCTTACAGTTTTTACTATATGTTTAATGTCTAATTTATATCATAAAAATAAGTGCACTTTTCTGTTTAATCCAGACCAGTGGTGTTTCATTCATGACCTACTAAAGAGCTGCTCTAATAATGTTTAATTCACTTTAACTTCTCGAAGAAATGAATGGTGAGAGCTGTGGCCCGTGCGAATGTCCTTGAAGGAGCTGGAATCACTTCTTCAGGATTATAGCTCCTAAATTAGCCACACAACTCTGAAAATCACTGACTTCCGGATCTTTGTGTCTGATGTCTTAACTGGGTTAGAAGCGTTCCCAGTCTGCCCATGACCCTTTTGTACCTCCTGGAGAGTGCTTTCAGTTTCCTTGATGCTAAATTTCTAGTTTAAGAAGATTCTTGTCATGCAAAACGAGTTCCAAAGCAGTGCATTCTCTTTATTGTCTTCTCTTGAGAACGGAGGAGGAATAATGTGGTACTTTCGTAGGTACAGTGAAGGTTAAGACTTTCTTTTACTGAGGTGGTAAGACTGTGCTGGTGCAATGGACCGTCACAGCTCGAGGGTGTAGATCTTTATGGACTTACCTGATACATTTATCATCACTGGCATCGTGATGCTCCATGGAGATAGTCTTTTGTAGTCTCACAGTTTATACTGATGTGTTCTTTTTAAAAAAAAATGCAATTTTTCGGTACACAACCAACTGATGCTGTTATTCTGACTCAGAAGTTCCTAATCTGGACTCAATTGGCCTCTGGTTTTGCAGCAATCATGGGGTCAAAGCTCACTTCATGGATTCCCATAAATCTCCTGAAGATGCACTGCAGACTTTTATGTGTTTATGCAAATTTCTTAGGGGAGAGCCAAAAGTTCATTGAATTCCCAAAGACATCTGAGTCCAAAAATGTTAGAATCACCACTTCAAGCTGTGTGTGTGATCATGTGAGAGTATGTATGTTTTTCAACATTCTCTACTCATCCAATGACATTTCCTTTGATGGATTTACGGTACTTGCCAAGGCTCCATATCAAGGAACTTAACCTAGTTTTATTTACTTACACTTTTAGGCAGAAAGGCTGTAGGAAATACTCAATGTATTCGTTTAGAAGTACGCATCCATGCCTCTTATTTCCTGGGCGCTGTGCTAGTCTGGAAAGGCAGATGATTTAGGTGTGGTCTCTAAGTGCATGGGGCAAGAAAGGTGGAGACAGGGGACTTGCAAAAGTGGGATTCCGAAGAGGGAGCACCTAAGCCTGCCGGGGGGACGTGGGGCAGGCTAGGTATTCTCCTTGGCTATACAAAGGGCAGTGTATGGCATTTTGATGGCACAGGAGTCTGTGACTTTAAGATAATTTAGTAATAGTGCTAGAAATTGACTAATAGCTATAGCAACTGGAAGTAGAATATCATTTCAACAAGCATATAACAGAACCTTTGAAAATCCTGTCTACTCCTCCAACTGCCTCTCATCTTGCATGTGAACAAATTTGTATAAAGTTCAACACTCGAGGTGTGAATTTTATTTCCTAGGTTCTCTGTTTATCCTCAACAGGCAAAGGAAGGACCTTCTAGTCTTTGATATCACTTTCCAGGTAGTCCTTTGGAACCCTTTAATAAAGCTCTATTTCTTATTCTTGAACTCTCTCTCTCCCTTCCCTTCTGAGTAAATGATTCCTATAAGCCTTGTCCTTTAACATGTAAGTTTCAAAAGTTTAGCTGGCATTGGGTGTCTCATCTTGTAAATTTGATGAGAAGAGGGATTTGGGCAAAAGTCCTCCCAAAAACCAGGGAACACCATGAAGACGGTACTGGTTGGAGTAAGGGCAGTGCGCAGTATTCAAAGGGGAAAAGTTCCAACAGAAACATAGAGACAGGAGATTTTTAACGTCACAGTTTGGCTGGAGAATTCCCTGAAGCCACGCATAGTGGCCAATATAAATTTTTTTGCATGTGCCTATTTTAGCACTTCAGGCATCGGATCTCTAGATGGGTCTTACTTTATCTCAGCCATTTATTGATGAATTCTTTTGTATTGTGCTTAGGAGTTAAAAGGAACCAGGAGATAGATAAGCCAGACACTGCTTCTCCCCACCTGCTGTTTTTCTCCATCTTGTTACCGGCTGGCTTCCAGCTCCTTGTGACTGCTCCCTGGCCACGAGGACCATGTGGAGCAGCCAAGATCTGGCTCCCTGTGGAAGACTCAGGGTGGCAAGGCAGGGGTGGGAAGAGACATGGGCCAGGTACAGACCAAGGCATATCAGAAGAAAGGATTCCCACGTGGAGTAAAGTTGCTTAGCATTCGTTTTCCTCTTACTTGTCAGAAAAGGCCACTGAGAGATGCAGAATCAAATTAGTGATTCACTTCTTGCAACTCATCTTTCTTCTACTCACTCTTTAAGTTATATTTTTCCTAGCTCTGATGTCCATTTTAACTTGTATTTCACTATTTAAAGATGTGTATTTTCTGTAAGCACTTCAGATCTCGTGGAATAAGTTAGGATATAAAGAAAGAAGATATTGGTTGGAGCACTTAAAATTTCAGAATATTCTTTATTATATATTGAATATCTTCGTTGATGATGTTATTTTTTTAGGTCAGTTAGTATAAGGACAGATATTTGCATCCTAACTCTGATCCAGTAAAGCAGGGTTGATTCTCTAAATCATATTAACTTATCTTTCTTAACGCGTTTTTCTTGTATACAGGCTGCTGCTGGGCTATTTTTCCAAAATCATCCCTTAATTCTTGTAACATCAGACGCTGCATGCTCCAGATCTGCTTAGTTGCCTGAAGCCTTCAGTCTCTAGGTCATTCTCAAACGAGCCTGCAATGTTTTATTAGCTCTTATTGGTGGAGGTGGATCGAGCATACATCTTACATCTAAATCTGGGTTTCCGAGATCTCTGGCCCCTTGGCTGTACATTGATCTGGAACCTTCCCTTCTAAGCCCACAGGTACTGAACCTCCTCCAGCTTCTTGGAGTGAAATCTAATTTCCTACAAGTCTAGGGCCCCACTGTCCTTAGTGCCACCTTCACAGCTGTCATCCTGTCCTGCTGCCATGCCCATGGTAGGCCCCCGTCTCTGTGGTCTGGCACCTGCCTTCATGATAACCCCAGCCGTTCTGCCTCAGACCATATCTAGCCCATCTATACTGATGCCAGTCCCAAGTGAGGCTACATTGTCCCCACACTGAATCTTGTGGTTTGGATTGCTTGCTGGTCACCCTTTCCAGATGTACATCTCACCCCCACCCTGAAATTTCTCATTTGTTCCTCTCTCTGCACAGCTGGCATCATTTTTCCCCAGTTCTGTCTCCCTCTTCTTCTTCCAACGTCTAGTCTTCTCCAAAGATTATAAAATCTTTGCTTTACTAGCTGTTTAAGTCTGTTTTCTCTCTGTCAATCGCATTTACAGCTAGGATCACACAGCACAGTGTCTGAATGTTCCTTCGCCTCTTTTTCTTTGTATATTGGTTTTATGTCTTTGATTAGACTGTAAACTTCTAGAGAGAAGGACCATGTCATAGCTCCTTGCATCGTGATGGCCACATGGTAGTCACCTGGGTGATTAAATTTTGTTCATATGTAACAGCTATCTGGCTCAGTAAAGGCCACGTGAAGAAAATTTCCAGATGCAAATGTCAATCTTAAGAATTCTTTGTCGATTTTCACAACCCACCTCTGTGACATTTAAACTTTCCCCCCTTTTATTACATGAAAAGTATTTTAGAGGATCAAATGCAAAAAAAAAAAAAAAAAAAGAAGAAAGAAAGAAAGAAACTTTTCATCATTCTTTTGGGAATGCTACATTTTGCATTTTGTTCTTTAAGAAACCTCGCTCTGGGGGCCACGGGTGAAATAGAGCTTGGAAAAGATACCAGCTATAGAATCATTAACATCTTCTTTTGCTAAAAGTTTAAGATTTAACAGAGAAAATGCAAATATTTCACCTTTTCATGGTCATCTTAAAACCACAGTTGAATATGGTCTACTGAACTCCCTGCAATAGAGGCAGGAAGAGAACTTGGAAATGTTCAAATAGAAAGCAATAGTTGAAAGAGAACAAAAGCTGTTGGAGTACAAGGCTGCCCTGAACAGCGTAATTTAGATAAAATTCTTAGAGCTCACATTTGCCTAGTTGGAAGAGTTCTATAAATTTAAGTTTTACTTAAACTGAAATCATATTTCAATATTATTAGCAATCAAGATTATTCTTTTTTAATCTTCTTTTTGCTATTGGCAATGAATATTAGGATTTTTAAAAATTAGTTGGCTTTGAATATCAATGCTTTGCTCCTACCTTCCTAAATATTGTCATGGTCAGCATCATTTATTTATTGGTACCTATTCATTGTGGTGATAAACCAAGTGTTTTAAAAAAGCATTATATTATGGACCCACGTGGTCTTTATAGTGGACAGTCTATGGTTCACTGGGCCCCACTGAGTGTTGGTTTCCCAGGCTGTGGTGGAATTGAGGCAGGTGACCAAAGATGAATGAGGTGTTTCTCCTATCCTTCAAGACAGTCCCTGGAATTGGTGTCATAGAAAGGCGGATTGCTGGTCTACCCACAGACCTGACTGCTCCACAGCGGAATCCTTCACAAGCTCCTCAGGTCATTCTTTTGCGCACCATAATTTGTGCAAGTTCTAGGAATTAATCAAGAAGTAAAAGACAACCATATGGGAGAGTAAAACCAGTCCTAGTCCTTGCATATGAGCCTGACTGTAAGTGACTAAGGTGCTCTCTAGACTTTGAGCACAAGTTTCAGAATTTAAGAGAACAAAGAGACTGTGGGTAATTCTCCCGTAATTCGGGCCTGATGCATTAGGTGGAAAGGTTTGCTTGGTTTTGAGAAGCAAACTCAAGCTATGTCTTTATAACTATAAATTCTCCCTCTCTCTCCCTATTCTGCCTCATTTTCTCTCCCTCTCCCTCAGCCTTTTATTTAAGAAGTAAAGATAGCACATTTTACTTATAGTTCAATTTGGAAAAATTAAATAGTAAGGAAAATTATTTTTATATTTTAAAGAATTTTTTGTTAACTCTGGAAAGAAATACCTTATTACTTAACTGACACTTGTGAATTTTAACCCAAATGTTATCCACAAATTTTGATTAAAATATTTTTTTAGAACTTTCCTTGCTCTTTTAACTCGGAGACAGACCTTAGGGCTTTGCCTGTTTACCGTCAAAAGCTTTTCTTAGCATCTGTCAGTGCAAATTTCAACTAAGAAAGTAATTTCTTTAATTGCCTTTTTTACAGTCAAATTTCGGCTTCTCAATAGCATCTCTTCCCTTTCTTTTTTCCAAGGAGGAGGGAAAGGAGAGAGGGAGGGAGACAGGGAGAGAGGGAAGGAGAAGGAGGAAGGGTGAGGGAGAGAGAGCAGAGGAGAGAAAGAGAGATTGATTCGCAAGGCTAAATGCATAACCCCCTGGGACTATGGTTTTCTCTCCCCAGAAAGTCATTTTCCAAGTTACTCTCTTTTGAAAAATAGAAAAAGGCCCTATTGTCTATTTCTTACTATAAAAGTAATATATACGAGAAAGATAAGAAAAATGGAGAATACTTTCCTGTAATTCCCCCATCCCTCCACTGGCAACCAGTGTTTACATTTTGTGGTATTTTCTTGCAGATGCTTTTCTTTGTATGACAGTGTATGCTTGTAGACACACACTTTTTTGGAAAGAAGAACACGTTCATATGCTGTCTGGTTATTTGCTTTTTCACTTAATGTATCACTGACATTCTCTTGTGTTCATAAATATAGACCTATAGTACTTTTCTTAATGGTAGTATGATGTTCCATTGAATCAATGTACTCTAATTTATTTAATCAATATGTTCTTGTTAAACAACTCCTTCCTTTCTTTCTTCCTGTCCTTTGCCTCATTAGACAGAATTTCAAACATCATCAACTCCTCTTTGTATCTTTTCTGATAGTCTATTTGGGCTAATTTTACAGGTATGGAATTTACTGGATCAAAGGATGTGAACATTGTAATGACAAATTTGATGTATATTATCAAATTGTCCTTAGCTTTCTTCCAATTTGTACTCACGACAGCCAGTTTCTCTTTGGAATTGTGCTTGTCCCCCTTCCAGTAACTTTGGCTAGATGCTGTTAACTACATCTAACTTGGAATTTACATTCATCTCTTAGCAACTTCCTTAACAACCTGAAACTCTTAGGGATCTCCTAAAGGAGAAAAGTGGTCACTAACTGCTTCCAGAAAAATGACAGTACACATCTCTTTAAGCGGAAGATATGTAAAGTGGTTTCATCAAAATATCACATTTACACATCAGAGTAATGGTAAATGTAATGGTTTCATTGTATTGTTGCCTTTATACGTCAAAGTAAATGTAAAATAGTGAGAGGAGGATGGGGAATGAACTAGGGGTTGCTGGGGCTGTCGGGTCCCTATCACATTGTCAAGTTCTGGTGACATTTTTACCATTTAATTTTATGCAAAGAACATTCATATTCCCGGAGATTACAACCCTTGATTTCATTTCCATCTTCATCTCTTAGTTTCTTTTGCTTCCCTTCTTAAATACCCTAAAGATAGATACTTAAGTTCCATTTATCATAGACTTTAAAAAAGTTTTTATTGAGGTCACTTTGGTTTATAACATTATGTAAATTTCATCTGTGCATCATTATATTTCAGCTTCTGTATAGACTGCATCGTGTTCACCAGCAAAAGTCTAGCTTCCATCCATCACCATATAGATGTGCCCTTGTGCCCCTTTTTGCCCTCCCCCATCATAAACTTTTCGTGAGGTCAGGATTATTCCATGAGAATGGGGCAAAGCATTTTCCAGAAAAGACAAATGTTTTGAAAACCTGTCAGGGACACTTTAGAGACGATCACTTGATTTTGACACAAAATCATGGTAGTTGTAATTATTTTTCACAAAGACCTTGGGCATAAAACTCAGAGCAACAAGTAAGTGGACTGAAGTAGGGCACGTCAGCAGGAGAAATTGTCTAGTTTTTGGTGAGGAATATAAATAATTAAGATTACGTTTCAAAAAGACTCGCTTGCTTTCTCCTCTCTAATGCTCTCTCTGACATTTGGGTTTTGAATGCCATGATATTTTTGGTATTCACATGCATCCTTAACAAGCAGTGCTCTCTTGGCTGTCCTGTTTTAACACTGTAATTGTGAGTTTGACCTACAAAAATTTATATTTGCTTGGTAGACAAATGGAAAATCTCCTTAAATAAATACACTGACAAATACTGTTTGGCTCCATCACTCATAACAGAGCACCGCCTCTGGAACAGGACCATGTTAAAAAAACAGGCTCTGCATCATCTGCTCATCTTTGCACATCCCTGTTTATCATCAACAAACATTTATTGATTAATTACTTTGTGTAGGACGCTGTGCTCAATACTGGGAATACAAAGAAATAGAAGGTCCCAATTCCTGACTTTGAGAGATTTTACCTTCCAGGCAGACAGGATATACTCATTACGTAACCCAGATAAATCTTATTGTCCCATGACTCAGTCTTGTTCATAAAGTCACATTCAAATAAACATAGTCTAGTAGCCAAAAAATGAATTGAGCCACTTTAAACTTTATTCATCTTTTTGAGGAAATGTGAATAGGAGTGGGAAAAATGCATTCCTTCTGTGCAGCAAAGACATGAACGATCTTATCTTCCCCCTCTGATCTCTTAATCATCCCTGTGTGTTTGGCACTTGCTTTGTGAAATTCTCTCTCCCACACTCAACATCGACTCTCCCAAACCTCAGCCCAACAGCCAGCCTTTGAGGCTTTTCCTTCCTTCCTCTTCCTGTTCTTTCAGCTCTTTCTTTGGTATATCAGTGTAGCCTCTCTGTTGTTTGTTTTTAGTTCTTTTCTCTGTCTTGTCTATGACCTCGTTTCTCCACTACCGAGAACTTGCCTGGGACCTGACCTAGCAAGCCAGTCCTTCCCCCTGAGGAGCTGAAGTAAAAGGCAGAGTGTAAGTGTTCACATAATAAATGTGACTCTTGTTAGATATTAATGATTTTGAGATGGTGTTGCACGTAAAGTGGTAAGTGAGAAGACACAGGAGTGTATATTAAATATCAGATGAATTGTACAGTCAATTTAAGGGTTACATGAACTCAGAAGGGAAAAATTGTCATCAACAGGAAAGTTGAGGCTTTAGACTTCTGTATCTTGAGCTTGGCCTTGAACTAAAGACTAAGTATGAGAGGGAAGGACGTTCAGCATAAGAGGAGTGGTGTGAGCAATGTGGGAGGGAGAATGCATGTGTTTTAGAATAATGGAGGATAAATTTGGCTTGAACAGTGGATTTCAGTAAGCAAGTGATAAAAAATTAGCAAGAGGAGAGGACGTGGGAGCCGGACTGTAAGGGGGGTTTCATACTGTTTGAGGGGTTTGTATTTAGCTTGTAGGCCATGGTGACCAAGGTTTTAAGCAGGGGAGGACGTGCAGGTCATGACAATGGTGGTGGTATAATATGATGAGTCCTGTGGAGTGGCTTTTGGTGGTGAAAACGAAGGGTCACAATCCTCTGGGAGTGGCAGCAGAAAGCAGGACAGTGGGTACCAGAGGCATTGTGAAGCTAGATTCTATAGATGGGGTTGTATGTCAGGGAAGCAGGGTCAAAAGTGACAGATTTCAGGGTTTCAAGTTGGGAGGTATTTTAAATACAAATATACCACATTGGAAAGAAAGACTCTCTTTCAGGAAGAGCAGTTGCGTTCAGTGTAGACGAGCTTGTGACACTCAGCAGGCAGTGGGGAAACAGAACCCCAATTCAGGAGGGAATCTAGGGCTGGAGACAGAGACTTGGGACTCGTCTGCATGGAGGTTAGAACTGAAGCTACTGGGAAGGAAGGAAGATGTCAAGAGAGAAGGTGCAGGTGGAGAGGGGATCGGGGAAGTGCCAGTGTTTAGCTGTGTGTAGCATTAGGGAGGAGAGAGTGAAGGAGCCAAAGAGCAGGGCAACTCAGGAAGAAAATGGTGGGAGTGAGTGGGAGGGGAAAAGGGAATCAGAGGGGAATTTCACAGTTCCAGATCTTAAAGGCAGAGTTATTTTAAGTGGCCATAAATTCTGAGTGTGGCCTTCCCGTCTCTGATGAGGCAGTTTCTCCTGCCTGTGAGTCAGGCCCCAAGCCTTGGTATCACCCTTGAACGTTTTTCTTTCACTTCCCACATCGGTGTACCAGGACGTCCCTTTGGCTCCGACTTCAGTGTATCCCGAATCTGACCACACCCCTCGGCCCCCACTGCTCTACCTGGCCCAGGCCCTAGCCCCTCTCACCTGATTGGCCTCCCTGTTTTGACCCTGCCCACTACAATGGAACCATATTTGGGGAGGGCCATATCCTGTCCCCTGTCTGCTCACAACCCCATAGCATCTCCCGTTTCACTCAGAGTGGAAGCCAAGACTTAAAGTCCTTGTTAAAGTCCTTGTTAAAGTCCTAACAAGGTTGTCCTTTAATTCTCTGACCTCGTCTTCTACAACTCTCCCTCTTGCTCTTACCACCTGGACTATTTCTAGAACTTCCCAGGCATCGTCCCCTCTGAGGGCCTTGGTACTGGCTGCCCCATCGCCTTGGCTCACTCCATTACCTGCTTCGTGTCCTTGCTTACCTGCCGCCTTCTTTGTTTGGCCTGTCTTGACCACCCTCTTGTACAACTGCAACCTCCCTTCTCTTCGTTTGTGCCCCAAGTACTCCACACGACCTTACTCTGTCCTCCTTTTCCCCCATAGAACTTACCACTTTCTAACAGAGAATATAATTTACATGTTTATTAACTGTCCTGCCAGAATGTAAGTGCATGAGGGCAGGAAACTGTGTCTGGCCTGGTCACGTTGTATCAGAAGAACTTCATGCAGGGACTGGTTCATAGTAGGCAGTAAATATTTAGTGAATGAATGACTGAATAAATTCAATATCGAATTATCGAATTACTGATAAGTAATCAGAGGAGGATTATTTTGTAAGTGTGGAAACGCAACTTAAACTTGCTTATGCAAAACAACCAAAGAACCAGCAAGCAAGTATTATGGGTGAGAGTCCCATGCAGCTGAAAGTCCAGGTGTGGATCTGGTTTCAATAAGTAGCTCAGAAAATTTAATCAGGCAGATTTCCTGCAAGAAAATTACAACCCTCGGAAACATTGGGTTTTGGCTGGTTTTAGATTTCGTGCATCTGATCTTATTTTATAGAATATGTCATTGATAAACATACACCTACATCCATCCATCACATGTAGATACACACATAGATACACATATGTGTGTACAGACACACAGGTGCACACACACGGATGCTCATTTGTGTATATACATGTCCACAGACGCACATTCATACGTAGATTTGCTCATACAGAGATGCACAGACGCATGTACACACAGATATGGTTTAAAGGATTTGATAGGTAGGTAACTGTGAAAGGATATAGCTTGGAGCATGTGAGTGAGCATGTAAGGGTGCATAAGGCCGGGCAGTTATTTTGCAAAGAAAGGGAGTTTTTAGAATTGGCAATAATGCTAGTATTTATGTGGAGGATATAATGCACAGCTAATATTCATGAATAAAAGACAATCAGTAATTTAATGAATTAATTTGTCATTAACGTGATAGTTGTATTTTAAGGAGCATTTCCTTCAGAATATGAAAGTGTGGTTGGCTTCTATGAATAAGCGTGATTCCAAGGCTTGCCTTTCACACTGGGGAGCCGGGTCTCCTCTTATGGTGGCAGGCCACCCTTTTACCAAGCCAGGGGCCTACAATTAGTGTTAGAAATGGAAGCTAGGAAAGAGTGACATCACTTGATGTGTTTGAGCATTTTTTCTTTGTTTCGGATAGGAACAAAGGTTCATTTAGTGTTGTTTTGTTTTTGAACATCCGCCTTACTCACTGATTCTGGTTAGATTTTCCAATAGGGAAGGCTGTCTGTTCAAACAAAGTCAGATTGGGATTTTGGACGTTCCAGGTTGTAAGGGAGACGGATAGAATTTTTAATTTGCTGCGTTGACTCGTACAGGAAGAACCGATTATCAGATAGCGTTCCCAGGACTTTCGTAAAGACCGAATCGTAAATCAAATCTGTTCTGGACAGATAAAGGAAACCCTTTTCAGCCCACTGAGCTGACGGTCACAGTGAATTAAAGAATTTAATTTTGGGGGATTGCTGATTGGGAACAGGGATAATCTGTAATTCATTCTTTTAGGGTAAGCCCCCGAGGCAGGATTGGTGGTATTGTTTGTGGTCTGGAGCAGGGCATGCTTTATAATGAGGCTGGCCTCCTCAATTGGCTTTGGGCTCTGTGTTCAGGGCAGCTCCTGGCTGAGGCTGGAGTCGCTTTGTTCCGTGGTCAGAGCTGTTATTGATTACTCCATCCAGCAGGGCTGTTAGCCAGAGCGGGAGGTCAGCGAAGTGTGTTCCAGTCACTGCCAGCTTTCTTTTCTTGGTTCCTTTTTTGTCTTTGCTACTTTCTCCCTCTTGTATCCTTGTGTTTGCAGGCACCACCCTCAGCTCACTTGTCCTCCCTCCCTCTCT
This sequence comes from Equus caballus, assembly GCF_041296265.1. NCBI lineage: Eukaryota > Metazoa > Chordata > Mammalia > Perissodactyla > Equidae > Equus > Equus caballus. The sequence goes on along the minus strand of NC_091689.1, from coordinate 17,264,339 downwards.
CCCTCTTCCTCTTTCTCTCCCTTCTCCCCTCCCCAAAATATTTATTGAGCAGCTACTGAGTTAGGCACCTGCTTGGCGCTGGCAATAGAGCAATAAACAAAACAAACAAAAATCTTTGCCCTCATGAATCTTATGTTTTAGTGGAGTCACAGGTACTAAAGAAATAATTCTACAAATAAATAGAAAATCACAATTGTGATAAGCACACTGTGCTGTGACCGAGTTGATAATAAAAATCTGACATAACTTTAAGGCAGTGGGGATCACTGCCTTGAAGAAAGAGGATTAAGTTGAGATATTAACTAGGAAATGGGGAAACCCTTCCAGGCAGAAGGCTAGAAGTGCATGTGCAAAGGCCCTGTGGGCAGAGAGAATGCATAATATTAGAGGAACTGCAACAAGGCCATGAAGCTGAAGCTCAGAGAGCAAGGGTGAGAGAGATGGAGATGCAGTGGAGAAGGAGGCTGGGTCAGACTTGCTGGGCTGTGGAGGCTCCGTTAAGATCCTAGTGGCAATGAGGAGCTGTCAAGGGAAGGAGCTGATAAACACATTTATCCTGTGGAAGGTCCCTACTGAAATGTATGCATTTTAACTTGGCAGAAAAGAAGTCATCCTTAAGACAGCAGCTTCCATACCTGACATTCAGGTAGCTGGGGAGTTGATAAACCCACGGGTGCCTTTGGCCACACCCCCAGAGATTCTGATTCACTTGAGGTACAGCCAAAATAATAGTTTATTAAATAAACTCTGTAGGTAATTCTGATTCTAGGCATTTGTGAGCCAGAGAGGAGAGGAGCCGAGTGGCGGAGACCCTTCTGGAACTCCAGAAAGTGGAACAGATAGATAGGTAAGGCTGTCTCTGGGCATCCTGAGGACTGAGGCTGAGGGCATGACTCTTCTTGTGATGAGAATGCATATATGAGCCAGAAATAGCTCAACCAAAACAGGCTGCATCTGAGTCAGCGTCTCCATACCTCCCATTTTTTTTCTCTTAAATCCTGGCGCATCATTGGAGCTTCATTGCAATACGTTGGCTAGGTCTACTTTTAATGCAATAAATGCCTGCACTGAAAAATAAAGTTATTATGCATACATCAAGAAGCAAATGCATCTCAAATTAGGAATCTCACCAAATATTTGTAAATTCAGCTAACTTCTTTCACATGACCTTGAAGTTACCAGACAGTTTTGTTGGTAGCTGCTTAAATAGTGGGATTTTGAATCATAGCAGAGCAAAGAGATGTACTAGAACAAAGGCAATCAAAAGATCATGTTCACAATGCTTGCAAAAGCCAAGGAGGGAAACGTGTCAATCAACAGCTTTTCATGTGAGCTCATCTGAAGGAAGCCCCCGTTCCCTGACTCCTTAATGTTTATAAAGCCATCCACAGCCCAACTAGCTGTGCATTTCTAATCTCCCATTACCCTCCCATCAACACAGAGGAGTGATTGATTATTTTGGCATTCACAGTAATGCTGTTAATCAGGATGCATTCATTAGGTATTGATGACTGGATATGGTGGGCAACTGTATATGAGTTCTACAGTAATTTAGCAGTTGATTTGCTAGTATTTGATGAGTTGAAACTGCACTAATGGAAGATGAAGTGATGCAATTCTAACTGATTATGAAAACGTGATCAAAAAGACATTGAAAAAGAGATTAAATAAATGAAGAATTTTGATTGTATATTCTGTGTGAGCCAACAGAATTTCAAAGGAAAGTGCAAATTAATTTTCATGTTCTACCAATGAGTATTGAAGAACTGGCATTAAAAAATGTGTCCAGTTAGGATGTGGTTTTCATATGCAATGAGGAATTTTCTTTTTGCTTAATGGAGATTCCTCAATGCCAGAAATAGGCACGTGGAGAGATTTGACAGGCCTAGTTGGAAAGTTTGTTTCAAAAAAGGATTTTATAATTTGAATATTTTTATGCCATTATGCCCATTATATTGGCCAGTGTCTCTTGTGTTAATTGATGGTTATACTTTAAAAAAATGTCTTTTAATCCTATGAATTGTAGCCATACTTCACGTTTTCACATATTTTTTCTTCTATGTATTTAATTAAAGCCTAGAGCCTAGTTTTTTAAAGTAGAAGCTAGACATGAATTATTCAAAATGGCAGATAATAAAAGTCTTGTTACTATGATTGTGTGGGGTACTTTTATTGGGACATTATTTTTGAATTCTGGCCATAATTTTTAAAAGTTGCAATAATTTTTTTAAAATTACATTTCAAAGTTTTGACATGAGAGTGGCTGAGTTAGGGGCTCTCTAAATGACCTCCTTGCTTGCATCCTGGCACTGCTGTTTTCTCAGGGGACATACTTTCCCAGAGCCTTTTCCTCAGATCTACACAAGTCTAAGTTCCATTCGGGACCCCACTGTAAGTAGATGTTGGTTGTTGATGTTGCAATTGTTGATAGTGATGGTGATGGTGATAATGACAGTGATGGTGGTGATGATGGTAGTGATGATGATGGGGGTGGTAGTGGTGGTGAATAATGGGGGTGATGATAATGATGGTAGTGGTAATGATGGTAGTGTTGATGGTGATGATGATAGTGGGGTGATGATCATGGGGGTGATGGTGGTGATGATGATAGTAATGATGATTACTGTGGACTGAATGTGTCCCCCTCAGATTTATATGTTGAAACTTTAACCCCCAATGTAATAGTATCTGGAGGTGGAGCCTTTGAGAGGTAATTAGGGTTAGATTAGGTCATGAGGGTGGAGTCCCCATTATGAGATTAGTGCCCTTATAAGGAGATGGAAGGGTGAGAGCTTTCTCTTTGCCATGTGAGGGTACAATGAAAAGTCAGCTGTCTGTGAACCAGGAAGAGAGTCCTGACCAATGGCATCCTGATCTTGGACTTGCAGCCTCCAGAACTATAAAAAATAAGGATTTATTGTGTAAGTCACCCAGCCTATGGTATTCTGTTATAGCAACCCAAACTGACTGAGATAATGGTGTGATGATGATGGCGCTGATGGTGGTCATGGCAGTTATGATGGTGATGATGATGAGTTTTAGTGTCCTTACCATATGCTTCACTGGACTAAAAGCTTTGCCCATGTTAAGACCTTTAACATAACTGCCACCCCATGAAGTAGATAGTATTATCTCTATTTTGGAGAGAAAGAATCCAAGGCATGAAGGGTGTCAATAACTTTGCCAAAGTCACAGAGCTGGTGAGAACTCAGACCACCTTGTGTTAGAGCCTGGAATAATCTCCAGTTACCCTCATGTCAGCACATGGGCCTGATTACTCATTTTACTATGCTGTGTAAAGCCACTGATCTGGAGGTATTCATCTGGAAATAATGAACGGATAGTGTGGACCATTACCCGCTTTTGTAATGTGAAACATACACTATATACAGAATACGGAAAATGTTAAAATCAAGTTATAGGTTATACCTACCTGTTAATGTGTATATTTAATATATCCCTATATAGTAAGAGGAATGACATCAGATATGTTTCCCAAGCTGGTGCTCAAGTCCCAATTTCCTCCCATGCCTCTCCTGTCTGATATAAGGTGAGCCACCTCAATAGCCAGTCCTGCTTTGTAAGTACTAAGAAAGAGGAAGGAGAGGGGAAAGTGATGGAGTTAGTATTTTGTGAGTTAGAGACAGTAAGTCGTAACTAAATGGTGATTGCTTCTGAGTCAAGTGGCAGAGGGGGTGGGATGTTGCACAGAAAAAGGAGTTTGACGTGATTCCTTTCATGCTTGTATTGGTTAGGGTGCGTCTAAGCCTTTGCAAGAGAGAGACCTCAAATACTGTGGCCTAAATAAGTTCCAAGTTAATTTGTCTCAAGTTACAGCCTAGAGGTAGCTGTCCAGGATGGAGCGGGCAGCTCTGCACCCTCAGACACAGATTCCACGTCTCGATTCAAACTGGCTGCCCCAGCTGTCACCATCACTTAGCATGTCGGCCAGTGGAAGGGGGAAAGGGCAGGGGAGCACTTACTTGCTCGGTCTTCTTAAATGTACACCACAGAAGTGCCACACATCCTGTCACTGATTCACTGCTCTTTAGCTGGGTGGCCCAGTTTCCACAAACGCTCCAAATTCTATCATTAAAGTAATATGGGGAGAATGGATACGAGTGGGCAGCTGGCAGTTACTCCCGTGATCAAACACTCAAGTCTTACTTAAGACACATAATTTAGTCTAATATTAATAGAGAGAGGAGTGTAGTAGGGGAACACCTTCCTGGAAAAAAAATTAAACAAAAATATAGCATTCTGGGCTGGTAACCCTTTACTGTGGGAATGGATATTTCTTTTGGAAAAGTGTAGAATGTCAATCTAAGAACTTTCAATCTAAACCTTCTTGTTCATTTTTCTAGCCTGTGTTTCCCTATTGAATTTTCAGTTTTCTCCACAGGATGACGAGACAGAGGGTGTTGCTGAGATGCTGACAAAGTCGGGAGGTGGTTGTTAAGGGCTCCTATACCTGAGAGTAAGATTTATTGAGAATAAATCAATCTCTCTTCAGGTGATAGCACGTTGATTGTATTTTTTTCTTTTTATTTGTTTATTTTGAGGAAGATTAGCCCTGAGCTAACATCTGCTGCCAATCCTCCTCTTTTTGCTGAAGAAGACGGGCCCTGAGCTAACATCCGTGCCCATCTTCCTCTAATTTATATGTGGGACTCCTACCACAGCATGGCTTGTCAAGCGATGCCACGTCCACTCCCGGGATCCGAACCGGTGAACCCTGGGCCGCAGACGCGGAATGTGCGCACTTAACTGCTGCACCACTGGGCTGGCCCCTGTATTTTTTTCTATAATATATTCCAATTATCTTTACAATTTCTTTTTAGAGCAAATGATATTACCTAATATATGCTTTTCATAGTCATTCCCTAGTGTAATCTACCCGATGATTTAGGTGTGTGACAATGGTAAAAGTATTTAGTCTGTTGCTGTTAGGTGCCATCGTGTCTCCTAATTCAGAAAGCATCTTTGGCCGTACCTTACTCAGGAACCCCAAGAAAATGAGATATTCTGTATGGGTGAATTTTCCAAAAAGCAATTTGCTGTTGTAAGCATCAAAACTTAAAAGCAAGCAAGCCAGCCATAACAAAACTCAGTCTTTACATGGAAATCTAAAGAAAGCTTTGTTTAGAAAAGCTAAAAAGATCTTGAGTGAGGTCCTGGGATGGTTGGTGTGGCCGGGCAGGTTTGCCAGTGAAGGAGGCATCGTTGTATTAGTACATTGGTGTAGTGACAGCTTTCCTAAGTGCTCATTCAATTCTCCCCCTTCTCCTGGTCTGACTGCATTCTGCATACATTCAGTTTAAGTTCTGCTGCGTTCCTCGAGCCGAGGTGTATTAATAAGCCTTGTTTTAGTATCATACCTACCTGGACTTGGTCTGGATTCAAGTTTGTTCCCTGCATCAAGATCCGTTTTTGCCTTTGTCCTGACATTGTCAAAAAGATGATTTATTTCTCAGGGTTTGCTTCCCATGCCACAAGTACCGAGTCACAAATCCCCGGGCATCCTGCCGGCTTATTAAGCTTTGCACTAACCTCCATCCCACCTTCTTACAGTCGGCCCAGATACGCCATCTCGTCCCTGCTTCTGTGGAACAAGACGTGGGAATTGGGGGTGTTTGCCTTCCCGATGCCTAAGTTAATGCAAAACCCCTGGGTCTCCAGCTGGAGCTGGAATCTGTGATAGTCAGACCTTTCATGCCTATCTGGTGCCAGCCGTGGGACTTCCTGGACTGTAAATGGTTTTTATAGGTTCTAAATTTGTGCCAAATGACTCGATGAGAGTTGATAGGCAAACTCGGTCGTCTGTTTCCAACACCTACTGCTCAAGTATTTAGCATCAGGATTTTTATTTTCCACGTATGCTTTCCCTTAAAGAGGAAAGAAAATGGTCTTTAGCCAAACCACTGAAGTGAGAAATACAAATCTCATTTGCTATTAATCCCAATGAGGTATTAACTACAAAGTCCGTTTAAGACTCTTTAGTGTTAATGTTATAGAAGACAAGTGGGAAAATAAACAATTAATGGCCTGGAGCCAGCTATCTTGTATGTTCTAACTGATGCTTGACCACTCCGTTCCAACGATAATGACGGGACCCCCTCTCAGTTGGTCTCAACTTCTCATTGGTACCAAGGGAGGTGAGTTTGGCAAAGACACTGTTTTAAAAGGACTGTAACGATGGCAGAACATTTTATTGCTGTGTTAATGAGCACAGTGTGGGGTTGCGGGCAGGGCAGAGTGTGTGTATTTGTGGGAGAGTTAGGGGAGCGGGGGGGGGGGGGGGGGGGGTGTAGGGGAGACAGAATGGGGGGAGGGAGGAGGAAACTCAACTTTTATTTGTCATCGTAGCTGGTTACTTGAGGGTGTTAACAGATCCCTGGATAATCTTTGGAGAAGTTTTCCTTCATTACAGTTTTAAAACTCATTAGGGAAATCACCCGGTTGTGTAGCAAGTAGAAGTAGGCTCTCAAACGCAGGAGTATCTTTTTCCCTCCTCCCTCCCTCCCTCCTGCTCTCACTTTTCTCTTCCTTTACTAGCATCTGAATGTTGAGCTGAACTGTGTAGAGCCCTGAGACCTTTTTCTTTGTCGGGGACCATTGTCTGTCCCTTGTAGTTCTTTATATCCTTCATGTTGCAGAAATCTTATCTTTCTTATCAGTCCTACTATGGAAAAATACTATGGCTATTTCTGTTTTAGTTAATTTTTCTAGTATGAGTCTGTTCTGGTCTCATATCTATGCAAAACTAAGTGTGTATTGTGAGTATTGGCCTGTAAAGCTGGGCTCTGGGCCCTGTTCTCTCTCTCTCTTCTCTCCCTGAGTCCACTTTCCCTGTTCCAATAGTGTAATACCATCCATATTTAGATAAGGCTCGAATTTAAATCTTCAGCTGTGACATTTCTAACTCCCCATGTCCTATGTCCAGCCACCAGCTTGACTGCTCCATTTGGGGTCTTATCAGCATCTCAAGTTTAATATGTTCACAGTGGAAACCTTGATTGACATGCCTACCACCACCGCTCACGAAGCCGCTTACACTATCTATGTATGATTTCTTCCTTTCTCTCACATCCCACATTCAATCTAGGCAAAAGTCTTGGTTCTACCTCCAAAATGTGATTTTTGAAAATGTATAACTCATGTGTTATTCTTCCATGTAAAACTCTTCAATGGATTCTTATTGCGCTTGCCATGAAATCCAGATCTTTGCTAAGGTTCATGAGACCCCCCTCTGATCTGGCCCCTCCTGCCTCTCTATCCTCATCAAGGCTCTGGCCCTTGACCTACTGACGTCCTCATCCATCTAACGCATTACCTCCTCAGCTCTCTTCGCCGGCTCATTCTCAGCCTTTAGGGCTCAACCTAAAAGCTGCCTCCTCCTTGGAGCTCAACAAACATCTCCTGAATGTTGAATGAGTGAGTTCAACTCTCCCACCATCTCTATTCTGCTCTCCATCCCACCCTATCCCACAGCATCAGTTTATTACAGGGAATGCATGATCTGGCCAATTAAAATGACTCAATATTTCACCTCATAATTAGAATCACATTCTTGGACTCTACACAATTTAGAGTCCAAGATTTTTTTTTTTTTTTTTTTTAAGGATTGGCACCTGAACTAACGTCTGTTGCCAATCTTCTTTTCTTTCTTTTTTTTTTCCTTCTTCTCCCTAAAGCCCCCCAGTACATGGTTGTATATTCTAGTTGTGAGTGCCTCTGATTGTGCTATGTGGGGCGCCGCCTCGGCACGGTCTGATGAGCAGTGCCATGTCCGCACCCAGGATCCAAACCAGCGAAACCCTGTGCCGCTGAAGCGGAGTGTGAGAACTTAACCACTCGGCCACGGGGCTAACCCCTAGAGTCCAAGATTTAAACAATGCTTATTCATGAAAATTTTCAAAGAAATCTAATTTTCCATTTGTTGTGGTTGGAATGAAGAATATAAGGCCAGGAAAATGAGAAGATGGTAAATTGTCCTTCATTAACAAAAGGTGTGACAGCCCCTGAAACTTTTGATGGAAAACCTTCATTTCCTTTTCTCTGTTTCTGCTTGACTTGTTTTTCTGTATTACTGTTTCCTTTTCTTCTGTCTTATGCAGTTTCTCTCTCATGCTTTGGTTTCCTTTTTCATTCTTCTTCCTGCCTTCCTTCTTTCTCTCTTTTCTTGTGTAAATCTCCTTTTTCTATCTCCCTTTCTTGCCTTTTTTTTTTTCTCCCCAAAGCCCCAGTACGTAGTTGTATATCATAGTTGTAAGTCCTTCTAGTTCTTCTATGTGGGATGCTGCCACAGCATGGCTCGTTGAGTGCAAACTTAACCACTATGCCACCCGGCTGTCCTCATTTTCTTATTTTTAATTTATACCAGGCTTTAGTTGGAGCAACTTCATAGCCTCCTCTGTGACATCAGTTCTTTACGTGTTGAAAAGACCCTAGGAAATGCAGGTGTTGACAAAAGCCATTCTAAAAAAGCTCTGTAAACAGAACCAGAGTGTTATCCTCATTCCCGCTTTGCCAGTTTTTGTCTCCAGTTGACCAGTTGCCCTACGGATCTTAGAATTCTGAATATGAGGACAAGTGTTTCTACCCAGGTTGTATCAGGAATTATGTTACACATATTGATTTCATATCATTAAGGATGAGAAAAAGCAGAGACCATTTGCTCTGCTTTTCTTCTAAGTGTGTTAGACATGTCCGTGAGCTTGAGTGCTGTGTCAAAGAAATCACACTGGCTTTTCAACAGCTCTCAAACAATCTCTTATAAAGCCCCAAAGAACTTCTGTTTTTGTAAATGAATTTGATTTCATTTCAGGTTCTTCGTGCTGCTGTTTGTAAAGGACACAGCTCCTGCTCTTGGCATCTGGGATTTCCTGAGGGCGCTTTGCCCTCACCTGGGTGCAGGTTGATGGAAGTTAAATTGGTCCGTGTTACTGTTCATTATGAGGAGCTCCAAGCATTTTTGCCTAGACATGATCAAAGGGGGGTGCACACAGCTTACTGAAATTACACTCTTACCTGGAAGGAGCCACCAGGCACTGTTGTCATCGTGTGAACAGTATCTTCCTGAAAATGGCATGCTTATCCTGTTGACTCACTTTGGGGCATTAGGCGACATATTTAAGAATTACGTAGTAATGTGTGACACACTGTTGTGAAGATTGATTTCTTATTAGTTTACTAAGGGATTTTAGAGCCAGAGTACTCACTCAAAATACTCTTATTAGGAAACTAAGGCTGGTATAGAAACCTTTGTCAGAGTTGTCTCCAAGAACTTTCAAGACTTATGATCAGCTAGGAAATACGAATGTTGTCCAAATATCACAGAGTCACCTAGATTTTCAAAAACTGAATGCATAAGATGTGCTTTCAGAGGCTCACGTGCATGCCTCTAATTCAAGGTGTTTGTTACCTTAATAATAATATTACTTAAGTGACTTAGATTAGTTTTTCTACCAGGCCAGGGGTTCTTAATTAGAAGCTCATGTCTGAATTACTTAGGGAGTCTTTTTCAAAAACATGCCTGCCAGGGGCCCATCCCACCCTGTTGATCCTGAGTCACTTGTGCTGGAGGCTGGCAATATGTACTTGGAAAAAGCCCCTGCAAAATTATGAAGCTTCTGGTTTCAAAACAAGTTAAGGACCACTGCTCTCAACTAAGAGTTTGGAGTGGCAGAAAGCAAGGCTGACTCATTTTTGTAAGCTTAGCATCTAATACAGTGCCTGGTTTGTAGCTGTGAGCTCAGGAAATGTTCATTGAGAAAATGGAAGCAAATTACCTAGAAAATTATATCGAGTCAATTTTTAACTACTCATTCATTTAATTACTACTGGCTAAGTAAATTTAGTAGTTGAATAGACTTTTTAAAATAACCTTTATAGGGAGGCTTCTTCTACAGGATTATAGAGCATTCTGTGGTCTAAACACTTAGTAAAGACAGATGATATACATTTAAAAAATAATTTAATGTGAAACTCAAGAACAGAGTAGGGGCTGGCCCTGTGGCCGAGTGGTTAAGTTTGCATGCTCCGCTGCAGGTGGCCCAGTGTTTCGTTGGTTCGAATCCTGGGCGCGGACATGGCACTGCTCATTGAACCACGCTGAGGCAGCATCCCACATGCCACAGCTAGAAGGACCCACAGCGAAGAATATACAGCTATGTACTGGGGGGCTTTGGGGAGAAAAAATAAAATCTTTAAAAAAAAAAGAACAGAGTAAAGATGTGAAAAATACCTTTATAATCACTGATATCTGGTTTTGCCTCCATTATTTTATGTGTAAAAATATCTTTTGGAATAACAACTCTGATAAGATTCCAACAATGCAACAGCCTCCATTTCTCTATCAAGGCTAACCATAAGTTGATAAACATTTATTTCTTTAATAAACTGGAATTCATGCATTCAAATAATTGTTGTTCTTCCAAGTGGACGTGTCAGATGACAAGACGTTCTGGAAACTCTTTCTAGGGAGTTGTCTTTGCTGCTCTGGCCACATATGTACCTGTACCCTGACTTCCTTCTCGTTCCTTCTCTAAGACTTGGCCCTTGCCATCCAGGGAGCTTCAGTAAAGGTGGTAGGACAAGAAACCATCCAAGACGTAAAATAATCAGGGACCCATATGTGAGAGTATGTACTTGTGCACAGATGGACACAGCAGAGCTTGAGGGGGTGGAGGGTGGGGATGTTGAGGAAAAGCTCAGGAATAAGGTGAGATCTGAGCCCTAAGACTGGGAGAAGGAGGATTGTTCCAGGCAAATAGAACATCGTGGAAATGTTTACAGAGTTGAGGTGAGGAGGGCTTGTGAAGGGGCCATGATGGAGAAAGTAGAAAGCTCAACACAGGACGTCCTTTTGCCTAAACCGTCCTTTTCCTTTGTTCCTAAAGCCAACGTGTGATAGAGTTTTCAGTAGGAAATCGTAGGAAGAAAGCTCCTGATTCTCTGTAGATGTAAAATATGACTGTGTGAGACCTGTGGTACCTGTTTTATTGAGGCACCAAGGGATATTTGTCTCCTAATTCCAAATGGGAAGTCGAGGAGTGTCTCCACTCCCCTCTGCCTTGCATTAATTTCTCATCGTGACCTTATGCCTGTGAATTGCATGACATCTTATGTTACTGTTTTGAAGCCATCTCCTGCCTCTTAGAAACATCCCTTGCATTATGTAGTACTTTGCACTTTGCAGATCCGTTGTCCCTGGGTGCTCCCCAGGACATGGGGATAGGGTGACCATAGTGTCCCATTGCCTGAGACAGTCTCACTTTATGCCTGTGTCCCATTGCAATCATAAAAAGCATGCCCTTTTGATCTGAAAAGAGTCCCAGTTTTGATGATAAATTCTATGGTCACCCAATATGGGGGTTATCGTCCTGACTTAACACATGAGAAAATTGGGGCTCGGAGAGGCATGGCTGTCTGGAATCATTTTCACCACCTTGTCTTAAGTGCCTTTTATGGGTAATGCAGGAGTCTTTATAGGTTGTTCATTTTGAAATTATAAATTATACATAAATAAATGAATATTCTTATTACAATAAGAGACACTCTCTCAGTGAAGTAATTATATCATTGAGGAAAAACACTTACTGTATTATTTCTTCACTCCAGTTAGAGGCTATATTTATTCCATATTTATTGCTACCTACTGTGTACAAATAACTACACTAGACATAAAGATCAACATATCGGTGATATTGCGGTCAATATTCAACTGTGATTGGTCCCGTTTTATTAGATGATTAAAACCATGTAACTTACTTGATACTTTATAGTCAGGTTGGGGATCAAGTAAGATATGTATGAATAAGCCCAGCACAGAATGTGTACCTGTATTGCCTGCCCGCCTGTGAGGGCACTGAGAACTGTTCGGGGAGGCTCATAGCAAGGTGCAGGCTTGGGAGAGAGTTAGTGCTTGTGACTCTTCGAAGTAGCCAGGAGGAGGAAGAGCTGGGAGATGCAGGCAGGTAGCCACCTGGGAGCCCTGGGAGAGGATGGGTTCAAAGCAGAGAAATTGAAGTCTAAGATGCTAACTCAAGGATGGAATTTAGAGACAAAGTGGCTCCCGGGGCTGGGGGTTTGGGGGAAGGGCAAGAACAGCAGAAGGATCTGAGGTGATGGCTGAAGTGCCTGAGCCTTTCATTGGTCTTAGGAGTTTCTCCTGATGCTTGGGAAGAGTGGCCTGTCTTAAAGGCCTGAGGTCTGAATGGTGACCAGCCATGTGCTTTATTCCTTTGCCTAGCTTACTGCATTTTGCTTTGTTTGTTAGACTTGAATGCTGTGTAAACCCAATTCATAATCTTGTAGAAAGGATGTTGGTAAAGCTTTACTTGACGTTTCCTGTCATTCCGTTTCCTTTTAGGTTTTGTCAATGATTCCGTGGCTAAATCTATTGTGGCTTTGCGCTTAATTCTGGTGGTGAAGGCCAGCACCTGTGTGCCAGGGGACGGCCACGCAAATGACTTGGAGTGTTCAGGAAAAGGGAAATGCACCACGAAGCCATCAGAGGTAAGAGGACAACTGGTAGCTTTAAAAACATGTATTTAGGGGCTGGCCCCATGGCCGAGTGGTTAAGTTCGCGTGCTCAGCTGCAGGCGGCCCAGTGTTTCCTCGGTTCGAATCCTGGGCATGGACATGGCACTGCTCATCAAACTGTGCTGAGGTGGCGTCCCACACGCCACAACTAGAGGGACCCACAACGAAGAATATACAACTATGTACCAGGGGGCTTTGGGGAGAAAAAGGAAAAAATAAAATCTTAATTAAAAAAATTAAAAAAAATAAATTTAAAAAACCAATAACATGTATTTATACAAATATATATTTACATATACATCTCTCTCAAGGATGAAAGGGGAGAAAACAAGTACATTTGCTGAAAAAACCTCCAAAATTTCTGGTTTCAATTATATGTTAGTATATAACATATAGATATATAATCATCGTATTATTTTTAAAGTAATTATAATAAATTTGTGCAGTGCTAGATTTTGCTTTGGTATGAAGTAGTGATTTTGTGAGAATATCTGGTAGCAGAATCAAGAGAAGTGGAAGAAAGAAAAGGTAAGCACAGAGTCATTTACTTCCCAGTTATTGCCTGTTTCCCTCTTTAGACTTTGCATTTCTCCAGTGCTGATAACAGAGTTACAGAAGTAGGAGAAGAAACGGAGGAGAGGCAGGGACGAGAAGGCCGACTCATTACTTTTGACCTTTGTGGATCAGCACCATCAACACTATGGAAGACCTGAGCCCTATTCCCCTTTTCTTTAGTAGCTGAGGTCACATGGGCAGGGAGGGGGCAGGGACTGAGCACAGTCCTTCCTCTTTGTTTTCTGGAGAGTGACGAGGTCCAGGAGTCAGACCAGCAAAGGACTACAGTGGCCATTGAAGCCCATCTCCATCAGTATAGGGCTCCCTTGAAATGGTTTTGGCAGATGGAGTCCACGCTCCCCTCAGCATCCCAGGAGAGGGAGACTCTGCACCTTTCAAGGGAGCCTGTTCCATTAGGGGACATCCATTCTAATCACCACTTGCTGTTTCTGTCTCTGGCATCCTTTCCTCCATCTCCCGTTCCCCAGTTCTATAATATTTCCAGCGGAGTTCATGTTAAGTGGAAATGGGTTCCCCACATCTCCAAAGATCAGTATTTGTTTTAGGCCAATTTTAAGAGTAGCACCAGTAAATTTTCTTTGGTGAAGTTGGACAAGTGAAAGGAATGGGTAACTGACAAAAGGGATATCGGAAGATGCTTTCAAGTAGTGCTGATGTCATCTTGGGAAACCTGTGGTTTTCATGTCTTAGGTATAATACTGCCGTGGCTCAAATATACCATTTTCCTGTAAAATATCCCCTGTAGGGGGCAGAATATGGTCAGAAACTGGATAAAGTAGTGGGAATAATAATTTCTGCTAAATCTTTGAAAAGGAACACAAACTTAAACCAAAGCCAGCACGAAATCCCTGGGGGAGGGGAGAGTGAGTGGTGTGAAGCCAGAAGGTGAAGTGTGAGATTTCTTTTACAAAGCCAGGCCTGTCCTGTAGATCCCGTCGTCTCCTGTCTCGGCCACCTTGGACCATCTCTTCTCTTCCCTGAGGAGAAGTTTCATTTATCAATTTACTTTATGGAAAAAAAGAAGTGAAGGGTATTGTGTGTTTTTCTTTGGCACTCAATGCTAGGGAGGGGTACAATAACTTGAGAAAAGATGAGGAAGCAATGGGGAGCCAATTCGATAAAGAGGTTCCAGAAGAGATGAAGCGTGAGACTCAGGGAGGCCCACTGCTGGAATGGAAGAGAGTCAGACCTTCCAAGTGAGGCTACAAAGAGGAGACACCCTGGTCTTCCCCGAATTCATTCTTACTGTTCCCAGTGAACAATTCTGCAGCCTCATGTGCCCTGAAAAAGATAAGATTGGTGAAAGAGAAATGTCTTAACCAAGGAAAGGAGGGCTGTTATTGGAATTTTGCACTGAAAATGATTGAATTTCCTTGTGAGCCTTCTCCTAGAATGGATGACCCAGCTGGGGAAACTTTTCATCCATGAAGCAGTCACCATGTTGTCTTAAAACGTGCGTGCTGCTGGCATGCAGCCCTTGTCTGCATGAGTCCCATCCCCATGAAACTCTGCTAGGAGGCTCTGCCTGGTGGTTTAGCATTGACTCATTGGGAAGGCAGTAGGAGTAGTTAGCACCTGGCAGGTAGTTGGCAAACCTTGCCAAAGTGCTTTGTTTTCCTTGAAAAAATGACTCAAAAGGCTTAGTGAAGAATCCATGCTAATTTTAGCAGATCATTTCAGAGGGAGCACAGCTTGTTATGGGTACCAGCTCCTTTGAAGAGCTGAGTGCCCAGCCTCCAGATAACACCTCCTCCCTCTGCTCCCACCTCCCCATTCCACAACAGTTGCTTCTAAAGTGTATAGCCTCTGCTGTTGTTGATTCTGTCAAAGCTTGCATTTACTGAATTTAGGGAAATTGTGGCTAGTCATCTTATCTGAGCCACTATAATGACCTTTGGTGACTCCGAAGCAAATGATTAGGCTGGAATTAGCATATCCATTTATGGACCCACCACATTGTTATCTTGGAGAGAAACCATTCCTACAGTTCTCAAAAAGATGGTGGGAGTTGAGCTACCTATTGCAGGGGAGGGAATGGAAAGGTGGTTCATCTTTTTTGCATCTACTTGAGTTCCTGTGGCTTTTTGTGGTCATTGTCATGGCTGTTGCAGCGACTTATGAGTTGCTTGCCAGCAACTGTTGTTTCAAGTTTCCTTCTTCTTGCTGTTTTCCTAAAATTAGAAGTTCTATAGTTCAACCTTCCACCCAACGTAAGAATCCACTCCATAGCACAAAACAAAAAGAACTACATTCAGCGGTTTAATTTGATTGTTTCTAATCATCTTAATATCTTTTTATTAGGTCATCCATCAAAACAAAAGCAATTCTATTGTTTCTACACTACTCTCACTTGGTAATGGGACTCATTTCTTTTCTGTCAGATGTACTTTGGCCAGAGGATATTTCACAATTCCAAGTTGATTGGTGGTTTGTGATAAAGCTTAAGCTTGCTGTTCTTGGATATCGCACCAACCTGGGAAGGTTTTTTTAAATGTTTACTATAACGCCATAGGAGTTCTGTATTTTTGAAAACTACTTTTATTACAAGGGTTGATTCTGATCTTTTCTTCTTCTTATGAAAAAAATTGACTGTTGGCCACTATTTCTCTTTGAACTTTGTCACCAAGTTTGGCTGCTCTATTTGATGATTCCTGAATTATCTTAAAGGTAAGTGTCAGGGAGTCACACAGGGCTCTTTGCTGGTGTGTCTTAAACCTTCTTTAAACCAAATTAGGTTCCATGGACCTTGTCTTTCAACATCAAGAGATTTGTATTAAGGTTCTCCAGAGAAACAGAACCAGTAGGATATATGTATTTATATATATATGTGTGTGTGTGTATCTATGTGTGTATATATATATATATATATATATATATATATAAGCTTATATACATATAAATCAATTAAGGAGATTTATTTTAAGGAATTGGCTCATGTGGTTCTGGAGTCTCCGTGAGTCTAAGATCTGATGGGAGAAGCCTGCCACAGGAAGGAGTTGTAGTCTGAGTACAAAGGCAGTCTGCTGGCACACCAGAGCCGATGCTGCAGATGAAGCCCCAAGGCCGTACACTGGCAGCATTCCCTCTTTCTTGGGGGAGGTCAGACTTTCGTTCTATTTAGGCCCTCAACTGTTTGGATGAGGCCCACCCAGATTATGGAGGGCAATCTGCTTTACTCCAAGTCCACCAATTTAAGTGTAAATCTCATCCAAAAACACCCTCATAGAAACATCCAGAATAATGTTTGACGAAATGTCTGGGCACCATGGCCCATCCAAGTTGACATATAAAATTAACCATCACAAGATCCTCTCTAATTCATTGTTGCTTCCTTTCTACCCAGTTGCATCCCTTGCCCACAAAGTCAAGGGAGTAGCTTTAAAATTTTTAGTTTGCCTAAGAATTGTGTGAGGCCTTTGAAAAGAGTCATGTTCCAGGCCCCTCATTTAGATTCTGATGCCATTGGTTGGGCAGCTAGGTGATTCTGATGCAAGAGTGGATTGTGGACCATAATTTTGGAAAAAGAGGTCTGAGGAGCAGTGTGTATCATTTTCCTGTTGTTGCTGATTCCCTAAAGCAAACACTCAACTTTTTTTATTCAAGGATTTCATTGTTTATCATTTCAAGGTCACATGGAGTTAATAGAAAAAGATAAATGCTGAGTAATGGCATAATGGTTCAACACACATCTCAAAGCTTTTGTATTTGTTGGCCCTGGTCCATGTTGACAGGTAAATGGCCTCAGGCCTCCATTCTTAGAAGGTTCGCTAGAAATCCCCTCAGCTCTTGCCTTAAGAATCCATCATCCTTAGTCTATTTGTATTAGATACTAAAGCTGACTATTCAGACGTTGTTTTGAGAGAGAACTGAGCTGGTGTCATGGCTAGGAGTGATTCTCAATCCCTTCTAGAGCCTTCGTCTTAATTCTGTCTCCAGGTGTGGGTCTGTACCTGAGAGAAAAGCACTACCCCGTTTGCTTCCTGAAGGGTCCTGACTTTCTGTTAGCTCCCTCTCTACTCCGGGAAGTCAAGGGCAAGTCCTAGCCTTCCTACAGCCGAGTTCTTCTGGTTGGGTTTGGTTTATTGGAAATCAATCACTGACCTGAACTGGTTTACTGCTTTCTGACACCTGCTGTCCTTGCTCTACAGCCCAGGTGGTCTGGGTAGGAGAAGTTATCCTTCCAGGAACCTGTCTGTCTTATATGAGCACCCCTCCCTATCTTTTTTCCTGTTTCACAGCATGTTCTTCTTTGTCAGGGCTCCCAGTAAATTCTCATTTCTGAGGTTTGTTTACTTCAGATCTCATTCTCAGAGTCGAGTAACCAGCATGCCATAAGCTAGAGGCAGAAGCAGCCTTTCCGGCTCCTGACCTCAGCTCCTTCCACAATCCCCACATCCCCCTGATTCCTCCCTCAGGTCTCCATGGTTTCATTCATGCTATTTTCTCCCCCTGGAATGCTTACCTGCCATACTGCCCCACTCCGACCCTCTACCCCCTGCCCTCCCATCTTCCTAACTATATTTCAGACTCAGCTCAAAAACTTCTTGCTTCTGGAAGCCATTCCTAACCCCTCAGTGCAAACTCCCTCCTCTCAAGCCCTGTAACATTGCATTTCTCTTATGAGACACATGACTTTTGATTTATGCATATATTTCTTTACGTCCATTATTATTTGCATCCAATTCACCACAGAGTTCTTGCTTGTCATGTGCCTGGTAGTGCCCGAGGCTCTGGGGGATACACATTTGGTAAGATAAGATGTGGCCACTGAGAAGGGGTTGGAAGGTTGCACAGGCAGAGTGCTGGATGAGTAAATCATCACTTAGAGCATCGTGTGGTGTGTGCTGGGGGAGAGGTTTGCAGGTGCAGGTTTGCAGGGAGCACAGAGAAGCCTCCCACTTGCATGTGGGATCACTGGGAGTTTCCCAGGGGAGTATCTGATGTTAGGATCCGTGTCTGGTTCCTTCTGCATCCACTGTAACAACTAGCAGGATGCTTTTCGCATGGGAGATGCTCAAAAACCGTCTATGAATTGGATGAACAAGATAAATAACAGAACAAAAATATGACGGAAAACCAGTTCTCTGAGTTTTGAGTGAGGTATGAATTTGAGTTATATATTTGGTAAATGTGGGAGCATGGAAAGCACACGGTGACTTTAGTTTTATAAAATAATGAGTCGGAAGACATTCTCTGACCTAAGGCCATCTCACAGATAGTGTGACCCAGAATGTTGTAGTAACCCCTTAGGAGCATTTTAAGCAACGTTGCCAATCCTTTCCCTATCATTTCAAAAAGAAATAATTTGAACCAATGGAATCTTTGATGCCATCCTCCTGTTGGTTTGAAACCATCGGCAAACTCTTCTTTAGGTTAGGAAGTAGAAACGTGCCAGAGGGCAGGAATAGACGTCATCTCCTTTCATCCATCGCTTCTCTGAGAGCTAATTTTTCCATCATCATTAGTGGGAACATAAAGGCCCTCATGAGACCTTGAAAAGGAACTGTGACCTGGTAAGGTTATGAGAAAGAAGTGGAGCGGGAGAGGAGATGAGGATGCCCATCAAAGCATCAAAGGAAAGCCACTCACTGTATCCTTCTCAGCATCAAAACAGCAGCTGGCGGTCAGGATGTGGAGTTGCTTTTTAGTAGTTCTGCTCAGTGCATGGTGGGGTTAGGTCCCCTACGGTTCTGCCAGTGCTGCAGAGGAATTTCTCCTTTAAGTAGGGAAGGAAACACAGCAAGAGAGGGTCAGAGCAGAATAGTTGATGGGAACAAACTTGATGAGCCAGTGGTTAGTGGCATTATAGAGAAAAGAGACTAATCCGTTCTAAGAAGTTGGTCTTCTAAGGGTGGTGGTGGGGGGACCTTTCTCTTGACTGAATGAATAGCTTATTGATGATGCTGAATAAGAACTTTTGACCCAGAGAATAGATGCTTTGGATTTAATGCCAAAATGAAGATGTCTGAGTCACATTTATTTGCTAATCAAAAATGGATGATCTCTCCCACAGATTTTACTTGCAGAAACAGCTTTGTGGACCTTTGAGAGAGAGAGTACTTTTATGGATAATAAAAGTAGAATAATAATTATTAGAAACATACTAAGCACAGAGATCATAAAAGTAAGTGCAGTCCAGCTGTTACTTTTTCAGTGGTAAAGGATCAGTCCGTCTAGAATTTCACTGACTTGTTTGAATTATAATTCTTGGTACTGAAAAAAACAAAAAAACCATTGCTGCCTTTTATGTTATAGAACAGAAGGATGATCATATCATTGACTGCACAAAAATACGATAACATATTTGAGTCATTTATTATAAATTATTTAAGGAATGATTGTAAAATTATCTCCCAAAGGATAGGTGTTTCGTCATGTTTCTATTTGGCATCAGCATTTTCCAGAAGGTTGAGATGTGTCTCCCTGTGTTGACAGATAGTTGTAGTGGCATTGTCGGTTGGTGGCACTCCAAATTTATTAGAGTGAAGATTATATCACTAGTGACATTTCCAGGGTCACAGGATTTAGAGTGGAAGGTGATTTTAGAGGCCTCTCCGCCTATTTTATTTTAAACACCAGGAAACCAAGGTCTAAGATCTAAGCTATTTGCCCAAAGCCCAACAGCTAATTCACTGTAGAGGCAGGACAAGAATGAAGGGAGATTTCTGGACTTTTGTTCTGGGGCTCCTCCTGCTGGGCAGCCCTAGCCCTTCCATCCCCTTAGCGACCTCTAGTGGGCCATTCAGCGTTATGGCCAGCTTTAGTGCTTGTTTAGTGTTCTCATGGAAAGTTTCACTGCTTACTACAAAGAGAACCAGGCATTGGGTCGAAAACTTTCCAAATCATTTGACCTTTTGGCATTTTGGTCCAGCATTTCTCCAACTTTAATGTGTACGGGAATCACGTGGGGGTCTTGTTAAAATGCAGATCCTGACCCAGCGGGTCTGAGGGCGGGGCCTGAGATGAGACATGGGTAACATCCTGCAATGCCACGGACATCAGACCAAGACATTAGAGGTCGTGGCTATCAAGACCTTTCAAAGAGACTTAGAAGATTCGGCAACCTCCATTCCGTGGTTTTCTTTGGCATAAACTGTACCAGAGGACTAAGCTCTCTGGGTCTCTCTTATTCTAGATCAAAGTTGGAGAAAATCACAGTACAGGTGAAATGAGCATCACAGGAAAGAGGAAATCCCTCAGCTGCAGCATGAAACCTTTTACACGTAGCCCAGGAACTGGGTTTTTTTTTGATTATCTTTTTTCCCCAGTTTTATTGAGATATCATTGACATATAACATTGCATTAGTTTAAGCTGTACAACATAGTGATTTGATATATGTATAGTATATTGTGAAATGATCACCACAATAAGTTCAGTTAACACCCGTCACCATACATAGTTACGATATTTTTTCTTGTGATGAGAACTTTTAAGATCTACTCTTTTAGCAACTTTTAAATATACAACACAGTATTGTTAACCATAGTCTGTGCCTCACATCCCCAGGACTTAGAAACTTCCAGGTATAAAATAAATAAGTTCCAGGAACTGTTTTTTTGCAGCCCCTGATTTTATACTTCGTTACAACTCTCAGGCTTTACAAAGAAGCCAGGGACTCATTTTATAACTGTGTTGGAGACAGATAACTGTCATTCTTAGATTTTAATTAATAACTTTCAGAATACAGAAATAAACCTCCAACTAGACTTTTATTTCCGAGAGAAGAAAACCATCACTTTGGAACTTGGTGAGCTTGTTTTCCTCTCCCTAGAATACCTGTCCTTTTGTCCTAATTTTCAGTCCCTAGGTCAGTGAGCTGAGTGTGAACCGCTGGGAATAAGGAAGCTAAATGGCTTTGCCAGTGGAGGGCGTCCTGGTGGGGCAGTGCCTCTTGATCCTATTTAGGGATCTGAAAGCCATCAGCTGTGTTTGCTCACAAAAAAGGGAGTTTATTCCACATATCAACTTGGGTATTCATTTATTTTTCCACGTTTTCATCCCCTCATCCAGCGTTCTGTGAGCATTTCTAGGTGGCAGGCGTGGAGCTTCACCCCAGCAAAACAAGGGTGAGGAAGACCACCATGGTCCCTGCTCTCCTGATGTTGAAAGCCAGAAAACCGGCATCGAAACTATTGAACTTGACCCTTATCTGATGTCCAAATCTCCTCTAAAACATTATCAACCTCCTCAGCCTTCCTCAGCATCTAATTAAATATCTAGCCAGTGCCCATTTGAGGCACGTTGGTACTTCTTTCTGATTTTGAGGGGAAAGAAATAATCCCTTTGATATATCCCCACCGTGGTCTTTTGTGCTCGGCAGCTGCTCCAAATATGGCTTTTAAAGTATAAATGGATTCATCTGTTCCCCTAAGTCTGACGTGGTTAGGGCTTCAGTATGATTATGCTATTTGCCTCATTTCTTCTGTGACATCCTCTTAGGTTTTAAGAGTCAATTCTGGCTTTGCAGCTTATCTTTTTGAGTTGTGAAGCCTTAGGCAGATTTGGAATGACCAGTTGTGTGTTAGGAGATAGTACAACATAACTTTCCAAACTGGACAGAACCACCAATGGGCTCTGGGCATATGTTACTCACGTGTTGTCAATTTAAAAAGAAAATTGGCCAGTTGTTTTACGCACAAAACGATTTTATTCGGGAATAGCCAAAAGAATTGCAATTCAGGATGTGCATGCTATGGCCGACCATCAGCAAATCCAGAGACAAAGGAAGGCACTTGCTTTTACAGAGTGGAAGGGGGAGTAGGAGGCACTCTTCTAAACAAAAGTCCATTGGAGGAAAGTAACAGTTCAGGGTGGTGACAGCTTCTCATTGGCTGAGCTGCAGCATTTCTCATTGGCTGGGCTGTTGCTGGGTGGGGAGAGAAATCTTCCTTCCTTCTCATCAGTAGTAAAGTAGTAAACCTTCCTGTGGGAGATGCAAGAGGTACAAGCCTAGGGCACTTCCAGGTTGAAGTAATTGACAATGAGTGGTAGGGCATGAGAGCGCCCCCTGCAGGTCTTCCTGACTCTAATTTAGTTGAGATTTCCTTTACTCACTTCAGCCTAATGGCGGGCAGAGTTGGGAGGTTTCTTCAGGGTGTTAGTTGAGAGCTCCTGTCCCTCCTGTCCAAAAATAGCTCCCTCCTGGCCTTCCTTGTGCCTTTTATTTAGTGCTTGGCCCCATTTTCTGCCTACTGAGTTGCAGACTGACTTGAGGATTTGTCTACTGGATGCAGTGTTTGTAGTTTTATTTACAAAACTGTTTGGCTTCACCTAACCCAGTGGTTTTCTGACTTTTTGGTCTCAGGACTCCTTTACGTTATTAGAAATTATTGAGGACCCAAAGAGCTTTGGTTTATTGGGCCGGATCTATTGATATTTATCACATTAAACTAAAACTGAGGACTGAAAAATATTTATTATCCCATTTAATTAGTAAACCGATTACATTAACAAAAATAGCACCATTTTAATGAAAAGTAACTATACTTTCCAAAGCAAAAAGAATTTAGTGAGAAGAAAGGCACCGTTTTCATTTTTACAAATCTCTTTACTATCTGGCTTAAAAGAAGACAGCTGAGTTCTATTTGCTTTTACCTTCAATCTGTCACAATGTGTTGTTTTAGATGAAGTACAGAAGAAAATTCAGCCTCATACAGATATTTAGTTGGAAAAAGGAAAAGTGTTTTAATAGCCTTTTCAGATAATTGTGGATATTTTTCTTGAAAATTCTCCAAAACTCAAGTGTCAGAGTCTTAAAGGTTAATTGAATGTGGAATCTGAAACCATATGAATGAACGCTCTGTTACGTTAAAATCCGCTGGTCCGTCTTGCATTTTGCATCTTCTACCCATGAATGGTTTTTTATAACATTACGCATTGGTCATTTGGAAAATATTGGATCACTGTGTTAAAACAGAACTTCCAAATGTTGTCACATTTTATTACATACTATCAAAAAGTCACGTCTGTGATTAATATCACCACTCAACTCCTCGGGAGAGTCTGTAAGTACTGGGAATATGTCAAGCTCATAATGGAAGATAAAAGTTTTCTAAGATTCTAATTTTTCCTTCCAAGCTCAAGTCATCTCTGACAACGAAAACCGTTGGGTGTTTTCCTTGAAGTGACAGGCTCACTTTGTTCCTTTGAGAAAAAATATCTGCTGAATAGCCAACAGTTTGTCTCTCAGTTGTTCTTTCAAGGAAAAAAGGTTCTTGATGAAAAAGGGGCTAGTTAGGTCGTGACTCAAAGACTTGCACAAGTGTGTTTCCTGAGAAAACCATTGGAGTTCAGTGTGCAGTGGAAGTGCTTCATGCACACTTCCCAGTTTGTCACACAGAATGATAAAAAGATGTGCACTCAAGGTTGAGATTTCATAAAAGTTTAATTTTGACGGCTCATCAAGCACATTCTAAGCAAAACTGGCATTTTCTTTTTCCTGCAAATGCCTGATAATGTGAAGACCGGAAGATTCCTGCTACAGAGACACTGCTTCGATTTGTGAGAAGAAATCAGCAGTTTTCCCCACCATTGTTTTTGCATCTTTAGTGCCAGTGTCAACAAATGTAAAAGGCACATCATGTTTTATTATTCTTATAAGGTAGTTTTGACCTCATGGACCCACCTGAAAGAGTGTCAGGCCCCTCCCCTACCAGAGGTCCAGAACCACATTTTGAGAACTCCTACCCGGTCTAGGCCTCACCTCTCGCCCTTTCTCTGGACCTCTTCATTTGCTTTCTGCACCTTCAACCTGTTTTTCTAAACACCTCCAGTTTAGTTTTGAGTAATTCTGTTTTTTCTCTCTTTGACCTTGAAAACCACTTTGCCACTTTTCTCTCTCATCTGTGATGATTCTCTGCATGGCTTCTTTGTAACAGCTCTAGATGAATTTCTAAAGCCAATCTGACAAGTTCTCCATCTTTTTCTGCTCCTTGACCACCCCGCCTCCCACTGCCTCACTTTCCACCCCCATGCCCAGCTGGGATCACCAGCCCCTTCTCCCTGAGACCCTCCAAGGCAGAGGCCCTTCTCTTTTCTCTTGTCTCCTTCTCTCTTCTTCCTTCTCTGCCAACAGCCAGCAAAGAGCCAAATCAAAAACAAATGAAACAGTCCCTAAGATCCTGTCAAAAAGATAAAATGAAAGCTGACCAATTACAATTATAGAAATCTTCTACAGTGGTTAAAACCCATCTTTCTGTTAAACATTGGTGCAAGCTTTTTAGATAGTAAACAGGAACAAGGAAATGGAGAGATTGCCTTTCAGAAAATTGGCCAGCTTCCCTGGAGAGGGGAGGCAGAGAATTCACCCCTGGATCTTGCTTTGGGAGGACAGCCATGGTGGCGGGGAGGAAGCTAGATTATTGAGAGCAAGGAAGAGCTTGGATGACCAGTGTGCCATGGCTTTTTGATGAATTTGGCATTGAAGGGAGGGAGCGAGTGGGATGGTACCCTGAGTAGGAAATTGGGTCAAAAAGAGAGTTTTTGCTTCTAGAGCAAAGGATGAATTGCATTGAAATAGGCCAAAGGAAAGAAACTGGCAGATGTGACAAAGTGGGTTGGTCAGGTGCAATTAACGGGTGAAGGTCCTGGAGGAGATGGAATCGAGAGAGATGTGGAGGGCTTCAGAAAAGAGGACGAAAACTTCCTTCTCTGAGGAAAGTGATGTCAGGTACAAGGCGTGACAGAGTTTTTAAAACAAAGCCTTTTTTTCATTATTGAGGTGAAATTCATATAATATGAAATTAACCATTTTAAGGTGAACAATTCAGTGGCATTTAGTACATTTACGATGTTGTGCAACTAGCATCTTTATCTAGTTCCGCAACATATTTATCACCCCAAAAAGAAATGCTGTGCTCATTAAGCGGTGACTCCCCATTCCTTCCCCAACCCCTGGCAATTACTGATCTGCATTTTCTCTATGGATTTGCCTTTTCTTGATATTTCATGTAACTGGAATCATACAATATGTGACCTTTTGCATCCATCTTCTTTCCCTTAGTGTATTGTTTTCCAGCTCATCCATGTTGTAGCATACATCAGTAATTCCTTTCTTTTTATGATTAAATAATATTCCATTGTATGGATATGCCATAGTTTGTTTATCCATTTGCCAGTGATGGACATCTAGATTGTTTCCAGTTTTTGGCTATTGTGACTAGTGCTGCTGTGAACATGCATGTACAAGTATTTGTTTGAGTACCTGTTTTCAGTTCTTTTGAGTGTATACCTAAGGAGTGGAATTGCTAGGTCATATGGTAATTCTATGCTCAATTTGTTGAGGAACCGTCAAAATGTTTTGCACAATGGCCGAACCACTGCATATTCCTACCAGCAAAGCACAAGGATTCATGTTTCTCCATATACTCACCAACACTTGCTGTTTTTCATTTTTTTGATTCTTGCCATCCTAGTGTGTGTGAGGTGGTATCTCACTGTGATTTTGATTTGCATTTTCCTAATGACTAATGATGTTGATCAGACAGTACTTTTTGTAAAATCATATGTGCTTTATGTCTTTGAAAAAAACACTTTGAATTTTCCCATAAAAACTGAATTCTAGTGATACCCCTTTGTGCAGGAGATTGTAGGAGGCACAACCTTGTTTACAGAGAAAGAAATAATTGCAGATATCACATGGCCGAGTGGAGCAGCAGCTCTTGGGGATTCTGGATTGCTTTGCCTTTGGATGGAGGCAGGAGATTC
Organism: Equus caballus; assembly: GCF_041296265.1. Lineage (NCBI taxonomy): Eukaryota > Metazoa > Chordata > Mammalia > Perissodactyla > Equidae > Equus > Equus caballus. The sequence continues at coordinate 17,238,511 of NC_091689.1, read as the reverse complement.
AGTTTTTCTGGGTCACCTAGAATACTGGTCTAAGCTAGGTCAGCACTGGGGTATCTGTTCATCCCCGGGTTATCCTTGGGATGAAAGCCATTTAGAAGCTTGGTTTATTTCTAGGGAGTGCGAGATTGGGCAGATTCAGAGAAGATGGTACCCTAACACAATCTTGACCAGAAATTGGCCAGGCACCTGCCACCTCCATGAGGAAGGGGCAGGTCAGATGTCACTGCCACACTTATTGGACTGTCATGAGCCATCCTATGGGTTTCTTCCTTCAGATTCCCTTTTCCTTGTTCTCTAAGAAGAATCCCAAGAAACTTGGCCCAAACCTACATGTCTGTTACTCATCAGCCACAGGGAACTTATTCGGCACTCAACTTTCTTTCACATAATGGGCATTTTGAGGCTAAGATCAGCATTTAATGGAGCCACAAGCATCAATCCTTTCCAAGTTCACACTGGAGGAGAATTTCTAGTTTAATGGTAATTCTGCAGTTAAACAGGATATTTCCAAGTCAACAAGGGATGGAGAAGCTGGCTCCAGAAGGGAATGGGAAAGCTCTCCCTGGAGTACAACAGCTGCTCAGTAATGGATAAATAGAGCAAGGTTACCACAGGCCACCTTGGGCCATTGCCATGAACAGAGTCACTCTCTCTATACAACTGTAGTTGGTTTCCACATGATTCTGGGCAGAAAACTCAAGCTATGTCTCAACCTCAGACAGAGATGACTATTTCATATGTGCAGGAGGACATCATTTAAGCCTTGAGTGTGGAGGGAAGGGCACAGAGGATGCTGCCGCGACAGTCTTCCAGAGTCGGCGGAGGCCCCAGCAAATGTGGAATGTTCCAGATCTGTCCAAGATTCAAAGGTCATTAATCATGTAGGACGTTAGAATTCTCATGTACACATCTTGTTTTTTGCACAGTCACAATATTTTGGCAGGAAACTGGGGGGAAACGAAGCTCTTGAACAGAGGAAATGCCCGTAGCAGCTTATACAATACCATTTGTACATTCCGTAAATAATTATGCACCTGTGTTTAGGTCTATGTCTATAGAAAAACTTAAAGATTTTGCTTTTTTTCTCTTCATTCTGTCTCCATATTAGAATTCAAGGACTGCTTTCCTAACTTCACTAGAATGTTTGGGTTTTTTCTTCTACTAATAGTTTTCATTTCTTTACATGCTTTCTTTGTTATATTTTACCTTTATTCTTTTTGTCTGTAAATCTCTGGTCTCAGTTTGATTTAGTATATTTTTAAGCACTGGTAGGGAAAGTACAATAGGTAATCACCCTTAAGTGGTGTCAGTAACAGAGAGTTAAGCAAAGTCATATGAATCAAGCAAATTAAACATTGATGCAAGAGGCATTAATGGTCAGTGGGATAACCTATTAAAAGAATGAGTTATATGTCATGAAAGCACCAGTTGAAGTGATGATGCCCAGTCTACTGAAGAGGTTTTGTAGGGGTCTAGATTGGAAAAAGAGCCTTTGGCAAGATGAGTAGCAAAGGTCATGGTTTGTTTGAACTTGCATTAGGTTAGGGGCAGGGCTGCCCTACAGGCCAAGGTCACAGACTGTGGAACTTGTCCTGGAATCTGGTCACTCTTCTTCAAGCTTGAATGATTTTCATTGATTTTTCAACTAAAGAGTGCTCCTCTATTTTTAGGATTTCTCCCCACATGGAAGATTTGGGAGATAAAAAAAAGATATTATATTGTGGTATCTAAAATCAGAAGCAGCAGCCAAATCTGACTTTTGCCTGGAGGGCTTTATCAGGTTGCTAAAATAAATAAAAATGTAAGAAGTATGGGCATCCATATTTAGATTAGTATAATATTATACTTCCACTTTCTACCATTGGAACAACTCATTTTGCAATTTAATCAAATATATTCCATTACATTTGGCTTGGTTTAAATTCACAGGATACTCAGACATCCGTTCCATTGATATCAATTAAAAAAAATTTTATTATGAAGGTCTTTATGTCTGAACTGAAAATTCTTTTTTTAAAAAAATGCTTCTAAAAAATAAAAGTAGTGACCTTGGTACAATCTAGTCACCTGTGCTGTTAGACAAAAGTCAGTGGGCTGGGGGTGCCTACTTGCTGTAAGATTCAAGGGTATCTAGGAAAATCCCTTCATCCCAAATTTCCTTGACCTACTGGGCTGGTGGGATGCCTGGAATCCTGCTATTTGAGCTTAATTAACTATGTAATAAAAGCATGATTTCCTATTTCAATGCAAATGTCCCTAAAATGGTATCACGTTAAGGTGTTATCTATCATTAAAACTGAAATAGCTTAGTTTAGTCAGGGGTTGGTTTTAGTAGGAAAGAGAGTAGTCGAGAATTCTAGAATCCAGGTGCCGTCTGGAGGTGTCGGGCACGAGAACAAGGCCCTGGGTTTGGGGAGGTGGGATTTGTCATCTCTCAACAAATCCGAGCCTTGTGTTTGGTTTTCGTTTCTCCCTAGTTTAGAAGCAGGAGAGACTGGTGGCATTCCGGCCATTCTTCTGAGACAGATGTTATGCCAAATAAAAAAGATGACTTTTATTTTCTGGGAGCCTGAGAAGCTTTAGGAGAAGCGCTCATCTTATGACATAAATGACCTTGAGCCCCATTCCATAGCAAAAGCCCATTTATGCAGCCCTCAGAGAAGACAGGAATTTGGGCCAGCTTATAGGATATTTTTTTCCTTTCCAACACAAGAATCTAAAAATTATATTTAGAAAAGCTTTTTTCAGATTGGCTCCGACACTGAGGACCGTCGTGTAGGGCAGCCACACTACTAGGTGTATCAGCCTTTGTCAGAGCCTGTGCACACGAAAGAGGAAGTGAGTGTAATGATTTTTCCAGCGCTAATATGAATCTGTGCTGGCCCACAGACTTCCACAACCACAGCTCTGTGATGTGGATTTCATCAACCCCACCTGATGATGGGCACTCTGAGGCTCTAGGGAATTAAGTATGTGTTTCCTTTTTTCCAAATCAAGCACCCAAGGCCAATATCCTATTCTAAGAGTCATAAATGACTTAAAAGAGAAACTAACAGCATCAAAATGATTAAAATATGATACATTAACTAAAACATTTTTGAAAGGAAGATATGAGCAGTGTTAATGTTCTTACATTCAAAATTCGTATGCAGATTTTTCTCTCCTACTCAAGATTAGAGGAATTAAATTATCACATGGAAAGAAATCGCTTCCTGTGAATATTGTAGATTAATAAAAACAGTTTGAAAGCAAGCAAAATTCACCTTGCTTGTGAATTTACCTAATACTTTTGCTACCCCGAGTTAGATGTGTTGATGAGTTTCCTCTGGAAATTATTGGAATGATCCTTTTCTAATTATCCTGAAGAGACACATTTATTAGATATAACCTGCCATTTGTTAAATATTAAAATGATGAAAGCAACGAACAATTTATTGAGATAAGCTTTAGTTAAAATGAATGCTAGGACCTTCCCACCTTTGCTGGTGTTACTTCAGTTTGTGTGAGTATAAATTCAATAAAGAAAGGCATTCATCAGATCAGGAGCTCTGTATAAATGAAATCTTTCACAATAAAATAAAAAGATAGTATTTTTCCCTGCAAATACTGAAGAAATGTTTTTAGTCAAATTCCACGGTATTAGGGACTATATAATGAAGACAAACCTCTTGAAATTCAGGCTATGATGCCAATATTCTCGATTTACATGTATATTCTTATTTCAGTCAGAACAAGGGGCTGGAGAATTGCATTCACTCTCCATAAGGAAAGCTGAACTGATCCCTTATATCAATTCTATGCTGTGTTTTACTTTTTTATTTATTTACATTCTCTGTCTTTGGGTTGGATTTGAGACTATCCAGAAAAGTACGTAAAGTATAAAATAACCTATTAGGAGGAAAACAGATGTGAAGACCGAGGCAAAGGAGAGTTATGGATCCAATAGGAAAGTAAGTCTAGAAAAAGCTGTAAAGGTACAGAGGAATGCCCACGTGCTGGCTAATGATGGGAATTGGGGACACACATGTGTTGCTTAGCCGTGGCCCATGAACATAAGAAACCACACAGTGAAGGAGTCCAAAGGGAATGAGGAGAATCGGGAAACGGGTGGAGGAAGGAGAGAAGAAAGAAGATCCACACACTAGAGTGATGTTCTGAGAGAAGCCACACCTTTTTTGGGGGGGGGGGCGGGGTGTTGAACTCGGTTTTTCAAATTTTATTTTTTTATCTTTTTGTTGCGATAACATTGGTTTATAACATTATATAAATTTCAGGTGTACATCATATTTCGATTTCTGTGTAGATTACATCATGTTCACCACCCAAAGACTAATTACAATCCATCACCACACACATGTGCCTAATCACCCCTTTTGCCTTCTTCCCTCCCATTTCCCTCTGATAATGACCAGTCAAATCTCTGTTTTTATGTTTGTTTGTCATTGTTTTTATCTTCTACTTATAAGTGAGATCATACGGCACTTGACTTTCTCCCTCTGATTTATTTCACTTAGCATAATACCCTCAAGTTCCATCCATGTTGTCACAAATGCCTGGATTTCATGGTTTCTTACGGCTGAGTAGTATTCCATTGTGTATATGTGCCACATCTTCTTTATCCATTTGTCCCTTGATGGGCACCTCGGTTGAGAAGTCACATCTTTAAAGTGGATGTCACATGGGTGGAGTTCTTCAGGTCTATCTCCCAATCTTGGGGTCTTGAGTATCAGATAGTGACAAAGGTCTTGAGAACTCAATGGATCATCCCAAAAAAGGACAAAAGCTGCCACTCAGGACTGACCTAAGGAAGGACGCAGAGCAGTCAGAGTGTTTGAAACAGGGCAGGGAACTGGGGGTTCCTGATGAGGGATCAGGTGCTCTACCTTTTACCTGGACTAGGTGCAGGTGCAGCTCCTGCCTGGTCTCTACGTCTGTTTGAGCACTTGACCATCCCTGTCTCCAAGATGTGTGAAGGGAAGGGCCAGTGAAAGCTTAATGGGAAAAAAGAAGTTGGAAGTTTTGATGATTTTACCCAAGCCTAATTTCTAACCTCTGCCTATATCCTGGCTCCTGAATCCAGCTTGTGATTCAATTTGTTCATTTTCATGACCTGACTCAGACAGGAACTGGGAAGATGGACCAGCCATCCACTTCCTCATCCTGTGTCACTGATGGAATAATTTATTATAGAACCCCTTTGCTATTGGATAGGTGTTCTTGAATATCTATTGTATCATTTTAGATCTTTCAACAGTTAAATTTTTAAAATCACAACATAAATAATAGAATCTTTGGGGTACAGCATACCTCCTTTTATTTTCTCCCGCTATTGAAGTGAAGTCCAAAAGGAAACAAAGTAGTAAATGATATAAATTACTTGCCCCTGGTCAAGGAGGTAGAAGGATCAGGAATAGGATCTGAGCAAGCAATGTAGTGTTTTCTCTTCCTCTGCTATGTGGTCATTTGTGGTTCACTTTTCATGTGAACTATAGTTTCTTTTCATGTAGAGGGCAAGTCCTGGAATCTGATTACCTGGGTTCAACTTTCAACTCTTCAATAATTAGCTGGCCAACCTTGGTCAGTTTACTCACCCTCTCTGTGCCTCAGTTTCATCAAATATAAAATTGGAACAACAACAGCAATGAGGCTAACTGCATGTTGCAAAGCCCTTAGAACAGTGCCTGGCATTTATTGAGTGCTCAATAAATGTTCGTGACGAAGATGATAGCGATGATGACAATGACACAGACTTATGTCTCTAGTGAGATTGTTAACTCCTAGAGCACAATAATCTTATATGTCTCTGTATGTGCAATGCCAACCTTTTCACACAGCTGTTGTTCAGTGACTACTGTGTGTCCTCTAGGATAATGAGTTGAGTAGAATAGGCACCAAGTATTTGTGAAGTACTGAAAGTAGCATTTGAGGAAGACTGCTCTGAAAATAGTTGGAGGAGTAAGCCAGAGAAGGGATGAATGAGTGTTAAAAGGGTTGAACTGTATCTCCACAAAATCCTCATGTTGAATTCTTGACCCCTAGTGTCTCAGAATGTAACTGTATTTGGAGATGGGTCTTTAGAGAAGTTATTAAGGTGAAATGAGGCCATACGGATGGGCCCTAATCCAATATGACTGGTGTCCTTGTAAAAAGAGATTAGGACACCGGCGTACACAGAGGGAAGACCATGTGGAGACGCAGGGAGCAGAAGGCCATCTATAACTCAAGGAGAGAGGCCTTCAAAGAAACCAACCCCACCAACACCTTAATCTTGGCTATCCCAGCCTCCAGAATTGTGAGAAAATAAATTTCTGCTATTTAAGCCGCCCAGTCTGTGGCCCTTCGTTGTGGCAGCCCTAGCACACTAATACAGTGAGAATAGAAAAGGAACCATGAGGTGGTTGTTAGCACTCAAGAGTGACATGAAATCACCTACAGTAGGATCATGACAGTGGGCATTGGTGGCTCATATGGGACTGCAACCCAGGTCATCAGGTCTGAGTTAAAGAGGCCTTTGGAAGTCATCCTCTTCAAATTCCACTCAGTGCAGAAATGCTCCCCTCATCCCCTTTCTCAGAATGTTGTTTGAACCCTGCCCCTCCTTCCCTGTAACTTAATTTCTTGCATTTCTGGATAACTTAAACTGTAAGAATGTCTTTACAATGACACCAAATCTGCCTCCCCCTGCCTCTGACTAGCTGTGTGACTTTGAGCAAACTACTTAAATTCTCTGTTTCTTCGTTGGTGAAATAGAGAGACTGTTGGAGGATTAAGTGAATCCTTGCATGGTACTTGGCATATGGCAGGTGCTTTATTTGGTAAATGATGGTTTGGTACCCTGCCCTGCCCCACTGGCTTTTCGTCTTTAGAAAAAGTTACCACTGCTTTATCATCTTGGCTTTCCATTTAAAAACGTAATTCGTAGTGAGTATTCCATCTAAGGTAACTTGAGGAAGATGTTGAGAAGGATCCTATTCTTCAATGAGTCCTTCTCCTCAATAGTTCATACAAATGTCATTTTATTAAAATGTCCATTTTATTAAAGCTTTTTTTCTTCCCATTTTCTTTTGGTATAGCAAAGAAAATAAGTAGAAGGCTAAATGGAATTTTAAAATAAGAAAGTGGAATGGTATGTCATTTACTTGTAGGATCAGGCTATTTTTTTTTCCCAGGGAAATTCAATAAAAGATGAATTTTTCAGTGACATTCTTTTTTTTTTAAGTCAAATTTTACTTTTGCTAATGGATTAGAACATTGAAGCAAATAAGTACATGGATGTTAGTGAATTGAAGATCAAGGCTGATTACATGGAAATCTTATGTCTAGTTATGGCCACACTCAGAGTGCTGAGAACACATAAGTTGCCAGGATGTGGTTGGAAACTGCTTTGAACATCTCCATTCTGCCAATCCATCCATCCAATTTTAGGGAGAAAGGCTTTTACGAAATTTCCTGTAAGACATTTACTTTCTTCTCCCTTAAGTAATAAAGTAAACTTCAATGTCCTTTGGAAGGAAAGAGCAGGACTCTCATTCATTATTGTTTCTATTATTTAGAATTTAACATTTAAGCCACAGACATGAATTCTATGAATGCATGAATGTCAAGTCTTGAATTTAATGTTTAGATCATCTGCATGTTTCTAAGCTTATTTTTTTAAAAATAAGTGACTACATTTGCAATTAGTGAACCCAAATATGAGTGATAGAGTGTGTAAGACTAATGGGAAAATAAGATTATAAGCAATGTGAGTATGGTGTTTAAATTACATGTGTAATGAGTAATAGAATAATAAGACCCAGCCAATAGACAGAATTTAAAAAATGTAATTCATAGTGAGTTTTCCTTTGAGATAGCTCACTGAGTTCCCAGCAAGCGGCAGCTATTTGTGTCCATGGCTGGGTTCCAGGTGTTCTTGTGTGGCCTGGGCTCAGGGAGGGGCGTTTATAAGCACTTTTACATCCTAAATAGAATTCTCAGATAGTCTCTTAAGTTTTACATGCCGATAATCCTTTCTGTGTCTTGAAATATTAAATTTGGGTTTAGTCGAAGTCTAAATTGTACTTGTCCAGAAGAGCAGGCTGGACTGATCTTCTGACCTGTTAGTGATAGCTCACCTGTGCTTAATCAAATGAAAATGTGTGTATGGTTACTGCTTTTTATCTAGGCTTTAGTGTTTGTCAACTGTGTAATTTTGGACTTGAATGACTACTCGGTCTAGTTCCCATAGTCTAGGAGCCGGGACAGTAGGTCCTTGTCTGAGGGTTACCAGGACAAGGCGTCTGAGGCCTCCATCTCCGTCAATTCAGGATCAGTGCGTTTGGGGTGATGCGATGCTTGAGTCTAAAATCTGACCGATGCTGTGTTGTTATATGAGTCAGTCGGGACTCACCACCTTCCTTTCCTCAAGTCTGCTTGGAGCAATGTAAGCTCTCCATCAAGGGGCTGCAGCAAGCTCTTAGTCAGGGAATCATCTTCATGGACAGCTGCACCTGGAGCTAGTCTATTAACTAGGAATGAAAAGATTCCAGAGCTTTCCAACGTTAGCAAACAGACTCTCCTTCTTGATCCTGCCAGTGTACAGAGTACTAGTTTAAAGAGGGCTTCTGAATTTTTACCCATAGGCTTTGTGAGCAAGAATTGCTCTCTCCCAGCCGAGGCCTGGGCTGGGTGTGCCTTGCTTGTGACCCCGATGTGCTGGGGAAGCTGAGAGGCAGCCAAGCCTTTCCTTGGCATTGGAATTGCTACGCCTTCTCTTCAAGAAGACTCTTTTGTTTAGAGGGAAATATGCTCTGTTCCATGATTCATGTTGTCCACAAGAGAAAACATGGCAGTCCCTTAGGACAATCAGAGCTTTTCCTGGCACTTGGATATGAAATAAATTTCTGGAGCAGGACTTCTTAGACCGGGACTCAGTGATGTGCACACCACGTTCTCCTCAACATGCCTATGGTAAAGGCAACAGCAGATTCCACAGGGAGGCGCTGGACACAGGACACTGCAAGGTGATTTTAATGTTTCCAAGTTTTATCTTTCCTTTCTTGGGACTTAGCCAGACTCTTAAAAGAAAAACAACAAATTTTTTATTATGGAAAATTTCTAGCATATATAAAAGTATAGAGAGTAATTTGGCAAACCACCATGTCTGCGTCACCTAGTTTCAACAATTGTCAACTCATTAGCCAGAGTTTTGACATTTTCAGACATTAAACTATGAATGGCCCAGATGTTACTTGGAACCAGGCTGGTCTATGATGGAAATCAAAATTGGCCCTGGAGAGTCCTTTAGTCAGGAGTGGTTTAAACAATCTTCTTTCCATTTTCAGAGGTGTAGGGCCCTGTTAGTCCCTTTTGGCTTGGGATTGTCCTCCTAATCCTTGTTCAGTATCCCCTTTAGTATGAACGTGTGGTCGAAGGATGTGTAAGTGGCTATGATGCTGTCTTAACAAAACATAAGATCATCAGAGACAAGGAAGTAGGGGAAGAGGACCCTTTACCTGCACAGGCCTCTCCTACAAGTCTACCTTTAAGCAGCTTATTATGAAATCAGCTTCATTCAATGAACACTCAAACATCTATTATGTATGAATAACTAAAGTCCCAGATATCAAGGACCTCCAATCCTGGCGAAGAATTGCCCAAAGTTTCTAAGTCCGTTCATGAGTGATTAGGCACTTTATGTACAAGAGATGCTTTCAACCCCAGGAAGGGGATTTTTACTCTATTTTGATACCTTATTTGAGTAAATTTGGTATTGTTCTTAAGGCTACAGGAAATTAGAATCAGTGAAGCAAAAGGACAGTGAGTGATGCTGATAAGGACGGCAGCCAAAGAGTAGGGGAAGGGGTGGAAATCTGGAGCAGGAAATGAAATACTTCAGTCGTCAGGGGTTATTTTAGAGGAAGCGTTGAGGGGCACCCCCACATGTGTCTGACCAGCACGGCGATGATAGGACAATATGCAGCTGTGAGTGGAAAAGGATTTGGAATCGGAAGATATGGGTTTAAGCCTTGACCTTATACTTGCCATCTGGGACACCTTAAATAATTTATCTGACCTCTCTGTTGAGTCTGTTCTCAGTTCCTAAAATGGATCTGATATCACCCACCTGACAGATGTGGTGAAGATTTGATAAAATAACTCAACGTGAGCAAGCTCTGTAAACAATGAGATGCAATGTCTAGTCAGCTGGGGTTTTTATGTTCATACTGCTTTCAGCGGGACATCAACAAGAGACAAATATATTTTCTGTATGCTTTGTTTAAGGGAGAAAGTAAAATAAAATGGATAAATCCTGACTCTGAAACAGAGAAACACAACTCCTCGGAAAGCTTCTCTCTCTGGGGTGATTTGTACATAACAATTAGGCTTTCGTGAGAGGTGAAAATTGAGAGAATGAGACAGAAAAAGTAACTTGGGGCAGATTGTCAAAGGCCTTCTGTGCCCTGCTAGGGAATTTAGACTTCGTTATTCATATATTTGGCTGCGTATTTCATAAAGCATTTGAAGTATAAAAATTCACAAAGTAAGTCCGAGTCAGAGAAGGTATAAATTAGAAAGCAGTATCCATGTTAGAAGAAGGACGTAGTCATATAGGTCACAGAGCCTAGATACTTGTTAAAATTGAACTTCCAGTAGACTCTGAGCATACCGCAGCCAAATCCCAAAGGAGAGAAAAATGGGCAGGCTCGTGATCTGCATTGTTCCTGAGGACAAAACGTCACTTCTCATGACTAGCAAAACTTTTACTGGCACTTAAATGAGTGCCTTTTCTTGGGTAGGGCTTTATAAATGAGGCAGAAAATGATGTATGGCATATAGTGTGCCCACCAATGTCCTCATGGTAATTGCAATAGTAGGTTTAATAAGGATGTTTCTTATGGGATCCTTCTCTTCCTCTTCCCTACTTTATGCTTCCCCATAGCATTTATCACCTAATTTACTGCATTATTGACTTGTTCATTTGTTTATCGTCAGCCACCCCCACTGGCGTATAATCCCCATGAGAGAGTCTTATTCCCGTTTGTGTCTCCCCTTCTAGAACAGTGCCTGGCACATAGTCAGGTGCTCAATAAACATTTGTTGTGTGGGTGAATAACTGAATTCAGTCTGACTGAAATTTTTTTCCTACCACTATCTGAGAAGGTTTCATTAATGTACAAATGGAATATTTGACTTCAAGCTCTTGAGGAAAATTGAGATTCCGCATTGGGTTCTAAAATTAATCTCTGAGGGTCACTTTTCATTTTACCTGAAAGAGACTTTTACATAGAAATATACAATAGTTTGGCAAAGATTTGTCTTCCTGTAATTTAGTTAAGCTAGTAATTTTAAGTCCATTTTGTCTCTTATGCCGGTTAAGTCAATTGGTCCTAGGTTAATGATCTCATAGTCAGTAGGTTAAACTGCTTAAGGTTGGTATAACGGTTTACGACTTTTCGGTGATCAAACACAGTTTTCTGCAACAAATATGTTAAAAACATAGTTTCCTAATGAATATTCATGGCCTCTTACAAGTCAACAGTCTTGAAACTATTAAAACAAACCTTTTAATATTTTAGGAAAGCTCTTAGTTCTTAGAAAATAGACTTAGGAAGAAATCTAACGTTATGGACAGCATGATATAGAATACACAAAGATTATGGTCATGGGTATGTACACATTTGTTAATCTTCTTCCTCATCCATCAATCAAAGTTTAAGAATCAGTTCATTGTTTTGCTTGGTCAAAAGCAATTGTTTCAACAGTTTCTTAAAGTTTCCTTCAAGGTTCCTGCTTAAAACAAAGCCAAACAAAATGTGTGGCTTCTGTTTTCGCTTTAAATTCAATCAAAGCTAACTCGAAGATATTTGATTTGGGACTTTAATAAATTATTTTCACAAACAACATATTTTCCGTGGAACTCGCCAGATGAGTTATATGCAAAATGTAGTCCCTAAATAGCCAAAGAAATTTATCTGCAATATGGAACATCTGGATAGAAACCAAGTAAATTTTAGAGGACAGCTGCCAAAAATAATGACTCGTGGTAATTTATTAGGATGCTGAGACTCGCTTTGGAATTGTATGCGCTGGGCATGCACAGCATTTACATTTCAAAGGCAGTCACAAATCTGCAGATGCACAAAGGGATCCAGACACATCCCCTGCAAATATCAAAGGTGTACCTTGTTGTAAATCTGAGCAAGGACAAGATTTTCCTTAGAAGACAGTTCTAGAAAAGGAGTTTCCTATGTAAAAGTCTGCCTTTCTAACAGTCCTTGATGCCCCTTCTCCCAGCTTTCAACTACAAAGTCTATGCAAACACACACCAAAGGAAAAACTCACATCACGATAAACCAGATAGGAAGTCAACTATTGCTAGAATGCAGAGGGAATTTCCGTTTGCCACAAAGAAGTGTGAGAGATGACAGAAATAGAAGGCAGAAAACTTAACTCTAGCTTAAGAAGAAAAAAGCCATTGCTTTTCTTCCAACTGTTCTGGCTTCTAAGACATAACTGCAGAATGTGTTCTTGAGCTAAAGAAGACTCGATTATGCAGATTACAAGGATTTTGTCAACTCCTTTAACAAAAACATATTCAATTAACAAAAGAAACACACCCACATAAAATCTGGCGCTTTGGTCGAGCTCAATGTCCTGTTTGACTGTCTGGCTTCTTGCTTGGTTGCTGAGGCCAGGAGTCCATCTACTCCTGGTTTGTCACTTGTGGCCAGGGGCATCCAGTTCCAGTGTAAGCTATTCCAGTGTAAGCCACTGTTCAAGGGACAGTTTTTCTTAGAAAAGGAGTCTTCTAGGAGTGGGGCAAGTTAGATGGAAGGCACTAGAAGTAAACCTACAAATAGAATGCAGCCATAAAACAATTTGCATAATGAGTTCTATGAGTCTTCCTTCCAGGAATGCGAGGCTGAGTCAGTACTAGAAAATTTAAACATTCAATTCGCATCTTGATAGGTCAATGATAAAAAAATTGATGATTTTTTTACAGAAGCTAAAATGGCATTTGATAAAATTCAGTCATCATTCCAGCGTTCTGCTTAGTGGGGACTTCTGCAAACCTCCCTTTGAAATCAAAATTATTCTGGAAGAGCCACTATTGTAACCATGAGGACTGGAGAATCATTATTTGCAATTGCTATGTGCTTTTGGGGGGTTTTGTTTTATCTAGAAAACCCAAGAGAATCAATTAAAACCTCTTACCTGTAGCGAGAGCTCAGTGTGATGACTGGTAACATAAACCTCGCATTTTATACCAGTAATAATCGATAGCAAGTATGATGGGTGTTGCAAGAAAAGGATGAGGAAAATATCTCATTAACACTAGCTACAAAGAAATCTAAATATGTAGTTGTAAATTTATCAAGAAATGGACAAAAACTATAAACGTGATTGAGAGATGAAAAAAATACTAAAGAGAAGAGTGGACAACGCTTTCCTCTTTCAGGAGGGAGGAAGGCGCTGTGTTGTCCTTTGGAGGGGAGTACTGGGTGGGGATCCTGAGTTAACAACACCTGGAGAAGAGAGGAGAGTCTCCCTCTAGGAGCAGGAGGCTGGGACCCAGAGAGGGAGTCTGGGCCGGCTGAGAGGCTGTGGGCGGGGCTTTGGAACAGTAGAGATTCGAACACTTGGTGATGTGTGGGGCTTGGGGAGAGCTGGGAAAGATACTTTTGAAAGTTTAGATTTGACTTTTTCAGAAGCCAGGTTTGCTTAAGCCATCCTTCTTTGCCTCCTCCCTTCCTCCTCATGAAAATCTGCGCTAACGATGTCCATTGCTTTGCACAGGCTTTGGAGCCAGCTTAGGGTTTCTTTTAGACCTGCCACCACCCTCAGGCCAGCGTTAAGAACAGAGCAGGGCTCATTTTTATTTCGATTTTACAGGCATCTCAGAATTAAATCAAATGCAGTGCTCTGGGTCTGAGTTATGGACTTTTACTAAAATAATGTGAATCTCATAAACCAAACACAAAGCTTACTTGAATTATATACTCTTCATTTTCCCTCGCACTCAGATTGTAGGCATGGCTGCACAATGAGGCCCATTTACAGGGTGATTCAGTAAATGCTGTCAGTGCTCTGGAACTGGAACAGTGGTCCGAAGATGACATTTGATGATGTTTTTGTTGCAAGCACTGTCTCTGCTGAAGGATTTAGTTGGTTGGAGTGACATCTAATTTAATAGCTGTAGCACAGTATATCTGCTCTAGCAAAATTGCCATTTCCCTGTCAGGCCAGCAAAACTTCATTTTTTGCTTAAAATGCAGGTATTCTTTCCATTTCTATTTTAATACGATTGAAAAAGGTTGGGATAAATATCAATAAATAAAAAAAAAATAAATGTTTGAAGTTCAACTGTAAAGAAATACATACTATTTCTCTTAAAGCTATGATTTTAATCAGATCATGACGTAAGTGACAGGATTAAAATACTCAGTGTGGGTAAAATTATAAAGAGAAGTAGTGCTTTTGAACTTTGAGTTTCACAGCCGAAGCATACATTTTGGAGGACTCAAGTAACATATACTATATATTTGCATTTTAGGCAACTTTTTCCTGTAACTGTGATGACCAATATGTGGGTACTTTCTGTGAAGAATTTGATGCCTGCCAGAGGAAACCCTGCCAGAACAATGCCAGCTGTATTGATGCAAATGAAAAGCAAGATGGGAGCAATTTCACCTGTGTCTGCCTTGCTGGTATGGTGTCCATTGTTAATAGTTATTATATGTCTCTTTTTAGAGTATATGGTTATTAATTAGTGATGGTTAAATAATACTTTGTCCAGCTGTTGGACAAGGTGACTTCAAGATCTCGTTTGATTTCCTCAGTCTGTGCTTTATCTAATTGGGGCATGGAAGAAGGAAGTTCACATGGGATAAACATGGTGTCCCTTAGCTGGCTTTCTGACATTAGGATGCTTCCGTCTTAGCATTCCACCATTTTTGTTCTGGGATCATGGTATTCTTGGTCAAATAGAGACGTGAGTCTTTCAAAAACAATTCTGCAAATATATACTGAATGTGGCCTGGTGCTGTGCTGAGTGATTATGCTAAATAACTTGAGAAAAGTCTAGGATAAATTAGGTTCTTCTGTAAAGCCAGCTAATCTTCCCATCCATTTACGTTAATTTCCTTTTGTTTATGTATGTTCATTAGCTTAAGTTCTTGGTACTCTGTTCTTCACATTGCCCTTAACAAAGGGCAAGTCTTTACCATTCCTTGGTTGATATGGGGGTTTCCTGGATATTCCATGAGATTTTCAAATCCTCAGAGTGACTCTTAGGAGAGCGCAGTGGACGCTGTGCACACATTCTATTCTCTGGCAATTATCTTAATTGACTTCCTGCTCAGCCAGCTCGATGGTAAACCCTCAAGGAGCAGGAATAGCATTTTACCAGTGAACGTTTTCATACTGCTGTGGAGATGCAGCTTCAAGCAAATGCTGAGTTACTCCTTTTTTATTATTAAACAATGTGCCAAACTGACATCATCTTTCTTTTTCCATTTCATCCTGTTGCCAACGTCTGCCACTGAGTGGGGATTCAGGATGAGGTAGGAGTTGGAGACGGAGAGAGGGATGGAGTGAAGTGGGATTTGGGGTGATTAAATGCTTATTGTCAGAAATAAGACCCAACAATGGCCGAAGTTTATAAACGAAAAAGTCAAAGTTCTTCACGCCTGTATCCCACACTTTATCAAATCGTAAGGATGGGTTAATAGTTTGGTATGTATTTTGCACACGTGCACACATGTGTGTTTGTGTATGTGTGTATGTGTATGTCTATGTGTGAGTGTGTATATTTCTCTTTTAGATCAGATGCTTATGTTTTTCTACATGTTTTAAAAAAGTGATTACAGTATACATGTTGTTCAATAACTTGCTTTTTTCACTGTATATATTTACCAGTAGATCACAGACATCCTTCCATGTCAGTACATACGGAACCACTTCATTCATTTTAACAGTTTCATAGCGTGTCTCCTTAATTTGTACCTACAGGTCAGACTCCCCTCTAAACCCATTTATCCAACTGCCTACTTGGCATCTCCATTTAGATGTCCCAGGCCACCTTGAGCTCAGTCGTTCCAAAACGGAGCTCATTGTGTCCATTTGCCAGAATCCAGTCACTTAGTCCCTAGAGGCTCTGACTAGGAAAGGAGACAATAGGGTCAACAGTCTCACGGGCTCTGTCATGCCAGGTGCCCATGCCAGTAACTGTCAGAGGTGGGATTTGAACCGGCGTCTTCTGCCTGCCTCCCAAGCCCATGTTCTTGATTATTACACTCCTTTTCTGTGTCTGCAGCCACGCAGTTGTGCAGTACTTTCCTGGTTCAAAGGTTATGACTCAAGACCATGTCCTTCTCTCAGCTTTCTCATGCCCAACAGGTCTCCTCTTAAGAGAGAAAATATTAGGCACTTTTGTTCAAAAAAGGGACTGGATGCTCGAAATGAGGAATTTTCTACTTAATTTAATTCTGAATGCCTTTGAAAAACTTATATTTCTCTAGGAAAACCACATTTCCTTTGTGAAAGAACTATTTACAGGTTAATTAATATCAATTAATTCACTTCTGAAGCTCCAGATATATGCATGAGAACTCTCAAACAGTGGGAAGCGTGTTTTCCTTTTGAAAATTTATCCTGCTGTGCTCAAATTGTTGCAAGTTTGATCATGAGAAATTACCTTGTTTGTTGAATGAATGACTTCAAACCAGGTTCTTGACACCAGAGAACAAGAACTCCCCACAAAGTCTCTTCGCGGAGACATTGTTGTCTTGACGCAGTGTTCATTTCTCTTCAGAGGAGAACATCTCTCAGTAAGTGAAAATATTATTTTCAGCAAAGAAGCTTCAGCTCCAAATTTACTAATATTAATTTCTACGTCAAATGGCAGTGCCAATAGAATTTTTTGAGTCATGGGTAAACTAGAGATGTATGAATATGGCAGATGGGGTGTTCAGTCCGTTAAGTAATAAACTCTCTGCTTTAGTTTTCATTTTGATTTTTATTGCGATTTCTTGGAAGCAGGAGATGATTTTTGAAATAGTAAAACATTGACAAATGTCATATATGTGTGCGTGCCATATAAGATGAATTATAGATTGTGGTCAATAAAATTTCTATTTTGGGAGGAAATTTTTATCCAGTGTGATTGATGTTTTTCTTAACTTTCTTGCAGTACTTTCAGAAAGAAGGGGATTGTCAACAGCATCAAACACTGCAGGAGAATCTAAGAGGAGGTTATTGATTTTGGCAACAGGGTTTGTGAACGCCATTGGCGGCTCCTGTTTAGATTGATGTGATGGCTACATCAGAAGGCTGGAGGTCTCTAACAGGCTACATATAGGGACAAAAGCAAGAGAGGTGGCTAGAAGTTATCAGACTCTTTGAAAGGCAACACCATATTAGGAAATAGTCACAGCCACTTGGTTTTCATGCAGCCGAGAAGCTGCGAACTCCCCCAAGTTGACACTGGTTGGCAGCACAGGGGTGGACAGGATGTAGATGGATGTGTGAATGAATGAACAGTAAATACCAACTGCTCTAAAGGCAAGTTCAGTGGCAAAATTAATGTGAGGAGCAGAATCAGGAAGAGTTCTCATTTTGTGTTTTAACATTATAGCATACTGTTTAAGCCAGAATGCCCACATGGCAATCATAAATCCCACACAATTAGACCTGAAACGTGGGCTGTTTCCTCTGTTTGTTTCCCATCTAGCTTTGGTATCAGACTGTCTGGTTCAGAAAGAGCTTCCTGGAGACCCTGCTTGTTGCCTGAGGTTACATGAGCCCTCAGTGCCAGAGGCAGGAGACCTGGGACCATCTGCCCTGGAGTGTAGACCCCTACCCACCCCACTCGACCACAACCTCCAGAGCCAGTGGTCTAAATCCTGTTTCTGTCCTTAACCATTTTCTAGCTGGGCTCCTTGGGTGAGTTACACAACCTCTCTGGACCTGCTTCTTTGACTCTGCAAGGAGATTACAGCAACCTTCACCACTGCTGGTTATGAGTATTAAAAGAGAATGTAAGCTCCTTGTCTGTTCTGTGGGCACGTATCCTGGTGCCTGGCTCAATAAAGATTTCCTGAATGAATGAACAGAATGAGATGCATTCTATATGAGGCACGCAGATACATAGCCGGGGCTCCATACTCTTGCTTCTCCTCTCTCTGCCCTCCCTCTCTGGGCTTCTCCCTGTAGCACATGTTGTGTTTTTTGCCTCCACGTCAGATTGTGGCTGGCCTGAGGGCCGGGACTCTTAGATGATATTACTCTTTATTTCTCCATCTTCTGTCGGTGCCAAGCCCTGTGCCTTACACATAGTGACACGGAATGCATGATTAAGTTGAAATTTAACTTCTTTAATCAAGATTTATTTTATAAAAACCTTCTAATTCCAAGAATATAATTTTTCCTCAAAGGAGCTATTACTTTTTCTGAAAAGAATAGCTGTGATCCACATTCAGAACCACCACTGCCAAAATATTATTAGCATCGTACAAAGCATTTTTCAACTTCAGAGTACTTCATTGTTCCCACTAATTGGTGATTTCAGCCTATTTTTAAAAACTCATTCTTTCTGAGGCAAGGGGAACATAGCGGGTTTCCGTCCCAGCTTTATTCTTTTAAACACTGAGTGTTGCTAGGATAGACTCAGATGCCTTTGAGTTGTGAGTTAGAGATGGGTCACCTCCTCCTGGAGACAAATCTTGAGTTGAATTTGCTGTAAGTCCTCACATCCAGTCTCACTCAACTCGAAAAGGGAGTGTGGGGGTCGGTCCTTTGGCTGAGTGGTTAAGTTTGCACCTTCCGCTTCGGGGGCGAAGGGTCTGCTGGTTTGGATCCTGGGTGCAGACATGGCACCACTCATCAAGCCATGTTGTGGTGGTGTCCCACATAGAAGAGCTAGAATGACCTACAACTAGGATATACAACTATGTCCTAGGGCTTTGGGGAGAAAGAAAAAAAAAGAGGAAGACTGAAAACAAATGGTTGCTCAGAGCCAATCTTCCTCACCAAAAAAAAAAAAAAAAACCACCAAAGGAGTGCACTAGCAGATGAAGGCAGTTTTTAAAAGTAGGTTAGTTCAGCGTTTCTGAATGGAAGGAACCTCAGAACTTGCCTCTGTACATGAAGTGTTGGAAGCAATGGTGACTTTGTGAAGCTGAAGGACTTGACCAGGGTGACCAGGGTCTAAAAGCTCATGGAGAAACAGGAATTCAGGCCTCTTCACTCTGTGTCCATCTTTGGATCAGAGTATGTTTCACTGCCACATATTCATGTCTGTGAGTTTTCCATTAGTTCTGAACAGAGCAGGAGGTGTGGACATCTCTGACAGGCTATGAATGGATTGCCTGTGATGCTGCTCGCCCCCTCTTGGGACCAGAGGAAGCACCATTTGGGGCAGAGAGGACGAAACAAAATGTAACATGGCTGTTCGGGCTTTCACTCCAGCCCCTTCTACTTACTAGTTAAGCAACTTCGTGTGACCCCCCCCCCCCCAAACTTTCCGTTCTTGGGTGTCCTCATCTTTAAAATAAGCGATTGTTGCGAGGATCATTCATTCATTCAACAATTATTTACTAAGTATCTACCATGTGCTGGGCATTTTCTAGGTGCTGAGAATACAGTTGTGAAAGAGGAAAGTCCCTGTGCTCATGGAGGTCATGTTTTAGTGAGGGAGATGAGTCAACAATATGTGTGTGTGTGTTCTTTGTTGCATGAATGTGTGTGTGTGTGTTTGCATATATGTATACAGCATCTGGGTGTATGTTTGCATATATGTGTAAAGCGTGTGTGTGTGTGTGGTCAAGGGAAGGAGTGAGGTGTAGTAATAGGTGCTAGGAAGAGAGTAAAGCAAGGTGAAGAGATCAAGAGAAATGGGAGTATGAATGTAGACAGGGTGATTAGGTAAGACTTCTCTGAAGGGAAATACTTGTGTAGAGACATGAATACTATGAGCTTGTGAACAATGTGCATAGCAGGGGGAATAGTATTCCAGGCAGAGGGAACAGTGCATGCAAAGGTCCTAAGACAGGAATATGTCTGGAGTGTTTGAAGAGCATGCACCTAAAAGAACCAGTGATGAGTCTTAGTGCTGGGAAGGAGGTGTGAGTGGGCTGTGGAGCGATGGGGATTCCATCCTGAGAGTGAAAGGAAGCCATCCGAGGGTATGAACTGAGGTGAGCCATCTGATTTCCCTCTTGGAAGGATCACTCTGGAATTTAGTAAAGAACAAAAATATAAGGAAAGGGAATTGGGAAACCCATTAGGAGGCCATTTCCTGTTAGGGCAAGAGATGGTGGCAGCTTGAGCGCTGTGGAACTGGAAGAGATGAGAGGTTTGGGATTCAGGATGTACTGGGAGGTATTGCTGATAACACTGGCTGATGGGATGAATGGGAGGTATGAGTGGAAGTGGGGAGCTGTGGACGACGCCAGTGATTTTTTTAAATAATGGTTTTATTGAGATACAATCTGCATACCACTGAAGTGTACAATTCCATGGTTTTTAGTATGTTCATAGAGTTGTGTAACCATCACCACATTTGAGAACATTTTCATCACCCCAAAAGCAGCCCTCTGCCCTTTAGCTGTCACCTCCTGATCCTGCCATCCCCTTCCGCTGGCCCTAGGCAACCGCTGATCTACTTTCTATCTCTTTAGATTTGCCCATTCTGCTATTTCACGTAAGTTGAATTATATGATACTTTGACGTCTGGCTTTTTTCATTTAGCATCATGTTTTCAAGGGTCAATCCATGTTGTAGTGTGAACAGTAGTTCGTTCCTTTTTATGCCTGAATAATGTCCCATTGTATGGATGCACCACATTTTGTTTATCCATTCATCTGTTGATGGACGTTTGGGTTGTTTCTATTGTGAGCAATGCCGCTATGAACCCCACCTTTGATGAGATCTCCCTTCTCTCCTCCTCCAGGATCTTATGCTTCCAGCCTTTTCTGGCTTCCTCTCTCTGTCATCCTCCTTCTCCCTCCCTCTTTCCCCTCCTGGCTTCTTGTCGGCAAGGATTCAAAGGTCTCATCTTAAAACCCGTCCCTCAAACCAGCGAGAATTTAGTAGGTCCTTGTGGCTGCTTCCACATGTTTGCCTTCTTTTCCTCCTCCTCTCTCATCTTCTTCATCACTGGCACACAACGGTCTAGATCCAATTCGTAATTTCCTACCCACTCAGTTACACTTTCTTTCTCTTTATATCATGAAACTGCTTCTCCAAGGTCGTTGGTGGTGTCCTTCTCACTAATTTCCAGGGCTTTTTCTTTGTCCTCATCTCTTCAGAAGCATTTCTTGCCTGGCTTACAGAACACTGCTCTGTGTCCCTTCTCCTGGGACCTCTCCAAACCTCCTCCCCTCCTTTCTTTTTCCTTTCTATCACCAGAGCTCTGTCCTTACCCCTCTCTAGCCGATTTCCTCTGCCTTTGGCAGAACTCACTCATTCTGCCTTGTTACCTCTAAATGGATGGCTTCCAGACCCTTCCTTCCCAGCCTGGCCTGTCACCTCAGCTCCAGCACTTTCACTGGACTTGGCACTGATGTGTCTGCTGACTCCTCATCCCCCTCCTCAGACTCAACTGCAGACCCTCAGTGTCCCCATTCCTCTGCCTCCCACGCATACTTTCAAGCCTGGCTTTTTCCCACGGCTCTAGTTTCTATCAATGGTGCCCTAACCGTGCTCATCGCTCAGGCTGGAAGCTTAATCCTGATGAGCGACTCCCTCATCTTGTTTATCTTTGGATAGGCACCAGGCTTGCTGTATTTATGATGATCCTCCATCTGTCCCTGGGCTTTGCTTCCTTTCCCATCACCGACGCCTGCTTCAGGCTGTTGTCATCTGCTGCCTGAGTGACTGAGATAAGCCTGTCCACCTCTCCACAACCCACACTGCCTTGCTTACGGTTGCAGCACAACATTCCAGAAGCCCGGGACTGGGGAGAGCTGACTGGGCTGAGAAGTCAGATTCCCCGTGTGCAGAGCCTGTTCCCGCTATTCATTTTCTGTGTGACTTTGGGGAAATTAATCTCACTGGGTCTCAGCTTTCTATCTGTAGATTGGGATGGGTGACAGAATCCAAAGCACCACCATCCAATGGTTGTTGTGAAGATTAAATAAAATGATGCACGTGGTGTACTTAGAAAGGTACCTGGCACCCAGTAAGCAGTGGACAAATGGTAGCTGCTATTATCATTGTTGTTATTGTCAAGCCAAGAGTTTGAGGCCCTTCACCGAGCCCTACCATTCTGTCCTCTGGCCAAAGATTTTGCCCAACTCCTTCTGTGGTCTCCGTCTCTGGTGAGCCAACTTGGACCATGAGGGACCCTCAGAACGTCCTTTTCCCCTCTGCTAAGACCCAGAAGAGCCAGGCCTGAGCAGGCCACTCCCTGCCCTCATTCCCTGCCTTGGGGCTGGCCTTGCTCAGCTCTCACAGTCTTTTCAAACAAGCTTCATGAAAGGGAGAGAAAAGACA
Organism: Equus caballus; assembly: GCF_041296265.1. Lineage (NCBI taxonomy): Eukaryota > Metazoa > Chordata > Mammalia > Perissodactyla > Equidae > Equus > Equus caballus. The sequence continues at coordinate 17,216,035 of NC_091689.1, read as the reverse complement.
CATGGGGAGTAAAGAGCATGGGGTTTGGAGCCTGCTGTCCTGGGTTTAATTTCAGGCTGAGTCACTCACCAACTCTTTCTGGCTCCTCTGAGCCTAAGGTTTCTTATCGGTGAGATGGAATAACGGTATTGACCTTGTAAGAGTTAAAGAGAACACACACAAATGCACATGCAGAAACATGCACTGACAAACATATACACATGTGCATACACGTACATACTCATATCCACGTATAAGCACATATCTATACACACATATACCTTCACACTGGCACAGAACAGCTGATCCATAAAGGGCACCTATTTACCCCCTATTTAACCCCTAGTTAGCCCCTAAATACCAGTCAGAGAATGACCAATGACAAGGATCAGTGCTTTCATTCTTCGAATTCTCTCCTCAGAGCCCGTGTCCACCCCCTATGCCCGGTTTTGAATGCCCCTTTGGAGGTCCCTCATTTTGTCCAGACCAGAGCACCTGTCCCCAGGGAGCGGGGACGAGAGACTTATGCTGTCCCCTCAGCTGAAGCGAATGAGAACAAGAAGTGACCACTCTATGACACAACTTCACCAAGTCTGCACTCTGTTCAGAAACTTTCAAAGATGCCCACTGGTAACCCCAGCTCCTCAGCACGTGGGTTTGCAGCCTGTCGCAGCCTGGCTGCAGCCCAGGCTTCTTCCCCCAACACTCCAGTCAGTCCAGCCTGTCACTGTCCTCCAAATGTGCCTGACTTGGTGCCGTTTCTCTGCTTTTGCTCACATGATGTGTTTAGTTGTCTTACATGAACGGGCCTTGCCTCCTCCTCTGGAGTGTAAGCTCCCTGCAGGCAGGAACTGTGTCTGAATGTCTTTTGGATTCCCCAAGTGCGAATTTTCACTCACAAAAAAATTCTTTCTGAAAGAATGAATGAATACCTCCTTTATAGTTTGATTTGTGGCACAAACTTAGACTTCATCTGATAAATATCTTGAAGTCAGTCCCTTAACTTGTCTGTCGCATGGCATAAGTTCTTAATTCATTTATTGTTTTCTTCCTTTTGATTTCAGTTTCTCAGGGGGAATCATCAGGATATATTTAATGAAAGGAGCTTTCTCAAAACCTCTCCCCCTTTGTAATCACCAGATTAGAAGATATAGGGTGTCATGTATAGTCCGGCCTATATCAATATCACAATTCTTATTTGAGTTCTAGGGAAATGGAATAAAAGGGGTTATTTAAAAAATAGCACGACATGGGCCTTATGCGGTCATTAATTACTTTATAATGAGCACCTGTGGTGTCCCTGGCTCTGTGCTAGGGGCCGGGGATGAGAATCACTACCACCTGCTCTTAAAGAAGAGTGCAGTAGATCTGGAAACAATGCAATGACAGGTGCAATAATGGAGCCTAGTGGCTCCCACTCATAGAAGGAAAAAGCGTGTGTCAACGGAGCCAGCAGTAAAGGCTTTGCGATATGATGTAGTATTTGACCTTCTCTGACCTTTTCCTTGGTAATCTGCATCATATGTGTACCTCTTAAATGAATAATATTAATATTTGATATTAAAAAAACTGTTTGCAGCTAGTTTTCCAGATCAGTGATTCTCAAACTTTAGCATGCACCCCGTATCAAAGTCACCTGGAGGGCTCCTTAACACTCAAATTGCTGGGCCCGCCCCCAGAGTCTTTGATTCTGTAGGTCTGGGGTGATGCTCGTGAACTTGCATCTGAGCAAGTTCCCAGCTGATGTTGATTCTGCTGGTCTGGGGACCGCACTTGGAGAACCACTGATCTAAACCGCTGGTTAAAAAGTGAGAGATAGACAATATTGGCATATTGCTTGGCGGTGTTAAAATCCGTAAATTGTTCATCCATTAAAAAATATCGGGCCATTTGTGATGTGCTAGGCATGGTGCAAGCTACTGTGGATTCAGGGGCATGCTCCACAGAAACAGCTCCTGCTGCTGGGAGTTGATCTCATTCAGTCATTACCATCGTCCTGGGAGCCAGGTATCGTCATCATCCCCATTTCACCCAGGAGAGAAAGGAAGGTCAAAGTCAATCGTTTGATGCACTCACTCAGCTGATCATTACATCACCATCCGGGACCTTTGACTCTCCAAACCACTGTCCTCCCCATTGTGCCTCTTGCCTAGTACTGATTAGATGTGGTTATTTTTTTCTAACCTTGAGATTAATTTTCCTGGTTCTGCTGAATGTTCGCTTTCTTTTATGCTTTTCTTTCTATCGCACAGTCCTGTTTTGTTATACTGTATCGATTGCCTTCACAGATGGGCCTCCTATGTCTTCCTTGCTTTGTCTTTGGTTTTTGAATTATGTGTGTATTTGTTCAGATGTGTTTGTCGTCTCCCCACCAGTGGCTCTTACTAATTTTTTCTGTTAAATAATTTCTACCTTCCGACTTTGAAATTGGATGCCTCTGAGATTGAACGTCTGGATGGCACACAGATTCCTGCTATTTATTTCTTGCTTCAGTGTGCTAATATTAGGCACTCCATCTCTGCAGCAGCGGCTGAGGCCCCAGCCCAGCTGCTCGGATCCCCCGAGGGCGAGAACTGAGGCTGGTGGGTTCTCTTGGTGGCATCAGGCTTTCAGTACAAATCCAGCTGCTTCGCCTCGCTGCACAGGCCAGGCTATTAAAAGAGCAGGAACGTTAAAAATAGCTCCCACCACAATTCCCACCTTGGAAGCTTTGAGGACAGCTGTCCAAAAAAACAATTAGATTCTGCCTCAGGGAGTCGAAGCGAGGCAGAGGAATACTGTTATTTCAGTAGAGGAATCATGAAGTAAACATCATAGGCAAAACAATGGTGCAGGGGAGGAGAATGTTTCAAAGAACAACGATCATTGCCTTATTTTTTATTTTTATTTTTTTTATTTTTTAAGATTTTAATTTTTTCCTTTTTCTCCCCAAAGCCCCCCAGTACATAGTTGTATATTCTTTGTTGTGGGTCCTTCTAGTTGTGGCATGTGGGAGGCCACCTTGGTGTCATTGCCTTATTTTTTAATAGTCTGGCTCATTTAGCCAACTTGGCTTACACCTCATGTAATTTGCCATTGAACTCCAGAAAGTTTCCTTCGTTTGAAGAGTGTAGCTGGTAGAGAGAGTGATTTAGGGGTGCTGAAGGGGTGCCATTTATTGTGATGTTGTTGGCAATCAAAAGACGCCACTAGGATATAGTTTTCTCCAATCCATTTGGATATTCACAGCAAAAGTTAGCTATTTTTCTGTCTCCATACACTGATAAATTTTAAATTATATTTTACACTTAAATACAAAATAGTGTAAAATTCAATACTCCAAATCTACATTAGACTAGATGTAATCTAGTGTCCTCCCCCCACCTCCCAAATGGATTATTCCATTCAATGCATTTCCTTCAAGGTGTCTAGACATCGTCTACCATCTTGCAGATTCACTTACCAGCACATGCACTTGATTGCATCTCACATCATTTCTCATGGTCAGACTGCTTTGAATGTGCTGAGTCTCAGACCAGAACTTTCTTCCATCATCCTGTATGTCCTTGAATGGCATCCTTATTATATATCCCAAGGCACAACTTTTCTAATATCTTTTTTGTTATATTAGCGTGTTCTCCAAAGAAAGAATAAAACCTCTGTGATTCTCTAAAAGGAGAGATCCTTATCTCCAATAGTCATCTGTTTTTTTGTTTTGTTTTGAGGAAGATTGGCCCTGAGCTAACATCTGTACCCATCTTCTTCTATTTTATATGGGGGACGCCTGCCACATCATGACTTGATAAGCAGTGTGTAGGTCCACGCCTGGAATCCTAACTGGCGAAACCTGGGCTGCCAAAGCAGAGCACATGAACTTAACCACTGTGCCACCAGGCCGGCCTCAGTAGTCATCTAGTTTTGAACCAAATATTTTACTTATTCAGTGAATATCACACTTATAAATTCCTCAGTAACTTAAAAGTTTTTAGAGTCATATAGTTTATTTTAAAATGGTCTTTAACTTGCTAGAAGTTATAGGTATTCCTAAGGATTCTGATTTTTAAAAATGTTCTGAAGGTGCTATTTCCCTACTTTATAAAGGATTGGTTTCTATTTAAGGGAAGATAAGAGATATTGGGATAAAAACAAGGGTTTTTAGTGTGAAGGACCAAGGTCTCTTTGACCTAAACCAGGATTTCTCAACTCCAGCATCCCAGGCATTTTGGACTGGATCCTTCTTTGTCATAGGGGGCTGTCTTGTGTATTGTAAGATGTTTCGTAGCATCCCTGGCTTCTACCCATAGATGCCAGTAGCAACCACATAAACAATGTCCCCAGACATTGCCAAATATTCTCTAAGGGGAGAGTCACCCTGGTGGAGAAGCGCGGACCTAAGGAATTAAACCTGATTGGGGCTGTTGCTGGAGAAAAGATCTGTTGATTTGCCCTGTGGCAGGGACCTGTTGAAGGTGCTGAATGCTAGTTGGAGAAGCAAGATTGAAGTTCAGAAGGCGGTCAGCATAACTCACCACTCATCCCAGTCTGGCTGGGGAGGGAGGGGCTCGTTAGCAGGGCAATTGCTCCATTGAGCTGTTTCCCAAGTTGGAAGTACAGACCTTTGCAGAACACAAGGTGACTTTAGACAGCACATTTTTTTGGGGGGGGGGTGAGGAAGATTGGCCCTGAGCTAACATCATTGCCAATCTTCATCTTTTTGCTTGAAGGAGATTGTCGCTGAACTAACATCTGTGGCAATCTTCCTCTTTTACGTGGGATGCTGCCACAGCATGGCTTGACAAGCGGTGCTAGGTCTGTGCCCAGGATCTGAACTGGTGAACCCCAGGCTGCCAAAGCGGAGAGCACAAACTTAACCACTAAGCCACCAGACGGCCCCTAGAGAGCACATCTTTTAGATAACAGATGATAGCTGATTTTTATGCTGATAGCTATGTATTTATTTTAATGTACATTAGGAAAAAGGGTAACCAGCACATTTCACCCATGCAGTTCTGAGTAGTATTATTGCTGAGGGAGAGGCTAAATCTAACTTGAAAGATATAGTTGATTTTAGGGCAAAAGCTTTAAGCAAGTTGATTCATTTGTGCCAGGAAATGTTTAAGTGTTGAGGATTCAGCGACTAACAAGACAAAGTCCTGATTCTCAGGGGGTTTATGTTCTTGAAAGGGAACCAATAAAGAAAATCATTTCAGGTACTGATGATAAGTATAGTGTGATGGAGCCTGAAAGAACTCGGGGGGGACAACAGGAGACTCCGCAGACAAAGCCCTGCTCCCTTGGGGTCCCCTTCTAGGTGGGGAGGTAACAAGTGTGTGTATGTGTTGTTGAGTAGAGATAAGTGGGAAGTTGAAGAATAAAGACGAGCATGAGTCCCAAGGTCTGAGCTGATGATTTCTGAGCAGAGAGCTCACTCATGGGAGGGGACAGCCATGGAAGGGTGCAGAGTCAGAGGGAACAGCCTGTACAAAGTGATGGTGGGCCTCTAGGGCTGAGGTTTTGATGTCCTAGAGTGGCTTTTGTGTACATGGAAGACTATCTGACATTATCTTTTATGTTCTTTCTCTTGCAAGAATTAAACATAAATTATGGTGATTCTCAAGCTCTGCTAAATATCTCCATGTGTCCTGGCTTAGCTTTATCTTTCAATTTAAATTCATCAATCAAAAATCAATTATTCAACTAAACGTTTTGATTGGAATCATAAATTTGATGGATTCTCTCATGCACCGTATTTTCCCAATCATGACACATTCTTTGCACACAGTCTGCACCAATTAGCCTAAACCAAAGAGCAAGTGGCAAACCAGGCCTTTGATCTCTGTCCTCGTATCATCATCTCCAAATTTGGCTCTATGTCTTTCTAGGTTAAAAGACTCACACCACTAAGGGAAGAGCTTTATTATCCTAAGCTAATTGCAGTTCTTGACCCGAATGAATTAGAGCTGGCACTCAAAGGACCAAGGTTATTTCTGGGAGAGAGATTTTTGGCTGTCTCACCAGACCCGGGCATCTAGAACAATTCTCATGTCAGTAATAAACACACAGAGGTGCCCCCCCCCCCTTCTTCTTTAGTGCCTCCAACTGCAGCAAACTTCAGTTCGTTCTCTCCACGTGGAGTCGATTTCACAATGCACAGCCATGGTTTCAAGAGACACCTTGACCTAATTGTTCTGATTTTGTTTGCAACCCCCACTAAGGTGGGAGCTAACTTCCTTCCCTGGGTAGTTGGATTTTGCATTTCTTTAGCTCCTGTAAGACATGTTCACATCTCCCTGCTTGGTTCTAGGGGTGACTTTAATGCCATTCTTAGGTCCTTTACTCTTTTGTGTCATTTATTTTTCACCTCCTCTGTCTTTATTTCCTCATTTTACTGATGAAACTCCACTGCGTCTCCACCAGTTCGTCTCCCCTCTCCAAGTTTATTGCCAGCTTTCTTCAGTGGTTTCTCCATCACATGTCGGTTTTAAATTCATGCCGTACTTCTCTTTTTAGGGCAGGACCATAACTGCTTTTGTTGTATTCTGTACCCCTCTCACATCTTTGTGTGGTCCTGAGGCCACAGCTTGAGAACAATGCTAAAGTCTGTGAGAAGGAGCTTGGGGAGTTTGGGAACAAGAACGAGGCCCAAGGTGGCCACAGTGTGGTGGTCACTGGGGACAGTGGGTGAGGGTGAGGGGGCAGGGGTCAGATCACACTGCGTCTTTTAGCCATGAGGGGAAAGTGTTTGGGTTTTATTCTAAGGGCTTTGGGAAGCCAATGGAGGGTTTTAAGTATAGAAGAGTATAAATTATGTTTTAAAATGATCTTTCTGGCTACTCCCACGTGGATCGTACAGTGGATTGTCAGAAGGCAGGAGTAGTGGTGAAGAGATGGGCTGGGAGACCGTGCCTTGAGTCCTGGACTCAATGCCTGGATGCCTGGAACTAGATAATGTGAAAGGCGTCGTGTGGTCTGACGCTAATTTGGAAGGTGGTCCGTGAATGTTTGTGGTTTGGCTCTAAGGAGAGGCCATATCACTAGTTAGAGGAAAAGAAACTTAGAAAGTTACTGATATTTGCCTCCGTAGTTAGCTATAGACTTTTGTCATTTGTGAACCAGAATGAAGGAAGTTTGTCATTGCTCTGCCTTTTTAGGAAGGTCTAAACGGCATTCACACCTTTCCTGCATCCTTCTGTGTCTTTACATGGGCTCTTTTCTGCGTCCATGGGAACTTGACATGGGATTTTCTCCATGCCCCTTGGGAGCCCTCTGGCATAGATCTTCAAGGCCTGAAATGCCCATTTATGTGTATATGCCAGAGGAAATTCTCCCATAATACACACAAAGTGGCCACCACTTATTACCCTTCTTATCCACTGTGTTGACCTGACCACTGTCTTGCTTGAACATCTTCTACCAGGTCCTCTGGGTGACTGTCACCACCTTGGTAGGATAAGGAAATGTTATTCACAATTGGCGTGGTTCCTTTATTCCCCATAGAAGAGGTGAACTTTCAGCAGGATGAAAGAAAGAACCCAAAGGCAAAGCTTTAATGGTCTTTTTTTCATTTTAATTCCTACCAGTCACTCATTTAGTTTTGACTCCTTGATTATGACATCACATAAAAAAACAAAAGACACAGGAAGAGTGATTTGTGTAAGTCTTAGATATCCAGTTCAGAATGTTCCATATAGATCAGTATCAATGATTTGCGTGGCACCTGCAGGTACGTCACTGCTCTCTGAGGGGTCCAGGAAATGACTCACTGGGGTTTACGAGCCCCGTAAGCCAGCTACAGGACTGGTGGTTCCTTCTTCTCTGCCTCTTCTCTCCCAGAGATGGCCTTAATTGGCTAGTGGGAGCAATGCAACAACAATAGTGCTTCTGGAACTTTCAACTAGCAACTTGTTGAAGGCAACAATAACACCTGGCTTGGTGTGGACAAGCTTTAGGTCCTGAACTACACCTTAGCAGATCCATAGGCAGCTATTGCCTGTAGCTGGTCAACTGGCCACCTGCAGCTAAGGATGCTTGGTAATCCCATGATCAACCCTGCCTCCTTGCCTCCCTCTCCCATCCCTCCCACACTCCCCCATTGTTGTTTTTCATCTCCAATTATACTGAAGCCATAGACCTGCCAATACATGCATACTTTACAGGTCTAGCCAATTGCTCATGGCCTTTTTATTTATAGTTCTATGTTTCTTACATTTTAAAAATCTTTAATATAAAACTTTAAAGCTCAGGAGCAAAAAGCCATGATATAGTGACTGATCCTTGACCAGTGGTCCTCACTGGAGGGGACAGTTGGCACTTGAGTGAGACAGCTCTGTTCTATTGCACCATCTCAGGCCATGCAAGATTCAGCATCTCCACCGCTGCATACCAAAGGGAGCCCCACACCGTTATGACCATCCCAAACACCCTACACACTGCACATGCGGATTAGCCTCTTAAACTGAAATCCTACTAAATTAGTATTGGAGCATTTAATGTCATTTAAGATTCACTTTGCTTATAGGTTTAATTTATTAGATCCATTAGATAAGAACAAATTAAGTGCATAGGAAGATTTGTGTATTATCAGATAATTGTGGCTCTTAAAAATAAATTATTGATGTTAATAAATATAGTTGAGAGTGTTTAATTACGTTTATAAATGGGAGCAAACATCAATTAAACAAGCCACTAAAAGTGATCTTTTAAATATCTCCTTTAGTTATAGATGCATATTGAAGTATTTACAGGTGAAATGAAATTGGCTTTAAGATACCTCCATAAGGAAAGTATACAAATATGAGGGGAATAGATGAAATTAAATGAACAAAATGTTAATAATTGTTGAAGCTAGATGATGGATATGTGAGGTTATATATTAGTCTCTCTATGTTTAAGTATGTTTAAAATTCCAAAATAAAAAATTCAAACAAAGAGTTCAAAAGAAAGTTCAAAGTGATTGTTAAAATTTTCTCTAAAGAATTTTGAACTTCACGGAATCCTGCATTCTTCTCATATTCTTTCTGTCTGGTGGGAACACACTCCTCCTACAGATGATATCTAGGTGGCTCCTGGCTATTTTTCATGGTTTTGTGTCATTCTCGAGTCCTTTTTGAGGTGTTTCTAATAACATGACTCACGATGCTCTATCCTTTAAGCCACACTGCCTCTAAGAAGCTACCATTTGTAATTGGTTATCTTTTTGAGAAATGTACTTTTCTAGCCATATTGTAGAACCTTTGAAGGAAGGGATCGTGGAAAAGTAATTCTTGGCACCTCCAGCCCAGTCCATAGGTAGGCTGTAGGTTGTGGAGGAATATTATGGTGTTTACTCTATATTTATGTATTTTTGGTCTGTTATTTTCTGTTATTATTATTATTTTTTGAACACAGAAGCTGTTCCCCCAAACACTTACCAACGTGTTGAAGTACATGAATATTCTTTGGAAGCAAGTTTCAGAAATAATGGACTAATGGATTTCTGAGAACACTTTGAGTTGCAAAATTATACTAAGTATATGATTCTAAAGATGGCTGTTATTTCACATACAGGATGAATCCCATGATGCATAGAGGTCTTCGTTTTTGGATAAACTTGTGAAATAAGGACAAATGATTCTGTGGTTTACTTCCAGGATGGTAAAGATTCATATTGTTTTCAAGTACTGAAGTGTTCAGATCTCTTTTAATGTTTATCTAGAGATGTGATAAGTCTAGAAGATTCTGTGAAATTTCAAGAAGTGTTATGCTGTTGCCCTAATCCAGAACATCCTGGAAATGGAGCCTGCGTGTAGCACCTATTGAAGCAGAAAAATCAATGACAATTCTAAGAACTAGGTGTATTTAAGAATATATTTACAGATACATACAACATTCAAAAATATCCATTATTTTCTGTTATTTCTGCTTTATATTGAATGCATGTTTGTTGATGATGTAATGCACATTGCCTTGGCTTAAGGTTAGGTTTACAGATTTGGGCTCAGGAGTTTGAGTCTCCCTGTGACTTTGTGCAAGGTACTTAACTTTTCTAACCCTCAGTGTCCTCATCTGTAAAATGGGCATGATTATGGTAGTCCTGACTTTATAGGGTGGCAGTGAGGATGAATTAATGTATGAGAGAAAAAAGCACCCTATTATATTAGCTATTATTTCTAGCCAAAAAGTTATTTGTAGCACTCTTCTTAAAAATGATTCTCTGCCTCATTCTGAATTTAGAGCTTTCATTTGAAGATATATTCTTAACGTAATATTATCATATTAAGATATTCTTTTGTCAATTTTGAAATAGCTTTTTGTCCCCGTGTTTGAATTTTTAGTTTGTACGATTATCTTACATCTTCTCCTACCCACGAATTAGCTAGAATCTCCTGGACCGTTCTGAAGTGCGTGAGGACCAGGAGGATTACAAACAGTGTGATTAAAATCACACTCTGTAATTTAGACTAGTTTGGCAGGTAACTGAGCCCAGGCAAATCATCTCTCTTCTCATATCCTTGATTTATTTTTCAATGTGCTAATGACAGTCTTTCAAAACTAATAATTCAGAAAGACAAGTTTCTATGTATTTTATGTATATCCTAGAAAGATGTAGAATGTTACAGTATGATTATAATTGTGTAGGAAATATGTATGCATGCACATTTCTGATAGGAATGGTCTTCAATGTATTAATAGTTCTGTCACGCAAGTAGTAGAACTAAGAGCAACTGTTTTCTCTTTCTAGAAATTTTACATCTTGTATTTTCCAAATTTTCTTTCATAGCCATTTCCCACTTTAAAATGAAAAACATATTAGCGTGTTGTTTTTTTACACTTGTCACTCTGGAGGGCTTGTTTTCAAAGTTAATAAAAAGTTTGGGTTTATTTAGAGCTTTTTAGCTACATGGTATTCCAGGAGATCGAAGTCCTTACTTCCTCGTCACACATGTGTGGTTATATTATTTAATGAAATCGCCACTGGAGGCTTGCTTCACGGAGAATCCATTGAGTTCGATTTGAGTTCAAATAAGTATTAAGATTCATATATTAATGTGCTTAACATTACATGTGTCTCAAGCTCTTTATCTATAAAATGAGGGGATAAGGGATGGAATGAACACAGAAGGTTCTTCTAGGTCTAAAATATTATCAATTAAAAAATTTTAATACCTAGAAATTTTCCTAGTGCTTTTTTATAGAGTGACCTAGGGAAAGTGGCTGTCATCTCAGATCACGCAGAACACTGTCGATTCTGTTTGCCTTATGTCAGAAGGATGCTGTCAACAGGGACAGTGGCATTCAGTCTCAGCTTCTGAAGGTTCTGACTAGTATTTCAAAATAAAACACAAAGCTAATGTTGAAGAAAAGGCTTTCTTTGCAATAAAGATTTTTGCAAAGTAAACGATTTTTGAACTGTGATTCCAAACTGCTGTAGTTACTGCTCATTGTAAGACCACATTAGATCAAGGAGTGGCTGGGAGGTTTTAGCTCAAGGATGCTGCCTTCATTGAGTGGGTACCAGTTGAGCATCAGTTCACGGGGCGCTTCATGGTGGTTTCGGAATAACATATTTTATGAGACGTCTTTCTTGTTTTATTCAGGTTATACTGGAGAGCTTTGCCAATCCAAGATCGATTATTGTACCCTAGACCCATGCAGAAATGGAGCAACGTGCGTTTCTAATCTTAATGGATTCACCTGCCAGTGTCCAGAAGGTAAATATTTTTACCCCAAGAATAATTTTCATTTTCCATTTTAAACCATAAACTATTTGGATCAGCTTTAAATCTGAAAAACTCTATACCAGAGAGCTTCCTATTTTGTTCTATTTACAAAACAAAATATATGATGATCCCTTTTTTTTTTTAGCTCTATGCTAGAATGGCTTGACAATTATGTTTGAACATTAGACATAACCTAGGAATTTCTGTGATTTTTATTTATACGTGGAAAACGAATAACTATTATCAAGTGGAATTTCTTTCTCATGGTGAATTTCACTTGTTAAGATTCCTATTTTGTTAAATTATTTGGGTTGTGAAACCAGATCACATAAAAAGAAATTCAGCATGAAGTTCACCTGCTTTTGTTTTTAATCAGCTTTCTTATGTCTTAGAAACTTCAAGTCACCTGAAAAGCCACATCTTTAGAAAGCTACTTTTATTTTTAAAAATAGTTTTATGTTAGCATATTTTCACCTGAAGAAGCAGAGAGATAATCACAGCTATTGGGCTGGTGTCCAAGGAATGATTTTGTCCTCGGAGGAAGTCCTGTTCCTATTTCCGCTTGGAGGGACATTATGGAAGGCATTACTGTAAACCTTTAATGTTGTAAGAATAACATGATGTTGGAGGGGTTTTTTTCCCCCTTGAAACCAGCATGTAAGCTCCTGATCCACAGAAGCAACATTGACAACTGCATAAAGTAGAAAGACATCCTTTGAAGAGGTTAAGTGTAGAGCCTGAGTGTGTCAGGAAACATGTCTGTACTCAGAATTACCCAGATCTGCCCCTGGCTAAGAGGCCGGAGGAGGGCGGTGGTTGATACAAAGGATGAGTGTTGATACCAGGCCGAGGACCGTCCAGGTAACCTGAGGGCTGGGTGTTGCCAGGAGCAGCCCCTGCGATCAGCAGCGCCCCATACTCTTTAATATTTGGAAGACCTGTGCATCAACTAGAGAAGTGAATCTTGTCTCCTGGGTCCTGCTCACCTGGGCAGGGGCAGGAGGGGCGTGGCTGTGGCCAGCTTAGTTAACCCCTCTCTGTCTGTGTATGAATGTGGTTACCACAACGGCGGAGTTAAATGTGCTGGATGAGCCCCACTTCCATGCTCCACTTTAGTTTCTTAAACAAATGGAAAACTCAGAAATGTTGGAAGAGCTGATGACTGAGCAAGCAGCGCCAGTCATCATTTGCTTATAGAGCACTTCACAGTTTTTCACAGCTCTGCCACACCCTGGCTGAGTCAGCTGCCACCTAACTCTGGGTGTGGGCTGTGCCTATAGTCAGGGGCAGGCTTCGGGGTCACTGGCTGATTGACTGCAGGCAAATCATTAAATCCCTTCCCCCACCCAATCTTCTTTTCCTTTTCTGGTAAATGGAGGAGATGATGATAGTGCTTCCCTCACAGGGCCATTCAGGGACCAATGGGATTTTTGTGAAAGAGCTTTGAAAACTCTAAAGTGCTTTGTTATTGCTGCTTTGCTTGCTACCAGAAAGTAGCTCAATAATCTTAGCTGCTTTCCCATTATTGTTTCCCTAATAATGATTACTATTGAACCATTGATCAATTTAAACGGGAATTTGATGTCTTCATTCTGGAACAGTGTGGAATGTAGATTAGAGAGAGACAAGAGTGGGGATAGGAGAAAACTTGGGGGACTGTTGTAGGAGTCCAGGATGTAGGTGTGGGCTGCTGGGAAGAGCAGGGTAGAATTTGAAAAGCAGAGAAGCTGTCGGAGTTGAGAGAACTTGGGAAGTAAACTGGAAGGGCCGGGGGATGGGTGGGATACGGAGGGTGAGGGAGAGTGAGGTGACAGGGTTGTGGCTTCTGTCATTTTATGGTTGGTTGTACCATTCATAGAGAAAAAAGAATCTGGAGGAGAAGTGTTCTGTTTTGGACCTGTTGAGTTTGAGGGGTCCTTGTGACATTCAAGTGGAGATGTCAGTTGAGTTTGAGGGGTCCTTGTGACATTCAAGTGGAGCTGTCAGTTGGGCAGTTGCTGTCTGAGCCTGGAAGTGGGAGGAGAAATCTGGGCCAAGTCTAAACACAGAGACATTAGCCTATAGATTGCAATTTAAACTTGGGTATCAATGGGATTGACTAGGACCTTCTCCTTTCTCCAATGGCCTGTCCATTCCTCCATGCTGTCCTGATAAAACCTAGAGAAAATGTTATGATCTAGAATTGAAAGAAGGAAGCCAAATTTCCCAGCAGCCTTCATATGAAGACTTTCCTTCGGAGATTTACTTTCACTGAATTCCGACCAGGGAAAAGGGGCTTTGGTTTGAGTTTCGAAGGATTCAGTGCAGTGTTTTGAAGGCTCTTAGCGGGAGCACCTGACTGGTGATGGAGGCATTTTTGAAGCAGCCCCTCCCACCAGTTTGTTCATAAGGTGGTGGTTGCAGAAACTGAACTTTATAGAGTACTTTGCACTTTAAAAAGACCCTGTGTCTCCAGGCTCCTTCTTATCAGCCACACTGTGAGAAAGTTCAGAAAGTGTCTCAAGTCCACAAAATATTCTGGAGTTCTGAGCCAGCCCCTGAAACTTGCTATCTCTTTTTCTTTGTTTCTTTCTTTTTCTCCCAATGATTAACATTTTGGCGTCTTTGCTTTATATGTATGTATTTTGATATATGGGGTTTTTTGGGGTTTTTTTGAGGAATATTAGCCCTGAGCCAACATCCACCGCTAATCCTCCTCTTTTTTGCTGAGGAAGGTTGGCCCTGAGCTAACAGCCGTGCCTATTTTCTTCTACTTTATATGTGGAATGCCTACCACAGCATGACTTGACAAGTGGTGCATAGGTCCACACCCGGGATCTGAACTGGCAAACCCTGGGCCACCAAAGCGGAACGTGCGAACTCAACTGCTGCGCACCAGGCTGGCCTTGGTCTTTTTTGGCAAAGCAACTTAAAAGTAAATTACAGCTATCATGATGCTTCATCTCAGAATAAATCAGTTTGTGTTTTCTGAGAATAAAGACATTCTCCTTTCATATCCACAATACCATTATCACACCTAAAAAATTAATAATTTCCTAGTATTATTTCCTATCTGCCCCCTTTTCATTTACTCCTTTGTGTGTTTGTGTTGATTCTGTCTCCCTGCTTCCCTGTGCTATCCTTTGAGGGCGGGAAATATATTTTATTCATCTTTTCTCTCTCTCACCTGCTCTCAATACCTACCCATCGAACAGTTAGCTCCATATTTTATGTTAGTAGGAGGTCAAGAAATATTTGTTGAATAGATTAATTATGAAAGTCAATACTTAGGGCCAGCCCTGTGGCCGAGTGGTTAAGTTCACGCGCTCTGTTTTGGTGGCCCAGGGTTTTGCTGGTTCGGAGCCTGGGTGCAGACATGGTACCGCTCATCAAGCCGTGCTGAGCCGGCATCCCATGTAGCAGAGCCAGAAGGACCTACAACTAGAATATACAACTATGTACTGGGGGCCTTTGGGGAGAAGAAGAAGAAAAAAAAGAAAATTTGCAACAGATGTTAGCTCAGGTGCCAATCTTAAAAAAAAAGTCAACACTTAGATGTCATTCACTATTTGATACTCACAACAATCCTGTGAAGCAGATACTATTAATATTTTCACTTAACAGATTGAGACACTGGGGCACAAGAGGATTGAATAACTTGCCTGAGATCACATAGCCAGAGATTCAAATCCAGGCAACTTGGCACTAGCATTCTTAACCATTGTCCTATGCCGTCTCTGAATAGTCTTTAAAATAAATTCCATTTTGTTTATTTTTAAAGATTATCTTTGTAACCATAGTCATGAGTGAAATAAATTCAGAGTTGTTGAGTTCTAAAACTTCTAAATGTCCCTCCTAAAATTTTTTAAGTCTGGAAAAAGCCAGAAGGATATTTTTTGGGGAAAGCTAGAAAAATTGTTTTTTTCTGGGTTTTTGTGTGTGTGTGATTACGGTGAAATCCTTTTACTACAGTCTCTCCTGGATTGCTCAATCTAGTCCAGAAAACTGTTAAAACTGGGCTTTCTCTCTGGATCATGCTTTCAACACTGCACATTCACATCCTTCTCTTTCTGCCCTTTTCATCTTCATCCTGTTTCCTTCAAGGATCCTTTTCCATCTGATCTGAGCTGCGTTCTTCGAGGCTGAATTCCTTCCTGGGTACCCGTCTGCTTGACTTTTGCCTTCTTTTTAACCTCTTTCCGAAAGTTCAAAGTCACTCAGGCCTGAGAGACGGCTTGTGCAGTAATTACCACTTGAACTCTCCTTCCGGAAAGTTCCGCTCTTCTCCTACAACTTAGATTTTTATCCTTCATCAATGAGTTCTGTCTTTTCTTTGAACTTGTACTTAACTTTCACTAGGTCCATATTTGAAAAGTGCAGTTTCAGATTCTGGTTAGGGTGGGGCGATAAGAAACAAAAGTAAAAATGTCTTGAGTGTTTTATACTTAACTTATTGAATGATAAGCACAAAGATGAGTAATTAGAAGCTGGTTTTATTGCCTATGTACTTACCCTTTATATTGATATTATCTTTATGTTTGCTTTAGAACTTTGAGGTCCTTAAATTTTAAACTAAATGCATTTTAACTCTGAAGGTGCCTAATTATATATACTTATCATCCCTGCCTGTTGATATTTAAATATGTATGTTTAAATATATGAGTACATTTAAATACATATATAAATAAAAGCTGAATATTACTGTCTAGCCATCATCTTTGCTTCAGCATCTCAATTTTTATTTTCTTCCCCTTAGGAATTTGAAGTAGAATACCACATACATTAATAAGGAATAAAAAGAAATCAATAGTGATTAAAATATTCAGCAGTAAATGACATTTGTTGATTCTACATGTGTGACCACATCGTGCAGGGCACATCTCATAGAATCTAATCACCTTCCTGCCATCCACCTGTTGTAGAAGTCATGTAGTCATCAGAGACCGAAGTGAGAATATGAGGCTTCACGACTATCTTGAGAAAATGTTATTTTATCCAATGTATTTTAAAAACGTTAATGTAAAGACATTTTCTAGCATGACCCCTTCTGATAGGATTATAGATACATAGAATTTGCATGAACTGCTCTTGCACTAAAATTATGAAGCCAAGTGTTGCAACTGGGCAGAGGACTCATTTTTTCAAGTCCTGTAACTATCAGAAGGCAACACTGGATTCCACTACCAGACATGCAGATCTTGCTGCTTGGGAACTCCATCACTGCCAAGCGTGGAGAGCTGACGTCCTTCGCTGGCCTGGAGGTCGGTAGATCTGATCTGTCCTAAAGAGGTGGGAGAGTGGAATGGCTATGAACGTGGGCTTTTAGGATCACACTGCTTGGGTTTCAAGTCTGGGCCCACTTCCTTTCCAGCTCTTTGCTTGTCTGAGGCTCATCTTCCCCACTCAGAAAATGGGAAGATACTAGTACACCCTTTATCAGTTGATGTGAAGAACAGAAAAAGCCCTTAGCACAGCACTTGGCAAAGAGTAAGTGTTAGAATAAGTGTTAGCTATAATGCTGAATAAGTGTTAGCTGTAGTGATGATGGTGGTGATGGCGATGATGGATTTAGTCATATCACCTTGGGGCATATGATTTTGCTATCTTCCAGCCATTATTTCCATGTTGTAAAATGATGAGGGTTGACTATTACTTTTAAGGGTCCCTATTCCTAAATGTCTTCGATTCAAGGGCCAGCCCCAGTGGCCTCATGCTTAAGTTCAGCACGTTCCATTTTGGCAGCCTAGATTTAGGCCCCAGGTGCAGACCTGCACCACTCATCTGCCAGTGGCCATGCTGTGGCAGCAACCCACATATGAAAAGAGGAATATTGTCAATGGATGTTAGCTCAGGGTGAATCTTCCTCAGCAAAAAAAAACAAAAAAAAAAAAGTCTTTGATTCAAATATATCAGTTTAAGAGCCCTTTGCTGAGTCAATAAATCCATCTTGTTGTTTCCAGTAATGTTTACAGAGAAAAGTTTCATAACGTCTAAGCAACTCTCAGGAAGTCCTGAGTCTAAAAACTTTGTATCGAACAGAGCCTGTAGGTTAAATACCATTGCAACAGGCTTCAAGGGTTTGTCCAAACTATTTTTGTTTTTCTGCATTTTCTATCCTTGAGTAATCCAGCCACATAAATCCTATTGTCCAACTCGAATGTCAGTGGTAATGCTTTTCATCTTAAAGGGATTTACAGGCAATAGCCACACATGTCAGAAAAATTCTCTGAGATAATGTGTATTGTTGAGAACCTGGGCATGTTACCCAATAATGACTTAGGAGTTAGAAAGTTCAGGGATTTGGTTGTTTTTCCCCAATATCCTGATATGTGTGATTTTGGTGAAAGCACTCCCTTAGGACTGTATTAAACTGCGTGTATTTACATAAGAAACTTGCAGCGTGTCCTCATAAAATTACCAGGCCTGAATAAAATACTCTTCTTATTCTTTTAAAATTTGGCATAATCCCTAAATCACCACTTCATTTAGGAATGGTTGCAGCTGAGGTCCTTGGAGTTCCAAGTGGTATATAGTTTCACCTTATGGAAACAAAGCAAAGTATGGAGAATTATTAAGTGTAAGTAAAATTTTGTTTCGATGTTTGGTACATGCTGATTAGTTTTTCAGTTAGAGCTAAGTTCATATTTCCTTTCTCTTTCTTTCTTTCTTTCTTTCTTTCTTTTTTTTTTTTCACATGGCACCGTTTCTTTGAGATTGTTTAAATAAAAATGCCACAAAGTATTTTGTTTGCCGGCTCCTCCCATTCACAGTGGGGACCAGCCACACCCACTTTAGTAAATGACCAGGTCCTGGCCCTCACTGTGGCCTTTTCCCTTTGGGAACCATTCTGATGCCCCGTTTAGTGCTGGCAGATGGCACTTGGCAGTTCCAGTTTGATGACTATGTGAAGAAATAGATAATGATAGCTTGGTGCTTTTTCTTTTTAAAAAGAGATAGGATATACTAACCAGGTAAACAAAATTCTGATTTCTTAAGGTATGTGTCCAGATCTGCACATGAAAATTATTTGGCATTCTTTTTAGCTTTGAAAATTCAGGTGTAGGTCTTGAACTTCATCTATTGTTTTTCTCTTGTGACTCAGTAATCACAACAGCATCAGCAGTGTCAATAACTATGATGATGGTATCTGCCACCTGTCGAGTGCCCGCCATGGGTTCAGTGCCGTGTTGGCACTTGAAGTTATTATTCAACACAACTTAACAGTTAACAGCTGGGGCTCAAGTGGACCGCTATTTGAATTTGAATTTTTGTTTGATCACTTACTACTTGGTGACCTTGGGCAAGTAAACTTAAATTCTCTATGCCCCATTTTCCGCATCTGTTGAGTGAGGGTAGTATTCGTACTTACTTATCAGGTTGTAATTAAGGATTAAATGAGTACTCAGTGCTTAGAACAGTGCCTAATTTAAACGCTGCTATTTCATCCCCACAACAGCTGCACAAAGTAGATCGTGAAGCTCTAAGGTCCTGGTGAGTGTAAGCCCACGTTTGTCCAATTCTAGGGTCCATGTTCTCACTGCTGCACCGAGCTCCTTCTCTGGTCAAGTTCTGCCTTGCGTGACAGCTGGTTGGGTGCATGTCTGCTGTCCCTCGTGGGGTTCTAGGCTTGTTAAGGGCAGTGATGCTAAACTTTTTTGTATCTCATAGAGCACCTAGCACTTAAGTACCCAGGAACCATTTGTTGAATGCATGAATAAGTAAATATCTTGAAACTGTTGCAGTACTATCATTTCATGTGGGAGGAAACCATAGCCAAGATGGATTAACGGATGTCCACTGATGGAACCAGGTGACTCTCATTGCAAACTCGGTCATGCCAGCACTGAGGGGAACTCAGATCTCATCTCGTCTGGTTGCTTTCAGTGCCCCATTCATGCATGGTTTGGGGGTCATCCAGAGACTTGAGCAGAGTTCATATACAGAATTTGGGGGTCCCCTTCTCTGGCTCTCTTCTTTCCCAGGACCTTCCTCATTCCTCATGGTGTTCCTCCCCAGGCTCCTTCCTGGAGTTCCTTTGGACAGAAAGAGCAGGTTTAATGCTAGCGTCTTGGTCTGCCTGTGCCATGGTCACAGCTGAGTCTGCTTGCAGGTGGAGTTTCCCCAACATGAGACCCTCCCCATGCTGGCTGCTGCCTCCATGTTTTGACTCCCTTCCAAAACCCACCTGCTTTTGTTCACTTTCCAGAGACTCGAAATAAATTTTTTGGGGGGAGTGTCTGGAGTTTACAGTTGTTATTTGTAGAACAATCTGTTTGTTCAAATCTAACTTCTCCATACCAGAAGCAGAATGTCCATATAATTATTCTTAAAAGCAACAGAGATCTTTTACAATAGAAATGTAAATATCCTAGGATAAATATAATTTTTACTTTTCCCTGGAGCAGAATTTATCCCCTTATACATACTCCCTCTTTAGACCACAACAATTGGAGGAGGCCAGAGTGAAATTTTGTCTCACTTGGGCCAAAATACCATGTGATACAGTCCTGGGTCTTATTCTGAATCCTTCAGATGTCGATGTGACTGTTCAGATGTGATGCCTACAAGCATCTTAAGGTGGGATTTGCAGAGACCAAGGCCTAAGAGAAATTGAACAGTCATAAAAACGTGAAAATAAAAGAATGCTTGTTAATTACTTTATCATATTCTATTTTGGGTTGAAGAATCCTTTCTTTGACTGTTTTTCCAACCTGGTTCTCATCTCCTGTGACTTAATATCATATTGATAAAAGGCAACTGAAGATAGATATTTGCACTTCTTCTTAATGCAGCCCACCTTTTGAGGCATTTTCCTCCTGCTCTTTTGTGTTGTCCCCATGATAGTTGATTGTAATTTATATGAAGAATTTCATTTTTGAGTTCCTGGCTCAGTTCACCTCTCTGGTAGTCTACATGAGCAATACTTCTGGTCACTACCAGAACCAGAGCATTCACCTCTCATTTGACCATGACCCTGTCTTCTGTTACAGCCTAGAACTTTATATAGCACTTTAAATAATTTTTATCATTTACCCCTGATTATCCAAGAAATCTGTGCTCAGATGAACTGAAAGGAAAAAAAAAATACCTATAATTCCATCCCCAAGAGAAATCACTTTAAATTTTAGGTGAACAACTCTCGTTTTTTAATGCAGATTTTAGAAAACTAAAATTGGATCTGACTGTGCATTATCTTTTGTAGTAAGCTTGTTAGACTGAACAATGTGTTCCAAATGTTCTCCTGTATCATTAATTATTTTTCTAAAGAATTGTTATGAATGGCTGCGTTTTATTCCATCCTATGAATGTGGCTTAATGTATTTAATAAAAAACTTAAATCATTCACACACCATTTATTGATTACCTGTCTTGTGGCAGTTATTGTACTAATCAGAAGGCATCTAGGCGTGAGCAAGGCAGATGTGGCTCTGGCCTCAAGGGTCTTCTGGAATAGTGAGTGTGAGAGACAGTGCAGACACCATGACCAGGGATGTGACGGGGCTCTGCTTGGGTGATATAGGTGGTTGAGAAGCGGGAGACCTCACCCAGACTGGGGGCTGGAAGGAAGGTCAGGAAGTGTTCCAAAGGAAGTGACATTTAGATTGAGACCTAAGGAGGAGTAGCACCAAGATGACTAAGTTAGGGCTGCGGGCAGAGGAAAGAGTCTCCCAGGCAGAGAAAATGAACAACATGTGTGAAGGCAGGGGTCAGAGAGAGTGGCATCTTTGAGGAACAAAGTGACGTTCGGCAGAGCTGTAACACAGAATGAAATGGAGGGGAGATCCAGGCTTGAGCCCTAAGCAGGAGCCAGCTCCGGCAGGCCTTTGAACACCATTGTAAGGGGATTGGACTTCACCCATGAGTGTGGGGGAGGGCTCCATGTGAATCGTTTTAGCAGGAGGGGCAGGCTTTTAGCATTTGGAAAGAATTACTGTGGCTGAAGGGGGAAGAATGGATTGGAGGAGGACAAGAGAGAAACCTGTTAGGAATCAGTTACCATGATTTAGGTGAGCTGTAATGGTGGAATGAATTTTACGGTGGTGACAATGGAGTTGAAGCAAAGTGGACAGATTGGCCGTAGGAGGAAAAGGAGAGGGACCCTGGAGGACTAGCCAGCTTTCAGAAAGTTTTAGGCAACTTCATGTACGGGATGCTGTTGGGTGGTGGGCAGCTTTGAGAGGGGAGGGGAAGAGAAGTTCCATTTGGGAGATGAATTTAATGAACCTATGGAATATTCAGAGAGAAACACTGAATAATCCTGAACAAATGAATCTGAAGCATGGGAGAAAAAACTGGGCTGGAAAGGGCGATTTGGGAGGCTCCCACCCACACGTCCTAATTTCAGTCATGGGCATGAGGGAGACCACCCAGAGAAAGAACAGAGTGTGGAAGAGAAGAGGGGCCAGGAGAGAATCAGCAATGCCAACTTTAAAGGATCACTGAGGACAAGGAGGCTGTGAAGGGGACACTTAGGTTCTTTTCTTTTGCTATTTTTTGTTATGCTGCAGAGAACATTTTGTATATGGATTTTTTGCATTTGCTCATCTATTTCCCCAAGTACAAATTCCTAGAACTGGAACTATTGGTTTAAAGGGCCTACAAAGTTGTATATAACTTCTGTAAACCTGGAAACCTTGTGGTCCAGTTGTAGAGGTGAGACCAAGTTGAAGAAATCCTACGCAATTAGGAAAAAAGCAATAGCCTTCATCTTCTGCTTGAAGTCTTTGAGAATCCTAAATTATACCCAGTTCACAGACACACCTATGAAAGGCTGTTTTTTGCCCTGCTCCTTTTCCTCAGACCACAGCTGCTTTTGAATGTCTGTCTTTCCCCTTACTCTTATCATCCATTTATTATTTTCAATTAATTTTTTATTAGGAGGATTGGCTAGGCTAGGGTGCTATCCTTTTGTTTTTCATACAAGGTGACTTTTACAGCATCGCTGCATCTGGTAAAAAGTCTTGATTTTTAAGCAACAAATAACCCAAGTCAAATAGGCTAGTGAGGGATAAAAAAAAAAAGGAGTGTACTGGCTCATGTAACAAATGTCCAGACTGAATTCAGCCATGGCTTAATCCAGGGCTCAAATAATATCATCAAGCCTGAGTTTTTATTTCTCCAACAATCTTACCTCTGCTTTCCTGTGTTGGCTCCATTCTCAAGGTGGTGGGGGCAGAGTTGTCTTCTCCCAACAAATCAAAAGCCATGGGATTAACTTGGATTGTTCCGAATTGAGAGATTTGCCCAACACTCCTTGTGGACATGGTAAGGAGTGCTTTGACTGGCCAGGTGTCAGACACAAGGTCACCCTTGGAGCTGACATTTGGAGTCAGTTCCATCCAAAGAAGCAATAGAAGCATGTTGATTCCCAGAGGGAAATCAGTACATAGTTGTCAAAATAAAGGGCAATGGAATTTGGGGGGCGGGGCTAAAAGTAGTAAATAAGTACCGAAGCCATTGAGTACTGTTATACTGGGTACAAAGATAAATCTGTCTTGGTTGGGAGAAAAAAGACAATTATGAAACTTAATAATAGTTTGTGCATTTTCTTCCTCGGGACCAAATAAAAGAAACGCTGTGGCTGCCAGTAGAGAAAAAAACTGTGTAAAGGAAAGGTGTATTCTCCTTAAAAAAAAAATCCCAGTGGCAGGCCACACCCCAGGCCAATTAAGTTACTATCTCCAGAGGTGGGAACCAGATGTTGAATTTTTTTAAAGCTTTCCAGGTGGCTCCATGTGCAGCCAGGGTTAAGAACCACTGTACTTGAAGAATGTGGTTAGAGAGTTTTCTCAGGGATTAATGACACAGAGCAGCCCAAGAAAGTTTCTGTACAGCCTTCCATGCCAGTGGAAGTCTTGACCGCCACAGAAAGGGGCTACTGGCGCTATTCCTGGTGCCGTCTCAGATTGTCAAGCCTGGCAGTATGGCTGAGCACCCCCTGGATGTTGTCTGTGTGGAAGTGGAAACTGTACTATGTGAGATGTTTCTGCACATCAGCATATTTAAAACCCATGAAAATGGGTGTCATTTTTCTTAAGCAGATGAAGAAACTGAGGCAGAAAATTCACTAGTCATTGGAGAAGGAGAGATCTACGTTGAATTTCTCTTCTGTTCATTACCAGATGGCTTTGGTCAAGTTACTTAACCCTCCAGGACCTCAATTTCCTAATATGTAAAAGACACTGCTTGTCTCATGGAATTGTTGGGTAATATATCTTAGGGATTCAGTCCCTGGGTCTCCCTTCCATTTCCCATTTCTTAGTTCCTGCCTTTTTTTTTTTTTTTTCCATTTTTCTCCAGACTCAGAATTTCCACAATGAGCTGAAACATCAGGATCCATCTTATATGTCGAAGGCAATCCTCTGACTATCTTCCAGGGCCAATTTTGTGGTGTTGTTCGTGTCGGAGAGAATGGTTATATGGTTTGCCCAAGATTCCCAGCCTCTTGTGGCCTTCCAGGTTCCAGTCCTGTCTGGCCTCCTCCTGTAGCTTCCTGACTCCTCTTTCTGGTTAACTCTTGCTCCCTGCAGTCTACTCTCCACACAACAGCGAGAGTGATCTTTCTAAAATGTGCATTTCATGTTTTCACCCCCTGCCTCTCAAACCTGGGGGATTTCCCTCCTAAAGTGTGGTCTGGGGCAAACACATCCCTAGTTACCACTCCAGCCTCATTTCTTATTACTCTGCTTTTCCCTCCTTCCAGCTACTGGTCTCTCGCTGTTCTTTAAACACACCAAGGGCTTATGAATTGTCCTCCAGGGGGCGCCATTCACCTCAGAACACAATGAGACTTGGGGCATTTGTACCTAATGCTTTCTGTGCTGATAACCTTCTCCAGGCTTGAATGTGACTCTCCCCCTCACATCATCGAGGTCTCCCTGACGACAATATTAAGACAGCCGCCATTAACATCTTCCCCTTACCTGCTTCAGTAGCATGTAGCACAAGTTCTATTTCCTTATCCTTCTATTGTCTGTTTTCCTCACTAAAATGCAAAATCTTGACACAGTGCTGGTACGTGGTTGGTCTCAGTTAGTATAGGTTAGTTAAAGAGTGCCCAAAGGAAAACACAGAACCTTCTGACTAAACCTCTAAATTTCCATTGTTAATGGCCAATTATTTTTGCTGATAGAGCTCATCTACTTTAAGTTTTAATCTCTTCTGCCTTTTATCTATTGAGTCGAAACTGGGGGAAAGTTGATTTAATATTCCTCTGACTATTTCCTAGTTATTTTTCCTTTTCCTGCCTTAGATCTAAATTTGTCCTTTTGTGCTGCTAGAGGAAAAGTCCTTAAGGTGGTTTTTACTCTCTCAAATGGATTTCCTTAAAAATTATGTCACATTTTAAACGTAATCGTCTTAGGTCTTTTGCATCTATGGTTTTGTATTTGCTTTTCCTAGATATTCCTCTTTATCTTGTGTAACTGTCCGCTTTCTTAGAACCAGAACAAATGTGGTCCCAATTAAATTTTCCATAGACGTCGGCCAAACCCTCTTCTCTGATTCGAATATCATTCCTCTTCCTTGTCTGCTCAGCCAAATCTCAGGCTTTCTTTGAGGCCCAGAGTAAAACCCAATTCTCCTGTGACGTTTTCCTGGCCTGCCCCACCCCTGTAACAATCGTTCCTTTTTTGTATCACTGCGGCTGTTAGAGCTTGTGCCGCACACACTGATCCCATGTTGACAGCTCAGGCTGGTCCCTCCTACCTTACACCATGCTGGAATCATTCCATAAGTGTTTGCAAAAAGAAAAAGTGGCTTTAAGTTGTTCTCTCATCATCCCAGATATGTCCTTTTGCCTCTTCTGTTAAAGAATAAACTCTTTGAGAGTCAAGATTCTACCTGCTGCTGGCTTCCATTTCCTGCCCATCAAAGCACTTAGATGAACTAAATTTTCTACGTTTGTCTTGATTCAGCGATTATTGATATATGTATCTGTAACCAAAACAGCTAGTGACTAATTGTCATCCTTTTCATATTCCCTCATTGTAACTCCCCAAATCTAATACATAGTAATCTACTCTTACTAACTGCCCTATTCTGTAACAAGTTTACTCTTAGACTATGTCCTCTGTCACTCATCCAGTCATTAATCCATTTATTTATTCCACAAATATTTACCAAGTGGCCACTAGAGCTCAGGTACTGTGCTGGATACTGAGGCTCAAGATGAGGGGAACTGACCTGGCTCCTCCTCCAAGAAGCCTGTTGTCTTGTTGGGGGTGGGAGACAGACGATAGATGGGTAAACCAATACACAACTATGTCATTACAATTTCAGGAAAGTGCTTTGAAGGTAGTGAGCAGGGTACTAGCACACAGAATAAGAAAGGAATATGTACGTAGAATGGGCTGATTATAGAAGGCCTGTCTGTCTAACATTGAAGCTGAGAACCGAAACACAAGAAGGAGCCAGCTACGTAAGCAGGTAGGGGCTGGAACTTCCAGGCAGTGGACATGGTGTGTAGCAAGGCTCTAAGTGGGGAATGGCTTGTTATTTCGGGATCTGAATGGAGGCCAGGGGGGCCAGATCCTAGAGAAAGAGGGATCAGGAGGTCAGTTGAGTCAAAACCCGCTGGACTTGTTGCCCATGGAAAGGAGACCAAATTTTATTCTAAGAGTGATTGGAAGTCATGATAATATTTATGTTTTAAGAAAATTATTCTCCTTGCTGTTTGGAAAGTTGATTGTAGGATAAGATACAACAGGGAATCTCATCAGTGGAAACTATTGTAATAGATGAGGAGAGAAATAATTGTGGCTTTGACTAGCGTTATGGCAGTGGAGATGAAACAAAATGTTTGGGTTCACAAAGTATTTTGGAGAGAGAATCTATTACTATCCACTGATTGCTTAAATATGGGGTTTAAGGAGGGGAGGCAATTGGGTACAGCTTCCAAGTCTCTAACTTGAGCCATTTGCCAAAACAGTGACATCATGAGTTAGGTTTTAAATGCCTACATGCATCATTTCTTCTATGTAAACAGTCTTTACGCTGTCAGCAAAAATGCCAGTATCACTTTATTTCATATTTCCCTTATTAATATTTCAGAAACTTCTGACATCTAGATAGTTTTCTAGGTACAGTGACTTCATTGTCTTGCAATTTAAAATCTTCCAGAAATGTTTTCTTCTGGTCTCAAATATCTGATTTCCATAATGTATATATCTCAAGGATGTTGTCTTTTTGGATTTTTTTTGAGGAAGATTAGCCCTGAGCTAACATCCATTCCCATCTTCCTCTACTTTATATGTGGGATGTCTGCCACAGCATGGCTTGACGAGTAGTGCTTAGGTCTGTACCAAGGATCCGTACCAGTGAACCCCCGGCCACCAAATCGGAACATGCGCACTTAACCACTGCACCACCAGGCTGGCCCCAATTTCTTTTTCATTTACGTAATAAATGTCCAGCAGGCATATTCATATAAATATTGGTTCAAATACAAACTTGGAATCAACAATCAACTAGCAAAATTATAGTTTTTTTTCATTAGCCCCTCATTCCTTAGATTTCTTTCATAATTCTATTTTCCATCTTAATCCTTTAATCTTTCATCCTTTTCTAAACTTTCTCCTTGTTGCAATGACTTGTTTTAAATCACTTGGCTGCTGACATTGCATCCATGTGTCTGAGACAGAGTTTTTCTCTGGAGCTATTGTTTTCTTTCCAGCATTTTCGAATGTCCATCATATGAAGGTCATATGGCTTGAAATAAACTATTCCAAACAAGAAATATCACTATCTTCATTTTTCATTTTCTACCCTTCAAGTAGGGTTATAAATCCAAATGTATTTGCTCATTAGCTTCCAGTTAGGACTACATATTATTCCTCTAGTATAGTTAATTTATTAATCTTTAAGTCATTTCAGAAACACATATTATATTATATTACGTTACGTTACCGTACAATGTTCCGTAAAGCAGTACTGTATTCCATTTTTCCTCTGGTACAGAGTTCTTCATGTTTTGGAGATTGAATGTGTCCAGTAATGTGACTGAACCCAAGCATGTTAAATTTTGTTCTCCAATCCTCTTTCCTTTGCCACCATAACTAATTTGGTTTGTATATTCTGCAAGAAGAATTTTCAAAAACATTTACCTTAAGAGATTATTATTGATTGATTGAGATGATTATTGATCGATTGAAAGCTCTTAAAGAGTTATGCTAATAAAAAGAGAAACTTGACTAAAGGCTATTTAGAATAATTGCTTTTAGAGTTATAACATTATGGAGGAAAAAGCAGAGAAGTTCCTAGTACTGGAGATGGAGTTGAAAACTTTTTATGTGTAATATGTTTCTGTGTGTCTGTCTTCAGAGAAAGGGTAGGTGGGGAGAGGCAGGGGAGAAAATAGAGTGATGACAATCTTGGTTCATTTTTAGAAGGTTTCTTGGAAAGTTGAAATCTGTCTGGCTGAGTCTCAGTTACACATGACCCTAGGCCTTTTCTACCTTGTGTTGTAAAGAATCTTTCCCCCAGCGCTCAAGGAACTGCCCTGCACTCTGAAAATTCAACACAGATTGCACTTTTAAAGTGCAATAAAGATTGCACTTTATACCAATCTTTGCCTTAGCTTTGGGTCGCAGACTTCTCCATTTTTTACATAGGAAAATCAGACTCATAGAACACTATATCTGTATTTGGGATCACTTCCATAGGTACTTCTTTATATAGTTCGATGTTGAATATACATTGTTTCTTATCTGGGCTACAGTTTAGTTTTTGAAACTGCGTTGTTGTAATATCCTAGCTTTCTATGACCAATATCATGTTTAAAAGCCAAAAAATTTTTAAAAATTATAAATTAATGCCCCTGTAAATTGCGTTTAGCAAGAGCCATAAATTGGCCAACATCTGGCCTTGATCAGCAGATTGGAAGGCCCTGCCTGCGTTGATTGGCATCTTGGCTCTCAATTTGCTATTTGGATATTTTAAAGATGACTTTGATTTATAAGAGGTTGGTAGTACGTGTGATATATTGACTCCTTAGGACTCAAGTTTTATTACTGTGTTTTTAAAATATCTTCCATGTCAAACTGAAATCCTGAGAACCAATAGACAAGTCAGGCTCAGGAAATTTCAAATGTGCAGAGTTCAAAATTTGTAATTGCTAAATATTGTTTGATTTTTAAAGCTATCTTAAATTTAAGAGTTTAGGATACTGCTGGGTTTGAGCTGGTCCTAATTTCTTATGCTAGCATAGCACCTTCAACTTTTCAAGTGCTTTTACAAATAAATGCCTTATGTGTGGCAGCCTGGCATGGGGCTTCAGAGCACAGATGTGGTGTCACACAGACCTCACTATGAATCTTGCTTTTCTGACTTACTAGTTGAGTGTCCCTGGACTACTTCCCTAATATCAAGTCTCTCTGTCTTCTTCTGTAAAAGTGGATATTAGCAGACCCTAATTGAGTTAGCAGTTGTGATAAATAAAGGATATAATAGATACCAGTTGCTTAGTATAGTATCTTGTATGTATAAGAACTCAATATTTGCTATCACTGTTAACACTATGGTTCTTCTCCTTTCTCCTCCTCTTTCTACTAGTACAACTATAACTACTTGATGTGGATTAGCTGTCCTGTGATCTCTACTTTTCACGGTTGAGGAACCTGAGACATACAAGAGCTAGTTACTTGATTGTGCTGACATAGTTTATCTATCAGATTTGATTTAGTTACAAACAATAGATGCCCCAAATAATTGTGATTTGATTACTGTAGCTTTATTCTAAGTTTTGAAGTCAGCTAGTGGAAGTCCTCCAAATCTGTCCTTTTTTGTTTTTCAATATTGTTTTGGATGTTCTAGCTCCCTTGCATGTTGATGTAAATTATCGTGGTCCCTCAGTATCCATGGGGCATTGGTTTCCGGAACTCCCTGGGATACCAAAATCCATGGATGCTCAAGGCCCTTATATCAAAAGATGTAGTATCACAAGGAATGCAGTTGGCCCTCTGTATCCACGGGTTTCGTATCCTTGGGTTCAACCAAGTGTGGCAATCCTTTGTTGATTGAATCTGCGGACAGACGGTAAACCCGAGGATATGGAGGGTGGGGTGTATAGAGTCATCTTGTCACTTTGTACAAAAAAAGGCCAGCTGAGATTTTGATTGGTATTGTTGTAAATCAATTTGGGCAGAATTTACATCTTGGGATTGAGCCTTCTGGTTCATGAATGTAGCCTGTCTCTTCCTTTACTTCTCTAAGCGTGGTTCTATAGTTTTCAGTGTAGAGGTCTTCCATAGCTTCTGTTAAATTTATTCCTAAGTATTTTAGGCTTTTTAATAATATTGTAAATGCTATTTAAAAATTTT
This sequence comes from Equus caballus, assembly GCF_041296265.1. NCBI lineage: Eukaryota > Metazoa > Chordata > Mammalia > Perissodactyla > Equidae > Equus > Equus caballus. The sequence goes on along the minus strand of NC_091689.1, from coordinate 17,186,082 downwards.
AATTTCTAGTTATTTGTTACTAGTGTATAAAAATAAAATTTATTTTTTTGTCTATTGACTTTGTAGGCTGATATTTTGCTGAATTTACTTGTTAGTTCCCATAGTTTTTCTTGTAGACTCCTTTGGATATTCTTTGTATAAAATAATGAGTTGGTGAATAATGCCTTGTTTATTTCTTTTCCACATTTTATGTTTTTTATTTCTTTTACTTTCCTCATTGCACATATAGAACCTCCAATAACACATTGAATCTAAGTGCTGATGGTGGATATCCTTGCTTTGTTCTCTGTCTTAAGGGAAAATATTCATTATTTCACCACTAAATGTGATGTTACCTGCAAATTTTTTTGTATATGCCCTATCACGTGGTGGATGTGACCTTCTATTTTTGTTTGCTGATAGTTTGTTTTTCTTTTTTTTAAATAATGAATGGGTGTTGATTTTTGTCAAATGACTTCTCAGCCAAGACCCTACAGGCGAGAAGAGAATGGCATGACATATTTGAAGTGCTAAAAGGAAAAAACCTACAACCAAGAATACTCTATCCATCAAGGCTGTCATTCAGAATGGAAGGAGAGATAAAGAGCTTCCCAGACAAGCAAAAATTAAAGGAGTTTATCACCAAGAAACCAGTTCTACAAGAAATGCTGAAGGGACTTATTTAAGTGGGAAAGTAATGACTACAAATAGAGATAAAAGAAAAAAATTATCAAAAAAACCCAAAACAACAACAAGAAAAAACAGGCAATAAAATCACTTGTAAGGTAAAAGTATAGTAAAGGCAGCAGATCAACTACCTGTGAAGGTAATATGAAGGTTAAAAGACAAATGTACTAAAATCACCTATTTCAATGATAAGAGGGTAATGGATAGACACACACTAAACAAAAGACTATATATGATGTGAAAAACATATAATGTGGGAGGAGGGGAGTGAAAAAGTAGAGCTTTTAGGAAGAGGTCAAGCTAAAGAGTCTATCTACTCAATATAGACTGTTATATGCATAGTATATTAAATAGGATCCTCATGGTAACCACAAACCAGAAACCTATAACAAGCAGGAAAAAAAGTAAGACAAAAGAAATCAAACATATTACTAAAGATAGCCATCAAACCACAGGTGAAGAGAGCAAGAGAAAAAGAAAGGAACTGAGAAGAAGTACTAAAACACCCAAAAAAAAGAAAAAGTGACAAAATGGCAATAAATACATATTTATCAATAGCTACTTTAAATGTCAGTGGATTAAATGCTCCAATCAAATGCCATAGGGTGGCCAACTGGATAAAAAAACAAGATCCATGTATATGCTGCATACAAGAGACACACTTCAGACCTACAGACACTCACAAACCTAAAGTGAAAGGATGGAAAAAGATACTCCATGCAAATGGCAAAGAAAAGAAAGCGGGGGTAGCAATACTTATATCAGACAAAATAGACTTTAAATCAAAAACTGTAATAAGAGACAAAGACGGGCACTACATAATGATAAAGGGAACAATCCAACAAGAAAATATAACACTTGTAAATATCTACGCACCCAACATAGGAGCACCTAAATATATAAAGCAATTATTAACAGACATAAGAGGAGAAATAGACAGTAACACAATAATAGTAGGGGACTTTAACACTCCACTTACACCAATGGATAGATCATCCAAACAGAAGATCAATAAGGAAACACTCGCCTTAAAGGACACATTAGACCAGATGGACTTAGTAGATATATACAGAACATTCCAGCCAAAAACCACAGAATACACATTCTTTTCAAATGCCCATGGAACATTCTCCAGGATTGATCACATATTAGGCCACAAAACAAGTCTCAATAAATTTAAGAAGATTGAAGTAACACCATGCATCTTTTCTGACCACAAAGGTATGAAACTGGAAAACAACTACAGAAAGAAAATCAGAAAAGCCACAAAAATGTGGAGATTGAACAAAATGCTACTGAACAATGATTGGGTCAATGAAGAAATCAAAGAAGAAATAAAAAAATTCCTGGAGACAAATGAAAATGAAAACACGACATGCCAAAATCTGTGGGATACAGCAAAAGCAGTTCTATGAGGGAAGTTTATAGCAATTCAGGCCTACCTCAACAAAGAAGAAAAATCCCAAATAGACAATCTAAAACTGCACCTAAAGGTACTGGAAAAAGAACAACAAACAAAGCCCCAAAACAACAGAAGGAGGGAAATAATAAAAATCAGAGCAGAAATAAACAAAATAGAGACTAAAAAAACAATAGAAAAAATTAATGAAACCAAGAGCTGGTTCTTTGAAAAGATAAACAAAATTGACAAACCCTTAGCTGGACTCACCAAGAAAAAAAGAGAGAAGGCTCAAATAAATAAAATCAGAAATGAAAGAGGAGAGATTACAAAGGACACCTCAGAAATACAAAAGATAATAAGAGAATACTATGAAAAGCTATATGCCAACAAATTGGATAATCTAGAAGAAATGGATAAATTCTTAGAAACATACAACCTTCCAAAACTGGACCAAGAAGATGTAGAAAATTTGAATAGACCGATCACCAGTAAGGAGATCGAAACAGCAATTAAAAACCTCCTAAAAAATAAAAGTCCAGGAGCAGACGGCTTCTCTGGTGAATTCTACCAAACATTCAAAGAAGACTTAATACCTATCTTTCTCAAACTCTTCTGAAAAATTGAAGAGGAGGGGAGGCTTCCTAACTCCTTCTACGAAGCAAACATTATCCTGATACCAAAACCAGACAAGGACAACACAAAAAAAGAAAATTACAGGCCAGTATCACTGATGAACATCGATGCAAAAATCCTCAACAAAATACTAGCAAATCAAATACAACAATACATTAAAAGGATCATACATCATGATCAAGTGGGTTTCATTCTGGGGATGCAGGGATGGTTCAACATCTGCAAATCTATCAACGTAATACACCACATTAACAAAATGAAGAGTAAAAATCACATGATCATCTCAATAGATGCAGAGAAAGCATTTGACAAGACACCGCATCCATTTATGATAAAAACTCTAAATAAATTTGATATAGAAGGAAAATACCTCAACATAATAAAGGCAATATGTGACAAACCCACAGCAAATATCATTCTCAATGGAGAAAAACTGAAAGCTATCCCTTTAAGAACAGGAACCAGAAAAGGATGCCCACTGTCACCACTCTTATTTAACATAGTATTGGAAGTCCTAGCCAGAGCAATCAGGCAAGAAAAAGAAATAAAAGGGATCCACACTGGAAAAGAAGGAGTGAAACTGTCACTCTTTGCAGATGACATGATTTTATATCTAGAAAACCCTAAAGAGTCCACTAAAAAACTTTTAGAAATAATAAAGGAATAAAGTCAAGTTGTGGGATACAAAATCAATGTACAAAAATCCATTGCGTTTCTATACACTAACAACGAAGTAGCAGAAAGAGAAATTAAGAATACAATCCCACTTACAATTGTAACAAAAAGAATAAAATACCTAGGAATAAACTTAACCAAAGAGGTGAAAGATCTGTACACCGAAAACTATAAAACATTGTTGAAAGAAATCGAAGAAGACACAAAGAAATGGAAAGATATTCCGTGCTCTTGCATTGAAAGAAGTAACATTGTTAAAATGTCCATACTTCCTAAAGCAATCTATAGATTCAACGCAATCCCTATCAAAGTTCCAACAACATTCTTTACAGAAATAGAACAAAGAATCCTAAAATTTATATGGAACAACAAAAGACCCCGAATAGCCAAAGGATTCCTGAGAAAAAAGAACAAAGCTGGAGGTATCACGCTCCCTGACTTCAAATTATACTACAAAGCCATAGTAACCAAAACAGCATGGCACTGGCACAAAAACAGACACACAGATCAATGGAACAAAATTGAGAGCCCAGAAGTAAACCCACACGTTTATGGACAGCTAATATTCGACAAGGGAGCCAAGAGCATATGATGGAGAAAGGAGAGTCTCTTCAATAAGTGGTGTTGGGAAAACTGGACAGCCACATGTAAAAGAATGAAAGTAGACCATTCCCCTACACCATGCACAAAAATCAACTCAAAATGGATTAAAACCTTGAATGTAAGACCTGAAATTATGAGACTTCTAGAAGAAAACATAGGCAGTACGCTCTATGACATTGGTCTGAGCAGCATATTTTCAAGTCCCATGTCTGACCGGGCAAGGGAAACAAAAGAAAAAATGAACAAATGGGACTACATCAAACTAAAAAGTTTCTGCACAGCAAAGGAAACCATCAACAAAACGAAAAGACAACCTAACAATTGGGAGAAGATATTTGCAAACCATATATCAGATAAGGGGTTAATATCCAAAATATACAAAGAACTCATACAGCTCAACAACAAAAAAACCAACAATCCAATTAGAAAATGGGCAAAAGATCTGAACAGAGATTTCTCCAAAGAAGATATACAGATGGCCAACAGGCACATGAAAAGATGCTCAACATCATCAGCTATCAGGGAAATGCAAATCAAAACTACAATGAGGTATCACCTCACTCCAGTCAGAATGGCTATAATTAACAAGACAGGAAGCAACAATTGTTGGAGAGGGTGTGGAGAGAAGGGAACCCTTGTTCACTGCTGGTGGCAGTGCAAACTGGTGCAGCCCCTATGGAAAGCAGTTTGGAGTATCCCTAGAAAGTTAAGGATAGATCTACCATATGATCCAGCTATTCCACTGCTGGGTATTTATCCAAAGAACTTGAAAACACAGAGGCATAAAGATGCTTGCACCCCTATGTTCATTGAGGCATTATACACAATAGCCAAGACTTGGAAGCAACCTAGGTGCCCATCAAGGGACGAATGGATAAAGAAGATGTGGTATTTGTACACGATGAAATACTACTCAGCCATAAGAAATGACGAAATCCAGCCATTTGTGACAACATGGATGGACCTTGAGGGTATTATGCTGAGTGAAATAAGTCAGAGGGAGAAAGTCAAATACCGTATGATCTCACTCATAAGTAGAAGATAAAAACGACAAAAAAACCCAAAACACATAGCATTGGAGATTGGACTGGTGGTTACCATTGGGGAAGGGGGGAGGGCAAAAGGGGTGATTAGGGTCACATGTGAGGGGATGCACTGTAATTAGTGTTCGGGTGGTGAACATGATGTAATGTATACAGAATTTGAAATATGATGTACATTTGAAAAAAGTAAAAATTAAAAAAAATGAAAAAAAAATTAATGAATGGGTGTTGATTTTTGTCAAATGATTTTCCCCCATCTATTGAAATGATTGACTTGTTTCAGGTGCTTCTGAAAAGAATGTGTGTTCTGAGCCTTTGAGTGTAGCTTTTTATAAATATTAATTGAGTCAAGGTGGTTCCTAGCACTTTTTAAATATTGCATATACTAGCTCATTTTGCCAATTCTATGAGGTACCAAGAAAGGAGTTCTTCTCTGATGGGTCTGTTTCTCTCTCTGGCAGTGTTTTACTTCATGTATTTTGAATTTCTGTCATGATGTGCCTACATATTTAGGATTGTTAAATCTTCCTGATGGATTGCCTGCTTTTTCCTATTAAATGCCCCCTCTTTATCTCTGATGACACTCCTAGTCTTGAAGTCGACCTTTTCTGGTGTAAGAGAGCCACTCCAGCTTTCTTATGCTTGCTCTTCTCTTAATGTAGCTTTCCCTGTTTTTTCACCTTCAATCATTACGTCTTTTTATTTTAAGTGAGTTCGTTTTTATGGTTAGTCTTCCTTTTTTATTCAGTCTGACAATCTCTGCCTTTAAACACATTGTGAGTCCATTTACATTCAGTGTAATGATTGGTAGGGCTTGATTTAAGTCTACCTTATTGTTATTTGTTCTCTGTTTGTCTCATATATTCTTTGTTTTATTTGTCCTTTTCTTTCTTCTTTTGGATAAATGGAATATTTAAAATTTTTTTTCCTTTTTCTCTTTAATGGGCTTTTTAGCTGTATCTGAGTTTTTTTGTTGATTTATATTTATTTTGTGGTTGCTCTGGGGGTCACAGTATTCTTCCTTAATTTATCACAGTTTACTTAGAATTAACATTCAATCACCTCATGCAAAATGTGAGAACTTGATGATAGTATGATTCTGTCAACCTCCCCTCATTCTTTCTTCTCTTGTTGTCATGTGTTTTCCTTCTATGTATAACATCATAATTCAGTGTTGTTTTTTTGGTTTAAATGGCTTGTTGTTTTTAAATGAATTAAGAAAAGAAAAAAATTAGTATTTCTCCCCAAATATACCATTTCCAGTGCTATTTATTTCTTCCTGTAAACTTGAGTTTCCATCTATTATCATTCCCATTTAGCTTTAGTAACTTTCCTTAATATTTTTGTAGTATGGATCGATCTGCTGGCAACAAATTCTCTGAGCTGTTCTTTATCAGAAAATGTCTTAATTCACCCTCATTATTTGAAATTATTCTCCCTGGAAATAGAATTCTAGTAGATAGGTTTATTTTTTCAGTACTTTAAAGAGATCATTTTGTTAACTTTTGCCTCCGTAGATCCTAAAATCATCCGTCATTGATCTTACTGTTCAAAGTTGTGTCTTTTTCCTCTGGTTAATTTTACTATTTTCTCTTAATTTTTGGTTTTCAGCATTTTGGCAATGATATACTTGTTTGTTTTCTTTGAATTTATCCTTCCTGGTGTTTTCTGAGCATTATTGTCCATGGGTTGATAGTTTTCACCAGATTTGGAAAATAGCCATCATATCTATGGCTCAGACAGTAGGGTGGTTGAAGGGATAAAATAGTAAAAGGACAAAGGGTGCATACTACCTCTCTTATAAGGAAGTTTCTCAGAAGCAACCTCAGGACATTTCCACTTATATCTCCCATTATCCAGAATGTAATCACAGGTCTACATCAAGAGACAAAAGATGCTGGTAAATGTAGTCATTATTCTGTGAAGCTATGTGACCAGAATTTCTATTACTATGAGAGCAGGGGAGACAGATGTTAGAGACAACATCGCCAGTAAGTGACAGAATTCTGACAGATCCTGGATCACCTGCTTTCGCATTCTGGGCCCTTCTGCTGCACCTCAGACATGAAGTGTTACAGCAAAGAGTACGGGTTAGGAGCTGGATTTAGGAGTCAGACTGCATGAGTTCCAATTCTCTCTCTGCCATTTACTAGCTGTATAACCTTGGCCAAGTTACTTCATCTTTCTCTGCCTGTTTCTCCTTCTGAAAAGGAAATAATAGTATTTAGTTCATAGAGTTGATGCTATGATTTAATGAGTTATTATACTTGAAACACTTGGAACAGTGCCTGGTATATACAAGTGTTTGCCATTAGCAGGTGTAGTTTCAACAGACTGTCCTTTTGAGCCTGTGCAGAAATGTTGTCAGAGATGCTCCTGCCTCTCTTTTCCCACAGCTGTTTGGCCTAGGACCTCACCCCCATTCATCAGCCTCACTGGGATGGCCCAACAACTGTGCGTGTCTTTAGAGAACAGTGTGAGCACCTCCTGATTCCAGAACACTCCCTCTTAGCTACATCCAGAGCTCCACCCTGAAGGATTCACGCAAACGTGACATTTGATCCTGTTCCAGAGATTGGCTGACAGGCCAGCTTCCTTCCAGTTTTCCTAACCACAAACCCTGGGTGTATAGGCAACTTGAAATTTCCCCAGAACTACTGCTCAAAGGAAGGAGAACCCAACATTTATGGAACACCATATGCCATCTTATTTCATCCTACATAGCAGGGGTCACCTCCATTTTTTAGGTAAGGAAGTTAAAGCACAAAATGATTAAGTACCTCCCCCAAGGTCACACAGCTAGTAAGAAGATTCAAACTTTGATTTTCTGGCTCTGTGTTCTTTGCGTTATCAAACTGTGTTCCTTTCTCTCTTAGGAAGGTCATTTAAGAGGTGAGTGTGGAAGATGTGAGTCATTTACAGAAGAATGTCATAGGATAACATCAGACAGATGCAAGAAAGGATAACAATTACTTAGGTGATGGAAGGAAATAGAGAATTTACTTGTCAAAGCAACAGTATTGTAGTCAGTTGGGGCTCCTATTACAAAATACCACAGACTGGGTGACTTAAACAACAGACATTTATTTCTCACAATTGTGGAGGCTGAGAAGTCTGCTATTCGGGTCCCAGCATGGTCGGCTTCTAGTGAGGGCTCTCTCCTTGGCTTGCAGATGACTGCTTTCTTGCCGTGTTCTCACGTGGCAGAGAGAGGAAGCTCTGGTGCCTCTTCTCGTTTTAAGGACACTAATCCCATCACGGGGCTCTACCCTCTTGACCTCATCTGAACCTAGTTACCTCCCAAAGGCCCCACCTCCTAATGCCACCATCTTGGGGAGTGGAGCTTCAACATATGAATTTGGGGGGGGCATAAATGTTGAGTCCAACTCAAACGGCATTTTCAAAATTGACTTGGCATTTACATCTGTGAATCCCTTTTCTAACAGTCATTACTAATCTTGTGAGCCAGGGAAATTATCCCATAATTGCCCTGCATCACATGCAGCTCCTTAAAGTATATTCAGACACACCTTAAATTCATTTTTTGCTTTGTCATCCTTTATAACAGAATAGCATTTTATATTACATTATATTCTTTTTGGACTGGATAATATGCTAAAGGTATTTTCTCTCCTCAGGATATACTGAGATATAGTAGCATTCTCTGAAAATATAAAATGGTATTTGCATTTTCATCTTACTTTTATACTTTCTTGAATTGTTAAGAAAAGGGAAATTTTAATAATAATAAAACATAGGATTTCTGATTCAACATCAGTGAACTTTTTTGATATTCAATTCAACAAACATTTGTTGATCACCTCTTTAGTGAAATTTTTTTCTAGTATATATAATCAATTACTCTTTCAAGTCTTTTCTGTAAAGCAAAGCAAAACAAAAGTCTCCCTCTGGCCTACCTTCCTGCTTAGATAGTATCTTGTATCTCCTATTACATGGTATCAATTAGCTTTTGCTGTGTAACAAACAACCCAAAAACTTAGTAGTTAAAACAAGCACCATTTGTTTAGCTTATGATCCTTGTGCATTGGCATTTTGGGCCGGATTCAGCTGGCCGCTGGCCGGATTGACTGTCGGCTAACTAGTGTAGTATTTCCTCGTCTGGGCTGGCTTGCTTTGCTCATGTGGTCTCTTATCTTCTAGCAGGCTAGCCTGGGCTTGTTCACATGGCTTCTAGGCAGCCTTCAGTTACATTTTCTGACAATTTCTTTTTTGGTATTCTCGCTTCCATTGTTTTCAGTGACACCTTTCTCTCCTGCTTTCCCTTCTGTCTTTTTAAAAACTTATCCATCCATCCCTCCATCCATCCATCTACCTGCCTGTTTGTCCCTCATCAAATGCCTACCAGTTTCAAGGCTTTGTGCCAGGCAACAAGGATACAAAGTTATATAAGCTATGTTCCCTGATCTCAAGGGAATCACAGACCAATTACAGAGGACCTGACAAGGTGTGCAGGTGCTATGAGAGAGAAATACTTTGGGAGCTGCAGACCACAGAGGACGGGTCTTTCCTTGAGACCTCCTCTCTGCTTCCTCTTCTTCCTTGTACTCCTAAATATTATAGTTGCCCAGAGTTGCAGCCTTGAACTTCCTTCTCACTCTGTTCACTTGCTTCAAGTGTCAGCATCTATACCTGTGAATTCAGCTCCCATCCATATGCATACGACTCCCAGTCCATGTTCTCTAGTTCATACCTCTCTCCTGAGCACTAGATCTGTATCATCAACTGACTGCTGAACAACCACAAAAGCACCTCAGCTCCACATGCACAAGGCTGAACTCATAATTCTCCCCTGGGCATCTCCTCCTGTGTTTTCTGTTGCAGTTGATGACAACACCATCCACATCGTACCCCAATCTGGAAACGTGGGAGTCACATTATGATTATACCTGCTTCTTATCGAACACTTACTATTTGCCAGTCATTATGCCAAATGCTTGCCATAGATTTTTGCATTTAAGCTTCATGAAAACCATATGTTGTAGGCATTGCTGTCCCCCTTCCGTGAATGCAGAAACAGAATATCAGCGATTATGTACTTGCCCCAGGTCCCACAGTTTAGTGAGCGGACATGATATTCAAGCCCAGTTCCCTTTGGATCCAGAAGCTGTGCTTAACATTAGGTCGCACTGAGGAGCCACATATACAGAGCCCATAGATGTGTTTTATTTACCAGAAGAATGATTCATCGACATTTTCAAATAGGAAGGGTTCAAAAAAGAATCTGGATTTCAACTATTTCTTGAAAATTGAGACTATCTGGTCACTGGCCCCACATTCCAAATGGCAGCAGTTGGCTGCAGGTGGGCGGCTGCCACCCTCTTTGAAAGGGGCAGAATTCTCCAGTTTGCCACAGTCCCTGCCACTCCCTACTGTCTTACGACTGGCCCACTTCCCTCATCAACATTATCTGCTTGACAGATAATGTTGGGACCATCTGAGTTTTGGGCTCCTGTTACATTGTATTCCTAGGCTCTCTCCTCTTTTTCATTCTTCCGCCATCCAATTGGTTCCTGAACTGACACTGTTACTTGTAAAATCCGTGTCCAGTCTGTCTCACATTCTTTATCCCTATTGCTACAAATTGGTGCTTATAACTTCTCGCTTCAATTACTCCAGTGAATATCTGGTTTCCTGCTTCTGAGCTCACCCTCCTCCAATTCACTCTCCACATTGCTTGCAATTAGGAATACCAAAAAAAAATGCAAATAGATGATATCCAGCAGCCTCAGGATGAAATGCAAACTCCTTAGTGTGGCATAGAAGACCACTCGTGATCTGGCCTCTGACCAGTACCCTCGTTAATGTTCACTTTCCACACCCCTCTTGGCCCTATTGAAATATTGGCTCTTCCCCAAGTCATGAGCCTTAGCATCTCCTTGCATTTTTACCCGTCTTCCTTTCTACTTGGAATAGTCTATGTGGCTTATGTTATTAATATTGGTAACTGAATATATCAGCATGAATCTACAGTGGTTACCTTTCTAAAATTTGTTTTTTCCTGGATTTTGACTTGAGTGATAAAGTTTCTATTGCTTCTTTCACCCAGATACAAACAGAATAGAAACATAAGTCCTGGTTATGTTTAGACATCATAACATCTTAATTGGTTCATCATTCACTTCTTTTCTGTGTAGTAGACCAGAGTAGTAAGGGCTTGGGTTTTGTAGCCCAGCTCTGCCACTGCTAGCTGTGTGGGCTTGAACAGGCTATTTCACATTTTCTGTTGCCATTTCCTCATTTGTGAAGTAGGGCTGCTAAGAGTTCTTATATCATACAATTACAGTGGGTTTAAAGGAAATAATATATGTGAAGGCTTAGAACCACCTGGTGCATATCAGTCCCCAGTGGATGTCAGCTATTGCTGTTATCGTTCCTATTTTTATTTCATTCATTCATTCATTCATTCAGCATTGGACTAGGAGCTATCCTAGGAATTTCGATGTATATCTTTTTAGAACTCACAACAGCTTTATGAAGAAAATACTTTCAGCCCTATTTTTGGGGTGAGGCTGTAGAAGATTAGAGAGCTTGGGACTTGCCTTGGTCACTCAGTGTGTCGTACAGTGACAAGTATTTACGTATGTCCTTTTCAATCAGAGTAAAGTGGGATTCATCTCATGAAGGCTAGAATCATATTCCACTCTAGGCTGCGAAGGGACTCTTTAGAGAACTCAAGTGTTATTAAAACTGATTGTGTGGTCCATTTTTAGTATGATGTCTGAAATTTAAAAACTACCAGGAACTTTATAAAATGTTGAATAGCATTGGATTTTTAGGGGAATTTTCTGTTTCTATACAGTAAAATACCAGGTTGATGATGCCAATTTGTGAGTGATGCTTTAGATAATTAAGTCTGGGAATTATTTTTGTTTATTTTATATATTCAGTATGTTCTTAACAATAAGAACAAAAATGTCCAGTATTGCTAGGAGTTGTGTATGAAGATGGGCAAATATAAACTTAAATGTAGATGAGAAAAGTGAAATAGAATAATCGAGTTGAAGCTGTATGTGAGTAAAATTATTTAACTTTTGCTTCTAAAATTTGAATGATCTTCATTTAATTTTCAAACTGCTCTTAAAATATTAAAAGAAGAATAGATTTTACCCAAAGCATTGTTAAATGCTACATGGACGCACATACCTACAGAGTCATGCATATATGTATGTATAATTTTTTCAATTGAGAAATACTGAAACACGCACAAAATAAAATAAAAATCACCTACACAATAAACACATTTACAATTTTAAAAAATTTAAAGCTTTATTATTAAAAAATTTAAAGCTTTATTTAAAAAATTTATAGTCATAATTTCATTCATTTTAGGAGTACAATTCAGTGCTTTCTCGTAAATATACAGAGTTGTGCAACCATCACCACAATCTAATGTTGGAACACTTACATCAACCTCAAAAGACTCCTCATGGCCATTTGGATCAATCCCTCTTTTTACCCCAGCCCCAGGCAACCACTAATCTCCTTTCTTTATCTATAGATTTACTTTTTCTGGACATTTATTATCAATGGAATTACACAATCTGTGTTGTTTTGTAACTGGCTTCTTTCCCCTAGCATAATTTTTTGTGGTTCATCCATGTTGTACCATGTGTCAAAACTTATTTCCTTTTCATTACTGAATAGTATTCCACTGTATGGATAACCACAGTTGGTTAATCCATCACAATAACCAACTTTAAAAACAGTAAATATTTAAGAAACTTCCAACAGTGGCTGCTTCTAGAGAAGGGAATGGGGGACAAAGGGATAAGGGTAGGAGAAAGATTTTTTCATTTCATTACTATTTTATATGGTTTTAATTTTTTTAATTCAGGAGTATATCTTTATTAAAACAAAGTAAGAAATGTCTTCCCCTCAGCAATGTATATAAAATAAGAGGTGACCCAAATCCCACTTTCCTGAGGTTAATCACCATTAAGTTTTGATCTCTTTTTCGACTATACATACACACATACACATGTATGCATATCAATATATTCATGTCCACGTATGTCTGTACATCTAAGCAGTCATATATTTTATATTGCAACAAAAATGGAATCAAGCGCAGGGCTTAATCTTTTAACCCACGGTTAACCAAAGCTAAGAAAACCCCTGTTTTCCGAGCCTTGCTGGGTTGTACGTATCTGGAAACAATGAATTAATTGGTAAGCAATTCACCATGGAAAAAAGTTAAGAACTGCAAATTCAATTTATTAGCTATTTTGTGCAAACACAGTTTAATTTCTTTTTTTACCCCTGTCTTCCTCTGTGCATCCTCACAGGATACTTCGGACCTGCCTGTGAAGAAAAGGTGGACCCGTGCGCCTCGTCTCCGTGCCAGAACAACGGCACCTGCTACGCGGACGGAGTGCACTTCAGCTGCAGCTGCAGCGCGGGCTTCACGGGGCCGGCCTGCGCCCAGCTGGTCGACTTCTGTGCGCTCAGCCCTTGCGCTCACGGCACCTGCCGCAGTGTGGGCACCAGCTACAAGTGCCTCTGTGACCCAGGTTGGTACATCCATGGACCACAAATGCTTTCATTCCCCAATCTCAACGACTTTTCACTTTTCTTTTGCATCAGAGCAAATGTTGGCCTGCTGAATGTGTTTACTTGTAAATATAAGTGAACTCTACTCATTTATGACATACTTTTCTTCTAGACTTACTGCTTAGTCTTGGTAGGGATTTTTTTTTTAGGAAGATTAGCTCTAAGCTAACATCTGCTGCCAATCCTCCTCTTTTTTGCTGAAGAAGACTGGCCCTGAGCTAACATCCATGCCTGTCTTCCTCTACTTTATACGTGGGATGCCTACCACAGCATGGCTTGACAAGTGGCGTGTAGGTCTGCACCTGGGATCCAAACCGGCAAACCCCGGGCTGCCGAAGCAGAGTTTGTGAACATAGCTGCCACGACATGGGGCCAGCCCCTTGGCAGAGTTTTAGAAATATCCTTTTCCCTTTTCATGAGCAGTTAACATTCATTGCAGAAAAATAAGAATTACACGTAAGCAAAATGAAGAAGGTGAAAAACAGGCTTAATCTTATAACAGCTTAATTATTTTTTAACAATTTACTACAGATCATTCCAGGGCTTTTACTGTATTGCGTATATTTTAATGCTGTGTTGTTGGTTTAATGGAATACGCTTTTTCTGTTTTAAAGTGCATAAAAAGAAGAATGCAATGCATTCAGAATTGTATCATCTATTAAAATCCTTACTCTGTGCACAGTATGTGTTACAGGACCTGTGACTGCCTGTGTAAACATTCAAAAATTCCATCATTTATTTTCCAAATGTCTTCTGCATTTTACTGATTTTTTATTGTGTAAGTTTTGCTACTCAGAAGTCAGAGTGGTTACTCGTCAAAATCTGTGTCCACACAACCTACTGGTGTGGTCTCAAAAGAACGCACGCGGGCAGCTCTTTCTTTCCTCTCTTTTCTATCCTCCTCACGTCTCCATCCTTTATGGAGCTAGCTCTTTAGAATGCTTCCTCAGCACGACAATTGCCCACACATGCCCCTGACCCGTCAGTGTGGCCACCCGGTTCCTTGGTTTTGTCTGACTCCTGGCTCTGCTCATGCAATGCCTTCTGCCTGAATGTCCACTCTTCTCTTGCCCCATCTCACCTGGAAAATTTTCCTTCTGGGGCTGAATCCACTTTCCTTCCTCTGAGTTCCAACAATCATCCACTTGCCTGGTCTTTAAAGCATTATATTAATTATCCTCATATGTATGTCTCTCTCCCTTGGCAGTAGGAGGAAGTATGTGTTGATAACTGTTGTCTACCAATAATAGCCCAAGCCACCATTTAGTGGGCATTAATCTTTCTAGGTTTTGAGCTGAGGTGCTTCACATCTCTGGTCCTTTTGTGCCCTGCCTACAAGGTAAATATTGTTGGGCCACATTTACACCAAGGTATGAAATGCCCCGTCCCTGGCTCAGTCCTGTCCCTGGGGCCGCACCGCCAGTAGCGGTCTGAGCCCAGATTCCATCTCAGGTGCCCAGGTTCCACTGCCCCAGAACTTTCAAGGCACATCTCATGTTCATGAATCAATTAAAGGAATTAGTGGGAAATGCAACTCAACACTGGGGGGTGTTAAAAAGCCTTTTTCATCTAGACTCTTAATTCTCTGTTTTGCTAAGCAATCATGGGATTGATATTTTATATATATATATATATATATATATATATATATATATATATGGAAAGAGAGTGAGAGAGACATTGATTTTAAGGAATTGGCTCATGCAATCATGAGAAGTGACAAATTTGAAATCCATTGTGCAAGCTGGCAGGCTGGAAATTCGTGCAGAGTTTCTCTGTTACAGTTTTTTATTTTTTTATTAAGATTGGCCCTGAGCTAACATCTGTTACCAATCTTTTTTTCCTTCTTTTCCCCAAAGCCCCCCAGTGCACAGTTGTGTATTTTAGTTGTAGGTCCTTCTGGCTCTGCTATGTGGGTCGCCACCTCAGCATGGCTTGATGAGTGGCACTAGGTCCGCACCCAGGGTCCAAACTGGTGAAACCCTGGGCCACTGAGGCAGAGCATGTGAACTTAACCACTTGGCCATGGGGCTGGCCCCTCTGGTACAGTTTTGAGCCTGAATTCCTTCTTTTGCAGGCAATCTCAGTCTTTGCTCTTCAAGCCTTCATCTGATTGGATGAGGTCCCCCCTCCTCCGACATTGTGGAGGGCAATCTCTTTACTCAAAGACTACTGATTTAAATGCTAATCTCATCTAAAAAATACCTTCACAGCACCGTCTAGACTGGTGTTTGACCAAATACTTGGGTACTGTGGCTTAGCCAAGTTGACACATGAAATTAACTATCACAGTAACATTTTTGAGTTTCTCGTAAACCCCGAGGTGAAGAAGTTTCTCCACCTCTACGTATGACAAGAGGAGACTTTTCTGGGTTGACACCCATCTTCCCCTGTCAGAGCCATGATGGAGATGGGAATAGCTTCCCCTCTGGAGGCCCAGTTTTCTTCCACATGCATGGCAGAGCGTGTGCCGTGGCGCTGGGCGTGCTGGGGAAGGAGGCGATGTCATGCGGTGCCCTTGCCGGCTGGGAAGGCGGAGCGCTAAGACCACTCTGCGTCTGCAAACTCAACAAGCTCCAGTCATGCTATGGAGGACAGTGTTCCTTGTGTCATGACTCATGAGCACAGTGCTCCCAACGCTCTGCTCTGGATGCCATAACCCGTGGGATAATTCCCCTCAGCAGGGTTGTGAAGCAAACTCTTTCTGTCAGGGGCTTCCTCAGTGCCTGTCTCCTGAGAGTTCTGGTTTCCTCAGTGCAGCTCCATGAAGAGGAATCACATATTGCAAGACTGGAAGGCAGCTTTGTTCTCTCTTCCCCTTCTCCTCTGACTTCTATTCTTAAATATACTAAAATTTTCCTTATATTTAGTTGGTTTGTTTTTAAAACTTTAAATGGAATGTAGCTATTTAAAGATAAGTGTTGCTTTTTAATAATATCAAGTAGAGTTCTTCAACATACGTGAGGAGGCTTATGTGATCCTAAATAGAAAATACACTGCTTAGTGTTTCTCTTTCCACACTGGGAGAAGTAGCCGAGGGTCGTGGAAAGAACCTATTGATGAGATCCCCATTGATTGACTCTTACTGACTATCCCCAGAGGAGATTTACAGGATAGTTCTGGGCCTCAGTTTTTATTTTCCTTAATAACATCTTAGATGCTTGTCAATTCAACTGCAGTTGGGGTCACAGTCTGGACCTGGGGCAAGTTGCTGACCATGTTGTCTTGTGAGTGAGAGCATCAGATGAGAGGCGTGTATCCCATTTCCTGGCATTGAGTAAGAAGAGCCGTTCCTCTTTCTTTCCATCCTTGGAGATTCCAGCACTTCTCCCCAGGCCACAGAGGGGTGAATTCTCTCCTGTTTAAGTTCCACTTTTCCCTCAGGCTGTTCTCTGCTCAAACTTCATTCATGTCCATTTGGAGCATTCAGCTTGGTAATAGCCAACGTCCAGCCCCTAAGTACCCTTGAAAAGCCTGAAGAAATGTGGACCCCACGCCATGATCCTTTCCTTTATTAGGCGCTCCTCCAGGGTAGAGCCTTGTGTTCTGTCAGAGCTCTCTCCTCGAACTTGGGAGAGAAAATTGCTTTGAGAGGGGTTACTTCCTCAGATCATCAGGTGACGTTGTGTGAAATAAAAAAGGCATCTTTAACATCTGGCAAGAATTTACATTTTGAGAGGTGAAAGTGACAATTCTCTGAATGCAAAATTTCTAGTCTTACTCTTTTGAAGCTTGTAATTGCTTCGCCACCAGCTTGCATAATAGAAGAATCTCGTGAGAATAGGTGAAATTGGGTGTCTAGCTGAAGAGCGACGAGCCTGATCATCTTTACAGAGAGCAAACGGATCCCATTGCCTAGAATGGCAGCAGATGGAAGTTATGTCAGGTTGATAATTAGTTCCCATCTGACAAAGTGCCATTTGGATGACTGCAAAACAGATACTCCAAGTGCCTTATTTTCAAACCTCATTTTTAGCTTTTCAGGCTGAGGATTGCTGATGGGATTTTAATATTCAATAACAAAATGTCAGCACTGAGTAATCACTGGAATGTTATCTTTCAGTGACAGTTTTAAGTGATAGGCCACGCGTACTCTAAGAAGATTGCAAATTGAAATCTCTTGAAGACCAGAGAAAGTGAGCACTCGCAGACCTGCACACACTGTGGGGAGCAGTGCCATTGTGTGTGGAATTACCAGGTGCATGCCATTGTCCTTGCAGGTGGGAGCCATGGTGTTTTATGTGTTCTCAGTATAATGGTGGCATCTGGAGATGCTATTTGGATGCTGAGCAGTACCGGAAGTAATCCTTGGTAAGAAGGAAGGAGGTTTGCCTGAGTTCACTGGCCTTGGACCTGCCTAATACACTTGAGTTATTAGTCTGACCTTGTTTGTTGAATTGAATTAATCCTCCCATTTGCAGAATGTGCCTTAAATTACTATTTAAGGAATTTAACATCTAAGGCGTTAGAGGATTTTTATATGGAAAGACATGTATCAGTTTTTATTTTCGTGAATAACCTTAGATGCTTATCAGTTGTCACAGACTAGGTCTGGAACAAGTTGCTGACCACGTATTTCTTCTGATTCTTTTCCACCATCGAGCTGGTGACCCAATTAGATCATCCAGACTATAAAAGAGGGAAATTTAGACTTTTTCCAAATGAATCGTTGTTTTTAAAGGAAATTATATTTATAGGAATTTCTGATACTGTTTTTTCTAGTTTTTACATGTGCCTTCCATGTGGGCTGCCTTTCTGGTCTGTGTGGCCTGAAAGACACAGCTGGCCTTGCTTCCTTCTGTTGAACTCAGACTTGACAATATCAGCATTCTGATAGCGTCTGCTGGAGACGGAATCTAAGACAAGACTCACTGGTCAGGATTTTAATAGCAATTCAACAACAATAAAGAAAAAAGTACACCTACAAACATATGAAGACATTTAGCTCACTCATGAATGCCTAATTGTATCTAGATTCTTGGATAAGTACAATGGACAACTTTCATCTTTTGTTAACCAGAAAACTTTATCAGGTTCACGAGGATAAAGACAATTGCTGTGCTTGACTTACTCCAGGAGGCTCCTCCTGAGCTGCATATCACGTTATTCTTGAGAATTATAGTTGTATAGAATGGTGTATTGTCTCCTTTCCCCACATCCTAATCCTGCCAGCATGCCCATCTGTTGCCATCTTCCAAAATATGATCAGGATCCCAAGTAGAATCCTGTCTACCTAGCTACACCTGTAGCAACTCTTCATGATCTGTACTCTACCTAAGAAAATGTTTAAATCTCTACATTAGCATCATGATGACACTGACTGAAAAAGAGAGCAGCCCCTGACATTGGAGCTTGTTGGACCCTTACAGGTAGACCTGGGAGTTATTAGGATCTGAGCCATCATGTTTCCTGTTGGACGTGAGAACATAATTTCACAGAACACCAACACCAGACAGTTGCTCACAGGCCATGATAAAGTGAAGCAAACAAGACCATTTCAGAATTTTGTCTAAGTACAGTCGAAAGCAAGGTCATTGTGCAACCTGCAAAATATCAGAAGGGGATCCTTCTCTCGCAAATAAATTGAAGGCCAGCTGCTTCGTTACCAATGACAGCTTTCGCCTGCCCTCCCTACAGATAAGATTTATTGAGATGCTCAAGCGTAGAATTGCTCCTGCTTTCTGAGAGCATTCACTGTAGAGTGAATCCCCCCTCCATCACCCAACCAGGGTTCAAATCCTACAGTAAGTCCCATCTAACACCCTCTTACCGAGACACCCCAGGGTTCCCCATGGTGTTCATTCTCCATTGCTGCACTGAGTAATAAACCCGCTTCTTCAACTACAGGTGTGTCCCTGGTGGCCTTTGGTTGGAGAGAATTGATAGAATTTAACTGATTTAAATGCTCAAAATATTGGGGATTCCAAGTGATTGAAGTTTTGTATTAACAATACAGTAGTTCCGCCTTATCCGTGGTTTCGCTTTCCATGGTTTCAGTTACCTGTGATCAACCAAGTTCCAAAAATATTAAATGGAAAATTCCAGAAATAATTCATGTTTTAAATTGTGCATTGTTCTGAGTAGCATGATGAAATCTTTTACCATCCTGCCCTGTACATGTCTCATCCCTTTGTTGGATCCCCAACCATCAACATCATCTGCTCTGGACATCCAACCATTGACATCATCATGGCTCCACAATCCTCCTTTTGACATATCGTCAGAGGGTCAATAGGAGCCTAACACTACCTCGCAATGCCGACATCATCACCTCACTTCATCTCAGCATGTAGACGCTGTATCATCTCACATCATCCCAGGAAGAAGAAGAGTGAGTACAGTGCAATAAGATATTTTGAAAGAGAGAGACTCCACATTCACATAACTTTTATTACAGTATATTATTATAATTGTACTATTTTATTATTAGTTGTTAATCTCTTACTGTGCCTAATTTAGAAAGTAAACTTTATCATAGGTTTGTATGTATAGGAAAAAACATAGTATAAATAGGATTCGGTACTATCTGTGGTATCAGGCATCCACTGGTGGTCTTGGAACGTATCTCCCATGGATGGGGGCCAGTACTCTAGTTCAATCAGAATTTCCGATGAGTTGGACACTGAAATATTGTGTGAATTTATCCATGGGGGAAGGGAGCTATGGAACTAAAGTCCTAGGTCTGGGGTGGGGAGTTCAGGGAACAGTAGATCTAGTTGGCTGCAGGATAAGATGTATCAGATGCAGTAATGGGTGGTAAGGCCAAAAATGCTCCCTGGGACAGAGTGGGGAGAATCTAGATGCTAAAGAGTTTGGGAAATGAAGACTTGGGGACATTTTGTGTTAGTGGTGTATGTGAACTGATCTGTGTTTTAGAAAGATTATTCTGATAGAACTGGGTGATTTCTAGAAAGACTGGGTGGCTTTTAGAAAGATTATTCTGGTAGAATTAGATATTACAGTCAAGAAGAGACTGTAAGATAGGAGCTCAGGCAAGTGGAAGTGGGGGCTTGAACGTGTGGCGGTGGGAAGGAAAGGATGGACCTAAAATCTATGGGAGGAGTGGAATCATCAGAGTTTGGTTGTCAGCGGAATGTAGGGAACAAAGGTGGGAATGGAGTCGAAGCATCGCTAAGACTTTAACTTGGATAACTGAGAGAAATAGGGAAATGTGCAAAGGGAACCTTTTAGGCTTTTGGGTCCAGCAGGCCAGCCAAGTGGATGTGCCATTAAATAGTTGTCACTTGAGGCTAGAACTGGGTAAAGAGGCTGAAACCAGGGAGATAAAGATGGAGCTCCTGGTGTGTGGGTGCTAGAGAAGTCAAGGGAACTCAAGATAGATGGAGGTGACAGCATAAAAAGGAAAGGGGAAAATTTGGGGAGAGTGTTGGAGAGTTCTTGCATTGAAGTGGGAGCTAGAAGCAGCAGCAGAAGAGGTTGGGGGAGGCGTCACTGAGTCGAGAGGGTCTCTGGGGGAGGGCAGTGCCGTGGAAGTTAGTGGAGGGGAGAGGAGAAGGAGAGGGCACTGCCCAGGGTGTGAAGAGCCCCCACCTGCACAGGCAGATGAGTCAGACTTGCCCAGACTGCAGGACACTTAGGGACTTGTCCTAATGGTGTTCACAGCTGCCGCCACAGCCGTCCTTCGTCTCCATTTTGTTTTGATTCTAATTTTGGGGGACGTTCAGGGAGGATGAGTGATATTTGTCTTCTTTAGGCTAGTGACCTGAGGGATTAATCCAACGGGAGGAAGGACACCGGTAATGAGTGAGGGATGCGTGCTGGTGGAGCATATGGAATTTTTATGAGATTCTTGATGTTAAAAATCTATTCGAGAGGCAGCCTTTTAACCTCATTTTAAATGGCTAATCCATATGTATGAAAGCGTTAATAAACTGGCCTTTAGTTATAAGGGATTTCTGCTCCCTCTTTTTCCACTGCTCCCCTCAAAATTCAAATAGTTCAGAACTCATTCTTGGCTGAACTCTTGTTGAAAAGGTATGGGATCTACTTACTGGAGTAGGAGTTAGCAGAGTCTGTGAGGATAGCAGGAATCATTTTACATCATCTTACCTGGAATGAAAATCGGAAATGGCAGCTGATAACAGCGTATGTCACTAACCAGTGCATTTCTGAGGATGGCTCTATTTGAAGCGCGGCCAGCATATAATTTCAGGAAATTCTCATCAAACTCATGGCCATAGAGGTCAGATGAAGACTTATTTAAGACTATTTTGTAACTAACCTGTTGACTGTTATTTTATTTTGTGGTTGGAAGTTATTATGATACGATCGCTAACGTTGTTGGGCTTGCTGAGGATGTCTGGGAATCTGGAATTTGGAATTGAAATTTGGCAAGCGTTACCTCTCTTACCAGGTGTGAGGGAAAGGGGCCTGAGCTGAGAGCTGAATTTAAGTCCCAGCTTGATCACTGAATTGCTGTGCAATTGGCCTCTGTGAGCCTTAGTTTTCTCTTCTTTAAAATGGGGGTAAACATACCAAAGCTCAAATGAGATGATGCCTGTGATCATGCGCTTGTTTTGAAAGCTGTAAAATGGTGGAGCAGTAGTGCAAATGTCAGAGATTCCTTTTCCTGGGAAGGCTGTTGAGGAAATGATTAAATCTGTGCTCTCATTCTTTTCATATGAGGTTCCAGGTTAGAGCTGGACTAGACGTGGGATCAAGTTTCGTGGCCATAGTGGGCATTCTTGAGTGAAGGGGACAGGTCCAGCTTCTGGTGGATTGAGGGACTGCTCGCTGCCTTGGCTCTTTGTGACTGCAGGGATAAATATTTAAGTGCTGGGCAACGCTCTTTAACTGGAATGGCTCCTCAAATCCCCATAGTTCTTATGAAGCGGGACCTGCGGTTGTTGCCATTTCTCTGCCTATAATTCAGGGCTAGTTAAGGATGAAGCTGGGGTTGGGATCAGGAGCCTCTGTTACCTCCAAGTCTAGTCAACAGGGAATGGGGTCAAACTGTGACCCTAACCCACCAGTGGTAAGTAACTGACTGAAAAATGAAACATTTGACCAGGTTTTCTAAATGGTAGTTGTCTTAACAGTTACCTCAAACGAACACATTAAATTGTTATTCATAGGATTGATTCAGCTCTATTGACCCAGATACTGCACTTATCCATGCTGGCTTTGCCTAGACTAGCTTCCATCCATGAGAACTCATACATTGAGACTCTGTGCAGAACACTTGGCTCATACTGTCTCATGCTTAACCCCAGGTTATAGTATTCTTATTCTTTTATTTAAGGATGAGGAAACTGAGACATTGAGAGTCTAAACAACAGGAAGTAGAGGTGATTGAGCCTCAAATCTAACCTGGATTTGCCTAACGCTAAAGCTCTCGATCAATGGGCTAGACATAGCAGAAGCCTAATTGTGGCTGTCCAAGTTATGTAGGAACCTGAGTGCGCACTTGTGTTTGAGCCAATCACAAGAACAAGCTTCTAGACACCCCTTATCTCAGCACAGCTCCCGGGATGAGTCTGTAAGTGGACACCTCAAAGCCAGGCTTGAAAAGCACCCTCGCTTATGACCCGTAGTTTCTTACTTCCCAGTACAGAGAAGCACAATTCTGACTTCCGAGGAAATGGAACTGCTTGCAGGCAGCTGGGCCCCTTCTGCTTTTGTTTCACTGAAGATCCAGCGGCTTTGAAATTGACGCTGAAGGCTACCTGTGACTGAAACGTAGGATTTCCTTTGACCTGATGTCTGCTGGATGCACCTAATTTAAAGAAACTGCTCTTCCTAAGACTCAAATGAGAAATGCAGACATAGTCACATGACACACATGTCATCCTTCAGCTTAGGTCGTCTCTCTTGATTGGTGCTTCTTGGGCCAGCATCCTCAATGCCTAGTAGTAATTTGACCTTTCTTATTACCACCTGCATCTCTGAAATCCTCTCGCGTCGATTATTGTATGCCATGGACTCCTTGGCACCTGGCTCGAGTAATATCCCTGAATCTTCCTTCTGCTTCATATTTGACTTTTGGTTTTTTAGTTCTCTGCCTTGAGATAGTTCTGATGTCCTGCACTTCCAGTATCGCTCCTTTCCGAAGGACTGACTCAGTGGCACTGATTTGCTGTCATTGTCAATAATTGGAAACCCTATGACCAGGTGCTGTTACAGGTGGTGTCTGAGATATATTGTGACCAGTGGTGGCTCGCACCCTGAGTCCCAATTAGACAACCAATAATAACGAGATTTGTCTGCATGTCTTGCTTTTTTCTGGCCTTCTCACTTTTTTTCCTTCTCCCGTTTTTTCTGGCCTTCAATGTGCTTTTAAATTTTTCCTTGATTTGGATTTGTATAAAAAACCTGGGGACAATGCCCTGTATTTCTTCCATTGGTTTTCTCTCACGGTCATTAATTTTCAATTTGAAAGCACAGGATGAAAGTTGCAGTATAGACTGAGTGCTTTTACAAATTGCTTCAGTTCTAATGAAGACTCAGAGCTCTTGGGTCCGCCTGAAGCTGATGGATACATGACCTCTTTTTTTATTCCCGCACATTGTCAATTCAAAGCACTTATTGATTTTGCAGATCAGCACGTCCTCTCCCATCTCAGCTGAGTGCTTCCTTATGCAATGCCACAATGCTCCATTTAAAATCCCATTTGACGTTATAGGGGTTGCCTAGAGAGATCCACAGCTGTTTGGACTGAAGTCTTAATGAAAAGTTGATGATTACCAGGATCATGTTTCATTTTTTCTCTACGAGATGCTTTCTGATGGTACAGATCAAATAGAATGGCCCAAGTCTAATTCATTAGTAAAAGTGTTGCTTTTAGGTTGGGTAAGCCCAATTGAAAGGAAGTGTGGACTAAGAAACATGTAGTGCCTGGTGATTTGATTTTTCGATGACTCCCCTTCATCCACTACCTGCTAAAAATACCTTTCCTGCCAGTTCTCTGATGCCTAAAAGTTTTATCTCTGTGATTTTGTTAAAGTTACACATTGTCCCTGATAATTCAAGCTTTGTATCGGCTAGTTATTGCTGCGTAACAAACCACTCCAAAACTTGGTGGCTTTATACAACCATTTATTGCTTACAATTCTGTGGTTGATAATTTGGCCAGGGCTTAGCTGGGATGTCTTTTCTCTGCTCCATGTGGTGTTGGGCACACTCACTCATGCTTTTGTGGCCATCCAGCAAGTGAACTGAGAATTGGCTGGTCTTGGATGAACTCACTCACATGTCTGGCAGTTGGCTAGAGTAATGGGGGCAAGTGGGCCACATGTCTTTCACCATCCAGCAGACCAATCTGGATGTCTTCAGATGGCAGCTAGGTTCCAAAAGCATCAAGAGAAGACGAGGCTCAATGCACAAATACTTTTTAAAAGATTCTTATTCTGTTATGTTTGCTAATATCTCATTGGCATGAGCAAGTCACAGGGCCCAGCCCATAGACTCTATTTCCTTGTGGGAGGAGCTGCAAAGAATTTGTGGCATTTTTTTTTTTTTGGCAGTCTACCACAATCTTAAACCTAAATATGTGAAGAATGTGAATGAGTTTAATATATATGTAAGAGCAGATTTGAGGAGAAGGAAATTTGAAAAACAAAAACAGTGTGTGGTCATGATTGCTTGAGGGGAGAGATGAGGCCCCACTGCAGTTGCCTACTCAAGTGATAAGGAATGTCTAGGAGGTGATTTCTTTTCTTCACAATTCTGTGTAGACTGAAACTTGTCCCTGCTTCGTTTCAAGGAGATTTCATTTTCCATGTTAGACAATTAATGTACATATTCTGCTAGGATCTTAAGTCACCAAATAAAAACACACTTTTGATTTTCCACTGCTTCATGACCTCTCAAATGGATAAATGGCTTATTTTTAGGTCTCCATAATATTCATTCAAAGCAATTGGAACAGAATTCAGGATTTACTCAAATAATGGAATTCTGACTCCAATTTATTTGCATTTTGAAATTTTCTTTGTAATCCAATTGCCTTGAGGTACTGCGCTGGTGGTTAATTTTCTCCATGAAGTTCTTTAGCGGAAGTCCTGACTGTAAGAATCAGTTTCAGCACTTATGAGTTCACAGCCCTTAGGGATGGTAGCCAAGTGGGAAGTGTGCTTCTAAAGATGTTTTGGAATGACGGTGAGAAATTTTCTTGGTGTTTAACCATCTTTAGGAGTCAGCATAGTTACCTGAGAATGGCAATGACTAATAGGGAGGTTAGAGGGTTGTACTTTCCATTGTATCTTTGAATGTCCCCAGTGATATTAGACTGAAAATAAATATACCTGGGGAAAAAAATCTATGGTTTGCATTGTGGATTCCATGCATCAGCATTTTCTGGAATAATCCCAATCACAATGTTTTGTTTCCCATCACACAAATACTTTGGTACCAAACTCTATGAGGCCATCTCTTATCACTAGAAACAGCACAGCTTTGTCAGATCATGTTTCTCAATTTTTCGCTTGTAAAAATCATTATTATCCATTGCCATTTTATTTTTACTCTTTAATTAAGCATTTTTCCCCACAGCTTTATTGAGATGTAATTGACAAGTACATTGTGTAAGTTTAAGGTGTACAATATGTTGACTTGATACACTCAGATATTGCAAAATGATGACCACCATAGCAT
Source organism: Equus caballus (assembly GCF_041296265.1). Taxonomy (NCBI): domain Eukaryota; kingdom Metazoa; phylum Chordata; class Mammalia; order Perissodactyla; family Equidae; genus Equus; species Equus caballus. The sequence goes on along the minus strand of NC_091689.1, from coordinate 17,159,877 downwards.
GGGTTAACATATCCATCATGACACATAATTACCAATTCTTTTTTGTTGTGAGAACATTTAAGATCTCCACTCTTAGCAACATTCAAGTATGTAATCCAATCTTATCAACTATAGTCACCAGGCTGTACATTAGATCCCTGTCATCTGTAGTATTCATCTAGAAGTTCGTATCCTGTGACCAGTATCCCCTCATTTTTCCCAACCCCAGTCCCTGGCAGGCACCATTCTACTCTCTGTTTCTATGAGTTCTGTCCACCATTTTCTGACAGTATTCCTTTCAGCTAAAATGTTATTCCTGTGGGTTTAGGAAGCTGGATCGGAGATGTGGGAAAAAATTGCCCTCACTAATCTGAATTTAAACTTGTTTCTCCTCATTCTGAATACGTACATAGGACTTCCAGTCACACGGTGAGAAATTATAAATGTTTTTCTACTTCTATATCCGTACGACCTTTCCTCATTTTGCCCTTCCTTTTCAAATTCAGCATTTGCTGTCAGTTTGGGATTTCTATGCATTGCTTTCTTCCCTTAAGCAAATCCCAAGAGGAGAGTAGTTTCATTTAGGGTACATGTATATGGCTGGTAGGTATCTGATTATATGTTTCACTGTGGGTTTATTTATATGCCTGTGACTGGCACGTGTTCTGTGTGTTTTACAGTTGGTTTATTAATCTGAGGAAGATTGGCCCTGAGCTAACATCTGTTGCCAGTCTTCCTCTTTTTTTTTTTCTCCCCAAAGCCCCAGTACATAGTTGTATATTCTAGTTGCAAGTCCTTCTGGTTCTTCTATGTGGGATGCTGCCACAGCATGGCTTCATGAGTGGTGTATAGGTCCATGCCCAGGATCCGAACCCGGAAACCCTGGGCCACTGAAGCAGAGTGCATGAACTTAACCACTCAGCCACGGGGCTGGCCCCAGAACCTTAATTTTTGATTTTGCCCCAACAACCATGTGTTGCCTGTGCTAGGTTCAGTGTCCATCTTGGTATATTTCGCTATGAAAACCTCTGCAAGGGGAGGGCTTTAAGCCTATCTTTTCTTTTCCAAATCTCCTCATCATCTTCCTCAGCTCAACTATAAACCAAGTCATTTTTGCATGTATTTGTCAACATGCTAGATAATCGATTGAAGTTATGGAATTATTTCATTAAAACATTTTACTTATTGTTTATAAGTAAACACACATACCACAATAATATTTAAAATCAAGTTGTAAAATATTATCTTGTCATTATCTTTAATCTTGAATCTTGGTGATCTAGTCATAATGTTACAAGCATGTATTTGCATTTTTCTTTTTTTTTTTGAGGAAGATTAGCCCTGAGCTAACATCTGCCACAAATCCTCCTCTTTTTGCTGAGGAGTGCTGGCCCTGAGCTAACATCCGTGCCCATCTTCCTCTACTTTCTATGTGGGACTACTACCACAGCATGGCTTGACAAGTGGTGTGTAGGTCTGCACCCAGGATCCAAACCGGCAAACCCTGGGCTGCTGAAGCAGAACGTGTGAACTTAATTTCTGGACCACTGGGCTGGCCCCCAACAATTTGTATTTTTAAAAATAATTTTTAGAGGCCAGCCTGGTGGCACAGCGGTTAAGTTTGTGTGTTCCGCTTCTCAGAAGCCCGGGGTTCACCGGTTCGGATCCCTGGTGTGGACATGGCACTGCTTGGCAAAAGCCATGCTGTGGTAGGCATCCCACATATAAAGTAGATGAAGATGGGCATGGATGTTAGCTCAGGGCCAGTCTTCCTCAGCAAAAAGAGGAGGATTGGCAGTAGTTAGGGCTAATCTTCCTCAAAAAAAAAAAATAATAATTTTTATAGAGAGTCAGTAAGAGAAACAGGCCACTTTGTGTTGGATAATTTTAACTGTAGATACTCTACATTTAGAGGACATATTGATGAATTTGTTTGTAAACCATGAAGAAATATATGAGTGCTAGGCTTTCTTATTAAAGGAAACAATATTTCTTCTTTAAATATTTGCATCCTCTTATGCCACATATTTCCCTTCTGTAAAACACGTCTTTGTGTTGCTCCTCTTTTGTTAAACTCTGAGTAACAATTTTTTTCTTTTCGCTAGATCGTAGGTAGAATCCACCCTCTAGTGGCCAAAAGCATCATGAAAAAGAGCCATTTGTAAGACAAGGCTGAAGAATTATGAAGAGATTGATTTTTTTTCATGTAACTAGTTTGTGACCTAGGTCTGCAGGCAAATGAGAAGACTTCGAGAACCGTTTAGATCAACATGGTTAGAAACATCCCCCAGATGATGGACCAGTTTGAGGTCAAAACATCTTTAGATATGCTAGTGGTTCTGTTTAAGCAGATTCACTGTTGCGTTCTCTTGACTTCTGATGCCCTTCATAACATAGTCACAATCCAACTGTGTCATCTACGGTACATTCTTTCATTTGCTCTTAAATGTTTTGGGAGGAGAATGCTAACTGTTTGTAAGGATGTATCTCTGAATGGTTGTTTGCTTTTCTACCACATACTTAAAGAATTTTTCTCCCTTCAGATGTGAATTGCTTATGATTTTACACTCTATTAAAAAAATCTAGAGATGTTTCAGGATTTTTAACATCTCCAAAGATTTTCCTTTTTTACATATTAAATGATGCAATTCTCCTTTTAAAATAATTTTCTTTATTGCAATGCAACTTATGATGATGCCTATTCCTTGTGTCTTAAAAAGTCTTTGCTTCTATAAAGACTGAATCTTTTTCCTCTATAGACCGTAAGAATCACCCTCATTTCCTTCCCCGCCTCCTAAAAAATACCCTGGATAATTTCAGGCTTTTCCTAATATTCTCAGTTCTCCTATTGCCCAATCAGGTGTTAGACAGTGTGGCTGTCATTTCGCTCGGAATCAGCAGCATGATTTGGAGTTCTAATGCTCCAAATAAAATACATATAGAACATCTATGATATTATCCCTTTGTGTTACCCAAGTAACATAGTCCCATGTGGAAAATTAGAAAATTTGAATATACTATTTAAAATATAAAAAATAATCCCTCAATTTCACTGCCGAACAAAAACCACTGTCAGGTTTGGAATGTGTTTTCCCTGGCACTTTTATTTATATTTGTACAAATCAGACATTTGTAAAGAAAGGAACTCTTGCTGTATTTGTGGATGCGAAGGTTATTTTGCCCTCTGCCCACTTTCCCAGCAAATTCAATTCACCTACTGTGCTCGTGCATCCTCTCTTTTCACCGAGCTACGTGCTAGGGAAATGAGAAGAGAGCGGATAGTTGTTACAGAAAAATACAGTTTGGCATCAAAGACTTAGCGGTGAATCAAGGAGTTACTGCCCAGCAGGAAATGGATCCAGCACAGAGGTTGGTCTTGGGATGAGGCTGAGGAAAGGAGGAGGGTAGGTTTTGAAAAAGCCAAACATAAACAGACTCTGTTTTATATTAGAAAAATTCAGGTATTTGAGCTTCTGACTGGTGGCATCTGGGCTAAGCTGTTAGGCGCTGTGGAAGTCAGAGCTGGTGCTATTTGTGTTCTTCCAGAAAGTGTTCTTCACTGCCCATGTGAAGCAATGACTCATGATAATGGCACTGTTTGGGGTAATGATGCTCCGTGCCTTTGCTGCGTATGTGAGGCAGGGCACCTATTTTAGAATTAAAGTACTCATGTGGTCTTCTTAAATCAGGTTTGCAGCAGACCAGGTGACCACATATCACATTTATTAGGCATTTATTATGTGCCACGCACTATGCTAGATGCTTTTCTTGTGTTACCGCCCCACGTGCAATGCCAAGTGCACATCCTTCTGAGGGTGCAGCAGGAGCCCCTCCTTCGTAAGTCACCTTTGTTACCACAAGGGCCCCTGAGTTACCTTGATGGAAGATGTCACTCTCTGGCATTGAACCAGTGATACGTGGATGGTCTAGAGCTCCCCCCATAAACACTGTCAATACTGGAGAGGTAGAAAATGAGTTTAGTGAAAAGAAAATGATGTCAAATACATTTTATTTGAATAAAGGATAATTTGAGAAGCAAGACTCCTACAGCATCCCATTGTCTATCAAATTCTCAAATCAACCCCCACCATGCCCCACCATCCTGGTGACCCTTCAAGTGCAGTGCCCAAGGTCATTACACCAGGTGGTGATATGGCTCCACAGGGAACCCACAAGGTTTGTGGCAGGGACCCTCTGCCCATTGTTATTCCATCACGTGCTGGACCAGTTTCTCCTTCTATCTCATCTTTTTAGGTGTCTCTTTCTCTTTGTCTTTTTTTTTCCTGTCTCCATCTTGATACTTAGGAGTCTCTGTCTCCTTCTTCCTTTCTCTCTTCTCCCTTCCCTCCCTCTCTGCTTCTTCTTTCTCCCCCCGACCCCCAACTTCTCGTGTCTTCTAACCTATAACCTTTTTTTTTTAACTACAACACAAGAGGTCTCCTCAGTACCTAGTTGAGTGCTTGGCAACATGATCAGAATTCAGCAAATATTCTTTAAAATGAACTGATGTTTTTTCTTCAAATTGCCTGTTTTCCTGGGAGAAACTGTCTGCCCCTGCTGTTCAACTAAAATCTAGTTCTAGAAAGTGGTTCCACACTCCTTTCCATCCCATCCCCGCTCCCTAGTTCCATCCCGTTAAAAAGATTCTATTATATTTGAAAGTGCCTAGAACAGAAATTGGCGCATAGAAGGGATCTCAATAAATGTCAATTCATCCATTCCTTCTGAAAGGAATTGCAGCATCTCGATAAGACCAGCCAGGAACCCAGAACTCACCCTCATCCTCTCCCTCTGTCTCACCCTCCACATCCTATTCATTGCCAAGTATTGCTGTTTTACTTTTTAAATGGCTCTTGACATTTATTCTCTAGCTGCCCCTGCCACCACCCTCATCCCAGCCGTGTTTCTCTGGGACTATTGCAGTAGCCTCTTAACTGATCTCTCCACATCGAGTCTTGCAAGTCTTTCCTGAATTCTCTAAAAGGTAGCTGGAGTGATCTTTCTGAAATGCAAATATGATTTTTTTCACTCCCCCCCCCCCCACTCCATTAAAGGTATCATGTGGTCTGGCACCTGCCTGCCTCTGTGTCTTCTTCACCCTTTGATCTTCAGTAGACCCCAGCCCATCTCCAGAAGGAGCCATGAGCTGTCCTCCGCAGGGATGCGTCTTCTGCACTTGCTGCTTTTCCTGCCTTGATACCCACATGCCTGTCCCTTCCTCAGGGCGGCCTCCCTGGAGCTCAGCCGGGCTCAGCTCTTCTGCTCCTTCTTCTGGCTGGCACCCCAGACCCTTCATTGCTTGCTCTGGCTCAGTTTTGGTTTTACATTTATTTGGATGATTGGTGTCTTTCTCCTTTAAATGCCTTTAGTAGAGGCGTTCTGTCTGTTTTCACACAGCTGTATAGCTCCGTGATTAGCATAGTGCCTGGCACATAGGAGGCATTTAATGACTATTTGTTGAATGAAAGAATGAATCAATCTAGGTGGCAAAAACGAGACCCAGAGAATCACCATGTGACTATTAACGTGACTATTAAGTGGGTCTTTGCAGTGACGGAGAACAGCGTGTGAACAGTCAGGATCTGACTGGGAGCCGGCGCTCCATTATCCATCCTTTGGGATGGAAGCCCAGGGAGGGAGGTGGAAATCTGCAAATGGTGCAGTAACCCATCAATACTAGGGAGGTTAGAGAAGCTAAGACATTAACTTAGCCTCTATCTACAGTTCTTCCAATCTAATGTCTATAAGAACTACAACCATGGAAACATTGATGGATTTCTGCCTTTTCACATCTATTTTCTCTCTGACCCGGGGGCTCTTACAATGAAAGGATAAGAAGTTAGGGAGTAAACGAAAGAAGCAACATCAGAGGCCACTGTCCTCCACACACCAACTAATGCTCTGCATTTACTGACACGACTTCTTCCATGTTCAAGATATTTTCTTTTTTCTTGCTTTAGTGTGTGTGTGTGTGTGTGTGTGTGTGTGTGTGTAACAGGAGCATAATTACTCCATGGAAGTCTGTGAGATATCAGCATCAGCAGCTCTGTTTAGAACAGAGCATCTGAACTCTTAATAGGATTAATGTGAGCAGGTATTCTGGCTTACATTTTTTTCTGTTCTTAAAAAATTCCTACTGTGAACGTACCAGCAAAGAGAGAGAATCACACACACGTGCACACAATTTCCCTTGAAACTTAAGCTCTCTACGCAGTAAAATGAACGCGTTGCCTGACAGTCCACCGTGCTGAATTTGAAAGCTCACAGACAATCCTATTAATATAATAGGATTACTTTCTCTTTGTGCACAACTTTAACTACTACCAGTGAGGTGTTTGGAAGATTTGATCTCCCAGGAACTGGCCTAGACTTGAATCGGGGCGTCTTGGGTTTTCCCATTTTGTCCATTCAACTTGAAATGAGGGGAAAACATCCTCTGAGTTCCAATATGCCCTTGAAGGAACCACTCCCCATCTCCCCCTGCTCATTTCAGTCTGACCTTAAAATAAACCAAACAAACAAACAAGAACCCCCCAAACACTTTATATTCGCTCTGGCCTTGAATTCCACCAGCACTGGGAGAGGGAGCAGCTCGGCCTCCCCTGGGTTGTCCTGAACACATGGCTATTGTTTTGTTTTCTGAAGGTCCTGTTAACGTGCTTTTTGTGAGGCAGGAGAAAGCACAGGTAGCCCTCCAGAGGCCATCCAAAGGGATTGGAGGTGGTGCCGTCTGTCTGAAGGCCATCTGGTTACAGAATCCTACAGTTTGCGGTGTTTCAGAGTGGGATGTGATGGGCAAAGGGAACGAAGACTCTAGAGGAAACATTGTGTGGGCCAGAGCCTGTCATATATTGATATTAATATTTAAATGACGTTGTCTTGGGACAGCGTTGAGAGAGAAGACAAAGAAAAAGGCAGCGGAAACCTTGCTGTTCAGTGGGCAGAATAGGAATCAAGTGCCTCCTGAAACCTGGAGGCAGCAGTCATGTTTTGGAACAGAGCAGATGCTGTGGGGTGGAATCCTGCCTCACTACGCCTTTGCTGAGTCGGTCAATTGTGGTGGACCTCTGTCTTCCTGGGAGGACCCATACGAACCCCAGCCTAATGGCACAATGGTGAACAGCGTTCTCCAGAGCTCAAATGTCACCAGGCGGCTCTCCCTCCTCTTTCCTCTTCTTATCCCATTCGTTTGGTATGTCCTAACCCCAGATGAGCTGAGTGCCCCTTTTCTTCTGTGGGTTGACACTACTGGAGAGAGTCACCATGGACGGATAGGCCGTCAAACCCACAATTGCAGACGGACCCCTCGGTTCTGCCCAGAAATTCTGTTCCTTGATGAATTCCTTTTCGCTCTTCGCAAAGACAGTTTCTCAAGTTTCTCTCATATTATAAAAAGGATCTAGGACATTGTTCTTAAAAAAGAGGTTTTGTCCTCCAGGGGACAAATGGCAATGTCCGGAGACGTTGTTGATTGTCACAACTGGGGAGAGGTGGTGCCACTGGAATCTAGTGAGCAGAGGCCAGGGATGCTGCTCAACATCCTATAATGCACAGGACAGCTCCCCACCATAAAGATTGATCTGGTCCAAAATGTCAAAGTGTTGTGGTTGGGAACCCCTGATTCTGGGTGTTATCAACTGAATTGTGTCCCCCCCCCCCCCCAACATTTGTATGTTGGAGCCCTAATCCTCAACATGACTGCTTTTGGAGAAAGGGCCTTTAAAGAGGTAATTAAGGGTCAATGAGGTCTAGGCTAATATGACTGGTGTCCTATAACCATATAAAAAGAGGAAGAGACACCAGAGAGGCATGCCCACAGAGAAAAGGCCATGTGAGGACACAGCAAGAAAGTGGCCATCTGCAAGCCAAGGAGAGAGGCCTCAGGAGAAACCAAACCTGCTGACATCTTGATCTTAGACATCCAGCCTCCAGAACTGTGAGAAAATAAATGTCTCTTGTTTAAGGCATCCAGTCTGTGGTATTTTGTTATAGTGGTCCTAACTTACTGATACACTAGGTTATGCGTTTTGGGGACAACATGGGTAAGTAGGAAGAACACACAGGATTGATTGGCTGTGTAGTCTTGGGCAAGTTTCTTTATCTCTCTGGCTCTAGCTCCTCATCTATAAATTGAGACTAGTGATATCCATCATTTTTGGTTGTTATGAGGCTTAAACAAGTAAACACAAGTAAAGGGTCTGATCAGAGCAGATGCCACTAACACGCTGCTAGACTCTAAGCTTCTTGCAGGTGAAGACCTCACCATTTAACTTTGTGCCCATGGGGCCTGGAAGCTCCCAGCACATCGCGGGTGCATCTTCAATGTGTGTTGATTTAATCAATGGCATTTTGGGTGCTCATTCAACAACTGTTATTCGAGCATCTTTTCTGTACCAGATACTATGGGCACAGCTGTGAACAGTGCAATCTCAGCCTCTGCCTTCAAGCTTATATTCTGGTGGAGGAAGAGAAATGATCAAGTAAAGAACTAAGTTACAAATGTGATTTCACACGGTTGTAAGTGCTATGATGGAAATCAATTGAGTGTTGTGGTGAGTAACTGGTGGGGGAGCTGCTTTAGATAGCATCGTCAGAAAATGATCCAAAGAAGTGACTGTTGTTTTGTTTACTGTTACAGGTGTGCTTTATCGGTGACTTAAATCCCTGAGAGCTATTGCTCTCGTGGAGTGATTTTCCAAAATAGTGAACAACTCATGGCGCAGTCTCCTCTTGATTTACCCAGGAGTTACATTCCAGGAAAACTCAGCATATCTTAAAAACTGTGCTGTACAAGTAAAGCAGTTAGATTCTAGACCTGGAAAGTTAGACACAGAGTTTTCACCTACATGAATAAAGTTGTGAAGGATGCCAGGTCCTTCTTTGTTGTGCAGGGGTATTCTAGACATTGCAGGATGTTTAATATCTCTGGTTGTCATGCACTGAATTCCAATAGAACCCTCCAGTCTTTGTGATAATCAATCCCCTCTTCCCAATTTCCAAAATACTCTATAAAGGGCAGTACATCTCCCATTGAGAGCCATGATTTTGAGGGTCTCCAGGGACCTCCTAGTCTTCAAGAGCCTTTGACACTGTTAACCGGCCGTGGTTTCCTTTCCTCTCTGACTTCCATGGCGTTGCACTCCCTCGCCTTCCCTCCTCTCCTTCAGCCCATCTAAGCCCAGTGTCCTGACCTGGCTTCTTGTTCTCCACTTGCCCATCCATGTAGATCCAACCTCAATCCCTTCTTTTTACTTCTCCATGTTCTTCTTTGATGAAAACTTCAACACCACTTCCAGGCGACTAACTCCCAAAGTGCTGTTTCTAGGCTATTCAAGCTTATTTTTCCAACTGCCACCTGGACCTCCCCAAGTGGAGCCCCAAGTTAAACATGCCCAAAATCCAACTGGTCAGCTTCTCCTAAAACCTGTTGTTCGTTTGGGCATACCTACTCATGTTAATGGCAGCATCATCCACTCACTCAGCCTAAACGTGGCAGCCATCTTGACCACGCTTTCTCACTCCCCACATTCAGTCTGTTCTGTTCTGTCAGTTCTAAGGAAGTGATTGGAGCTGAATAATCAGAGCAAGTCATGCCAAGATGGGAGCGATGGTGAGGAAGATCACTGCCCTGGAAGGGGCATTCTGATCCCACCCTTCTGATCTTTTATTTTATTTTTTAACAATTCTTTGGACTAGCCTAATTTTCCTAGACCCTGGGCATACTGCCTTGAGCTAATTTGTTTGCCCGAATTAATTACCAGCAGGAGGTGGCAGCCTCATTTTCACAGAAGCCTTCTCTTTTGGAAGGAATGCCTTTTTGTTCAAACAGTCCGATTTAGGTTCTTTGGCACTGAGTGTGAAGGGTGCCTTGACATTTCCATAAAGACATTTAAATGTTACCGTCTCTGAAGAAACAGTTTTAGAATGTGAAACCTTTATCTTTTTTTTCCCCCCAAGGAAGAAAAACATCACCGGCTTAATTATCTCTGTAAAATAACTTCCTTATTTGCTTTTCATGTGGCTAGCAGAAAAAGATAATGATGCTGTCTTCCAAAAAATGCGAACAGTTATGGATGATTTCATGAAATTTGCTTTTGATTTTTGTCTGTGTAAATAACACCTCAATTCAGAGGTCAAAGGTGATGAAGGGTTATATATTATTCTTTCCAACTTGGTTTTTAAAAGCTAGGAGAACAAATAGGGTGAAAAAGATGCTGCTTGTGATTGTTACTTCATACTGAGAAGGAGCCAAAAGACACAACTCTTTATATATATAATTTTTAAAAATTGTGATAAAAGTCACATAACATGAAGTCTACCGTTAACAAATTTTTTTAAGTGTATGGTAGAGTATTGTTAACTATATGCACGTTGTCACATGGCAGATCTCTAGAATATTTTCATTTGCGTAACTGAAACTCTGTATCCATTGAACAGCAACTAACTCCCCATTTCCTCCTCTCCCCAGCCCCTGCCACCACCATTCTGCTCTTCTTTTGTGTGACTACTTTACATACGTCATATAAGTAGAATCATGAAGTATTTGTCCTTCTGTGACTGCCTTATTTCAATTAGCATATGGCGTCAAGGTTCATCCATGTTGTAGAATATGACAGAATTTCCTTCTTTTTAAAGACTGAATAATATTCCATTGTATACGTGTATATATATCGCATTTTCTTTATCCATTCTTCTATTGATGGGCATTTAGTTTGTTTCCACCTCTTGGCTATTGTCAATAATGCTGTAATGAACATGGGAATGCAAATATCTCTTCGAAATCTTGCTTTCAGTTCTTTTGGATGAATATGTAGAAGTGGGGTTGTAGATCATATGAGTGTTCTATTTTTAATTTTTGAGGAGTCTCTGTGCTGTTTTCCGTAGCAGCTGCACCATTTTACATTTCCACTAACAGTGTATGAGGGTTCTAATTTCTCCATATCCTCACCAACACTTGTTATTTTCTGGGTTGTTTGTTTTGATAATGGCTATCCTAACAGGTATGGGGTGATTCCTCATTGTGGTTTTGGTTTCTATTTCCCTGATGATTAGTCATGTTGAGCATCTTTTTGTATACCATTTGTATTGTCTTACACTATTCACAAGAAACAACTCGAAATAGATTAACGACTTAAATGTAAGACCTGAAACTATAAAACTCCTAGAAGAAAACATAGGGGAAAAGCTTCATAACATTGGTCTTCACAATGATTTCTTGGATATGACACCAAAAGCACAGGCAACAAAAGCAAAAATAGACAAGTGGGACTACATCAAACTAAAAAGCTTCTGCACAGCAAAGGAAGCAGTCAGTGGAGTGACAGGCAACCTATGAATGGAAGAAAACGTTTGCAAATTGTATATTTGATAAGGGATTAATATCCAACACTCTCGTAAAAAGGAAGATTTTCTATTGACTCTAGATCAGGAGTCAGCAAACTTGTTTTATAAGGGGCCCAAGAGTAAAGATTTGGGGCTTTGCAAGCCATATGGTCTTTGTTGCAACTACTCAATCTGCCATCATAGTGTGAAAGCAGCCATAGACAATACACAAATGGATGGGTGGGGCTGTGTTCCAGTAAAAACTTTATTTATAAAAACAGACTGGGATAGATTTGGCCTGTGAGCCAAATCTATCTGGTTCTATTAACATTTTAGGGGGATGGTTTTGAGTTGTGGAGGGCTGTCCTGAACACTGTAGGATGTTTAGCAGCATCCTTATACTAGATGCCAGTAGCAACTCCTTCCCTTCCTCCATAGCTGTGACAACTAAAAATGTTTTCAAAATTGCCCACCACCAAAATTGCCTACTGGGGGACGAAATTTCTGTTAAATGAGAATCTCTGATCTAGATGATTGAAATAATCTAATGAAGAGTAATAGGAAATATTTCTCTAAAATTACAAAAGGTAGAGTAAGAGAGAAGAATTGAAAACTATGGCATATTTGTCTTAGGTAGGTCGAACTCTCCTCAAAGACACCATTATCACTCCCTAAATTTGGAAAGCAGTTCAGAAACAACAGAAATGCAACATATTTGAAAAGTGATCTGTTAATAATGCAAATATGAGCTTCACCTACTTTTGTGATAGGCACAAGAAACAAAACAGTTCAACACATTAGCATGTCCTAATGGGACTTTCTGAGTTTGAGGGTTGGCTATGAATTGGAAAGCTGGAAAAAAGCTAGGGGTTTTAGTTCCCACTTGAGCAAGGGTTTATTTTTTCTGCTTATCTGAATTCAGAACCAACACAGGCAGGGTGATTTTTGAAAATGCTCACATGTTTCTCATTGTTTGGACAAGGCCAGACAAAAATGGCCTGGTTTCCCTGCAAATTGGCAGTAACACATGTTTTTGAAAGTTAAAAACAGCATAACATTCACGAGTGAATCTCAAAGAATGTTGTCTTCTTGTCCTTTAGAATAAACACCTGTTTTGCAAGTAGGAGAGGAAAACCATCTTTATTGAGAAAATTGTTGGTTTCTTATTCTTCATTGCTATTATATTTTTAATGATTAAAAAATTTGAGTACAATTTAAAACATTGTAATTTAAGTGATCTTAATTTTAAATAAACAAACAAAAATATTACCCCACATTTCATCGGGTATTTCAGTTAAGCCCTTCTTAGTTGAGTTTCTTTCTTGACTTGGAAAACGAAGGAAATACATTGATCCTCTTCTCCTTTAATAAAATTCTCTGTAGCTAGATATATTTTTCTGATTGATTGGAGGGAAAATGTGGTCCACATCCTTGAAAGGAGCTCTTACTCTCATGTTACAAGTCCTGCCGCTGTCATGGTCTCCTGTGGCCACAGCAGACGCACTCAGTAACCTGTGTCTCTGGGTCACCAGTACTGTTGGACGTGACATAATAATGGGACCATCTGGTGGATAAATGGGGTCACTTCTTTTATACTTGGATCATGAAAAAGGGTGATAAGAACAGACTCTTCCTAGCCTTCCCAAAAATCTACATTTCAATTATACCCCAAGAGACCTGACTCCTTAGATTTTGCTTCTGTCTCTGCCTTACTTTCCAATGAACACCCAACTGCCTTCTTTGCAGTCTGTCCCATGTGGGTTTGTTTGATGGCACGCTTTTCTCTCTGTCCCTCAGGTTACCACGGCCTCTACTGTGAGGAGGAATACAATGAATGTCTCTCTGCTCCATGCCTGAACGCTGCCACCTGCAGGGACCTCGTTAATGGCTATGAGTGCGTGTGCCTGGCAGAATACAAAGGTGAGCGGCCACTTGGCCTTCTTGTACCAAAGTGCCTCTAAATGACTTCATGGATTTCTCGACTTGAATGCAGAAATGTCTAATTGGAGCATGAAATCATTTAAAATAAAAACCAAATGCTGGCGGTGGGATGATTTATGGGGCCAAGGAGACCAATTTGCAGGTCTCGGGTTTCCTCCTAATAAACTGGAAAGTCTCTCTCCTGCCCTTTGCTTCTTCTTGTGTCCTTGCTCTCTTCTCTCAAATGTGTAAAAGGCTGATGATAAAAAGTGGCATTAAATGGACTGTCAGATGTAGATCAAGGACATGGCTGTGCAGTCTGTGGGAGAGGGAACCTTGCTGCTCTGCACTGCTTGCTGGGCAAAGACAGGATGCTGTGCTTTGTGCTTCTGGAGGTGGAATCGCACGTATTGGCAAATAAATTAATTCCCATTAAATCATTCAGTTGGTAGGAAATGTGAGTTCATTTGCGTGGATGCGTGTCAAAGGCGTTCTGCAGAAATAGCTGATGTTGACAGAGTGTTTATAATGTGTGGACCCTGTTCTAAGTCCTTACGTTCGTTAACTTGTAAAAATCCTCACAATAACCCTATGAGGTGGTAGGTAATGGTGTCCCTTGGGATCCCGCCCAGCATGGTCCCAGCGCCCTTTCATCTGCCTCTCCAATGGGCTCCATTGGTGGATGGTGTGGCTTCTTTTGTGGCCATCTGCCCTCTGATAGCAGTGTGCCAGGAGGCCCTTTTGTCAGCTGCTGCACACATTTCTCTAAGCCACAACTTTAGGCCTGGGTTTAGATTTTTGTAATACTTTTGTGGGCTCTATTTATAGCCATTTCGCTTAACCTCTTGCTCCCCCCACCGCTGACTTGATACCATCCATCTGCCTGGTGACCTTGCCTGGCAGCCGACCTTGCTTCTCTTTGGACGCACTCACCTTTATTTAGGTCTTTTCGGTGAGGCTCGCGGCTCCCACAGATGAACCTGATTAAGCTCTTGGATGGAAGGGCTGAAGCTGGGCCAAGCCTCTGCTTTATGTTTGGCAGATCTGATGCTTCTTTCCGAGTGGGATGCCCATTTAGAGCCAGACTTCACAAGGGCAGATGTGCTGGCTTCAGCCACGTGGATTTCAGTTCTAGGTCTAGCAGAGCATTGAGAAATAGGGAGTCATCTCCAAGCTGGAAGGAAGAATAAAGGAGCAATGAGTCAGGAGACCGAGGGAGCTCACCTCACTTGTGCCACTGGTTTCCTAACGAGCCTGGATAAATGTCTTAAACTGACTCATCTGTATTTTGTCTATATAAAGTAAGGACAGTAATGCTTACAGAGATTTCAAGATTCTTCAGTGACAGAATTAGCAGTGGTAAATGTGCTTCAAAAATGAGAAAATTCCGAGATTCTTTAGTTTATTATAAAATTTTATGAAGGAAATTTCATCTTTATAAATGACAGAATCATTAATTGAGTGTATTATGAATATGCCCTTTATGTTCCTGTCTTTGAGACATTGCTCATGTTATCATGACCAAGAAATAAAAAATACAGTTGCACATGCCTGTGTGTGATGACCCACTAGTGTCTCCACAAATTAGACTGGGATCCTGGCCTTTTTCACCTCCTCCTTCCATTTTTCTCAAAGGTATTCCCAAATTTTTCCGCTTCTCCCAAGCTCCATATTAAGTCGTTTGCCCTTAGAATGATTGAATTCACTTCCATCTTCATGGCATAAAAGAGAGGTTTTCATTTTTAAAAGTTTTCAAATTTATTTGATTTGCACATCCTATAGCAATGGTTCTCAAACTTGGGCATCTGTTAGAGTCTGCTGGTGGGCTTCTCAAAACAGGTTGCTGGACCCCTCTGCTAGAGTTTCTGATTCAGTATATTGGGGTGGGGCCCAAGAATTTGAGTTTCTGGTAAGTTCTCAGGTGATGCTGATGTGCTGGCCCGTGGGCCAGCCTTTGAGAACATCCACCCCCTAAACTTATCTGCGGTCACAACGAGTAAACTTTTATTCTCTCCCATATTAGCGGATCCTGAGCTCGTTATCCTGCTCAAGGTTAATCCTTCCATGTATACTCTCAATTCCACCCCTTCTACCTTTTTGTGACCTTCCTCCATCAATTACTGACTCTCTGCTGGGGATGACTCAAGAAGGTAAATGACCCTGGAGGGTACTTCAAACGCATGTGAGCATTTGGGTTCTCAAGGAAAGGGAGATGCTTGGAGCCTTTGCATATGATAGAGTTAGGGGATAGAGTTCTGGGGAGAACTGAGGACTCAATGACCAGCTGAGCCCTAAGGCCCCCTCAGCTTATGGAGAGGAAGTACATGCTGTGAATGCGCTGCATGTGACCCCGGGAGGTAGAGGGCTCTCCTGATCTCATGGACACTGGGTGTCCTGGAAGATAATTGCATGGTGGGGCTGAGATGGTCCTTTCATTTTTATGTGGCTGGGAGAGAATGGTCTCCTGCTCATACCTGGAGAGCCCTGAGAACCCCACACTGGGAGGCCTCTACCATGTGCCTTAGTAGACAGAGCCCAGTTGGAGAAGAATCTCCAATGTCATCTGTCTCTGCCTGACATTGCCAACCTCTAGCCTGGCCAGTACAGGGAGCCTATACCAGCAACTCAAAAAGGGGAAAAAATCTAGGAAATAAAAATAAAATTGCGGCAACAGCCAATGACTCCAAACACTCAAGAGAGGAAGTGAAAAAAGTAATGTATACTACTCAAAATTGAATTTAGATCTGGAAAAGCAAAAGGAGGAACTATTTCATAATAGAAGTAAAAATATGAGAAAATGGAAACTGTGAGTAAAAACAGAGGCAAAATGTGGAAAAGATCCAAGAGATGTTTCCGTCTGAGTGATGGATGCTTGAGAAGAAGGAACACATGGAAATAAAACCAGAATCAACTAATTGCCAAAGGGAGAAGTCTATGAGTTGAAGAAAGTTGAAGTTTTCAAACAGAATGGGCTTATAGAATGCTAGAGGATTAATGATGGAGATGGTACACAATTTGAGATTTCCTGGTAGAATTTCCAAATCCAAGGATAAAGAGATTTTTTTTTTTTTTTTTTTACAAGATTCTACACAGGGAGTACAGGTTACGTACAAAAGAAAGAGAATCAAACCAGTGTTGAGGTGCTTCTCTCTATAACGAAACTAAGCAATAGTGGAACAGTGTTTCAGACTTTTCGATGAAAAGGACTGGCAATTAAAGGATCACTTATATTTGAGGGCAAAAGAAAGGCATTTTATACATTTAAGGATGCAGAAAATATAATACCATGTACCCTCTCTAAGAAAATTATCTTTAAAAATATGAGTATGAAATTGGAACTAAATCAGGACAAAGCTAGTCAGATAGAGGAAGAAAGAGAACAAGAGGAAGAGGGTTATCTTTAAATGCGGGAATAAACTTACATAGATGATATTAATGTGTTCGTGAATGGTAATTTAATGGTGAAGAACAGTCTCTCGAAAAAGATAGACATATCTTCTGTATTAATTATTATTGTTGCATATTGAATTACTACAAGGTGGTGGCTTAAAACGCCACCCTTTTATGATCTAACAGTTTCATAGGTCCAGGCGTGGCTTACTGGAATGTCTGTTCAGGGTCTCACCAAGCTGGAATCAAGGTGTTGGCTGGGCTGACCTCTCATCTGGGGCTTGAATAGGAAAAGATCAGCTTCTAAGTCCTTTCAGGTTGTTGGCAGAATTCACATCCTTGTGGCTGTAGAATTCATGACAGTTTGCTTCTTAAAAGCTGGCAATGATGAGAGCAACCCTCTCCTCTTTCAAGTCTCTAACTTCAGGAGAGGCCCCAACCTTGTTAAGGGTCTCACCTGTGTAGGTCAGGCACACCCAATATTAACTCAAAGTCAACTGATTAGGGACCTTAACTGCATCTTCCAAATCTCTCAACTTTTGCGATATGCTGTTAGTTAGAAGCTCACACTCAAGGGGGGTGGATTACACAAGGGTATGATTCATTGAGGGTCACCGTAGGGTGTGTCCATCATACCTGTTCTTAAGGAAAAATTTAAATGACCACACTAAAGTTTCATATTATTTTAACCAATAGTTTAATCATGGGTTGTAGGGAGGGGAAGTGGGAAGAATTAGAAGGCGTACAAGTGTGTTAAAGATCTTATCCCAACGGGCAGGTTAAGGTGCTTATTTAATTTTGGTGTATTTATGGAGACATTTGGGTTTAGGTTTAAATAAGACTGCAGAAAACAGGAAGGTAAGCTCTAGCAAAGTAGCAATAAGTGGTAGAACTTCCAAACTAAGATTGATGAGGAGGTGGTGGTAGGGTGGGGAGTGGTGGGGAGAGGGTAGGAGGAATTAAAAGAGAGGCGGAAGGGGGCTAAATCATGTTCTCCAATCCAGAGGAAGAGTGAGTGAGGGGAGGAGAAAGGTCACAAGATCCTGTGTCTTTCTCTCCTTGGGAGATGGACATGCTCTCCCTTTGTGGAAGCATTTTTCCCAACATTTAGTTGCATATAGGATGCCTGTATAAACTCAGGAAACTATCAGATGTGGGGCATTGATTTCTAATTAGCGCTTACCTCTGGAGTTAGAACTTGGATAAGTGATATGTTGTGGGGAGAGTTGGAATTTTAACTCCTTACTTTATATACTTTTTTTTTTGGTGAGGAAGATTTACCCTGAGCTAACATCCATTACTAATCTTCCTCTTTTTTTCGCTTGAGGAAGATTAGCCCTGAGCTAACATGCATGCTAGTTTTCCTCTGTTTTGTATGTGGGATGCCTCCACAGCATGGCTGATGGGTGGACTAGGTCCAAGCCAGGGATCTGAACCCACGAACCTGGGCCGCCGAAGCAGAGTGTGTGGAATTTTAACCACTCAGCCACGTGGCTGGCCCCAGCATACATATTTTTTAAGTGGTGATTTTTACTGTTTTATGTTTCAAAAGACAAATAAGAGGGCCAGCCCTGTGGTGTAGTGGTGAAGTTTGGTGCGCTCTGCCCAGGTTGGCTGGTTTGGGTCCCAGTCATGGATCTACACCACTCATCAGCTGTGCCATAGTGGCATCCCACATACAAAATAGAGGAAGACTGGCACAGATGTTAGCTCAGGGCTAATCTTCTTCAGCAAAAAATGAACGAATGAATGAATGAATGAATGAATATAACTTCCTGAAAAGAAAGAGTGCAATAGGAAGTCAAGCAATTATAGCTAAGAATGTTTTGAAAAATGAAAGTAATGAGACGGAAATTCTGCCAGATGTTAAAACCCATTATAACGCTACAATTATTTTTAGATTCGTGTGTTATGGGTGCAAGAATGGACAGCTCACCCAAACTGAATAATGGCCCAGAAACCATTGTCTGTAACAGTGCATGGCTCTTAAAGAGGAACTGCTCGGAATGGGAAGGGAATTCTTTTTTAATGAATGGCGCTAGAAAAAATGGGCTGCTAAACAGAAAAAAGAAATGCTCTTACTCACAGTTGTAAATAAATTCCATGTGAATTGATAAAAAGCCACTCTTCTTTGGCTTCACCTCCTCCTCTACTTACTTCCTCCTTTCCTCCTTTTTCTTTTACAACCAAGTTGCCTTACAGTTGGTATAGACAACACCTCTATTTCCTTAATTTTTATTCTTTTCTTAACTTCTTCAGTTTGGGTCTTGTCCACACCTGCTAAAATGGATTTAGTGGTGACCTAACTGAAGACTTTTCAGTGAAATCCCCGAAGCCTTCTCCTTCAGCTTCCATTTCCGGGTTCTTGACTCTCTGCTCCACTCATCACTGGGTCCCTCTTGAAACTTGCCCTGCTATAGCTTCTGCAGCTCCATTCCTGCACTCTGACTCTTCCCTCTGGCCCTCACTGAATCCGTGTCTTCTGGACACCATGGTTGTGGTTGGTCCCCAGAGTTTCCTTCTTGGCTCCTTTTTCTCTCCTCCTCTTTGCCTTTGTCCAATCCTGTGACTACATCCATTGTCTGAGATGTGGTTTCTCCCTCCTTGAACCCTCCCAGCATTTTCTCTGTGTTTGCTATGATGATTATGGTCAACCTCGTAGTCAATTCCTTCTGGCTTTGGACTTTCCTCTCCTTTACACTAAATCATAATCTCCTGAAAGGCAGTAACTCCATAGCCTCTTTTTTTTTTTTTTTTTTTAAATTCTCAGCATCTCTTGATATAGTGGCTTGCAAAAGAAAATACTCGATAGCTATCTTGAATTGAAACTGCTGCTTAACACACTAATTAGGTAAAGGAAACCAACTTGAACATTTTCTTAGTAAGTTTCCACTGTGAATCATGAAATTGTTTGAAGCAAAAATGCATAGAAAGTCTCAGAGTAACCTTCCTTCAGATGTACTGAAATGCTGGTCCTTCCTTCCAGACTGGTTCAGAGCTAGCTCATGACGGGACGTTTAAGACTCTGGTTAGTGTTCATACCATCGTATTGTCGAAAAGTCAAGTTATTGCCCCATATTGTGTTGATTTTTATTTCTAGCAGAACAAACTAAATGATCAACAGTACACTCATTTGGAATTTTTGGTAACAAACATTAGAAAGAAAATACTTCAATTTTTGATTATGAAAACAACCTAGCAACAATGGTAAAAATTTAGAAAAAAGAGAAAGTTCTAGATAGCTCATAGCTATACAACAGAATACAGGAGCAATGATCATCTGTGTTGTTTCCATCCTTTTTTTAGTTTTTAATGTTTAATATCCATGTTTTTAGAATTATAATCAAGTATACCTACAATTTTGTTTTGTTCTGCTCGTACTTAACATTATATCACATTTGATTTAGAAATTGCTAGGACATCTTCCTAGTTCTATTTTAAATGACTATGTAATGTTCCCATGGTAGAGTATTTATCCATTCCCTTGTTGCATCTAATGTGAGGCTATGATGAGTAATTCTAGAATGAACATCTTTCTTCACGTGATTTTCATACTTTCTGGATTTTTTTGGTGGGGATAGGGTCTCAGAAATGAGGTCACTGGGTTATGAGTTTGATCACGTTATACCTAATTGTTTATTTTTAAAGTCTATAGAAATTTATAGTTGAAAAGATGAGAATTCTTTCTTTGTTGGCTAGAATTATTTCCTCTTTGTAACCAGTGAACAAGAATTTCTGTATATTTTGTGCACCCAGCCCTTCTTAATTAGTGGGATAGCTACAAAAATGGAGAAGTCAGAGTTTCTTTCTTTTTCAGGCTATTATTTAACTAGAAAAGCAGACTGAGACTGGGATCCATGAGGAATAATGAGGCTAAGGTCAAGATGTCAGTTGTAATTTCTGAAATAGTTTAGGAAAGGTTGAGTTCTGTGGGAGTTGAAATACTGGAAAAATTTTCGTGGAGGAAATGTTTGAATAAAATAAGATGATGTCTTAAGGCAGATATTAAGTTCAAAGAACACTTTAAGTTAGTTTTCTTTACCTGGTTTAATTTTCCTGGAGATAAAATAATGATTTTCAGTTTTCAAAATATTAATTATGACTAAATCATGATGACAACAAAGATTTATAATTGGCGCACTACTCTTTGAATTTTTGCTGGTTTTAATTCTAAAATTAACTTCTATAAAGAGTCCTGTTGAAATAGAGATCTTTTCAGAAACATTGCCTCTCTATCCCTTAATACAAAAAGTATGAATTTTTATTAGCTTTGACTGAATTACAGTTTATTTTTGCCGGAGACTAAACATAAGTTTCGTCATAGTGCGTGCTGCGTCCCTTGCCAACGGTGATGCGTGTGTCATTCCACAGACTCAGTCTGAAGTGTGAACCTGGTTTCCGCTGACAAAATAGGGTGTTTTTGAGGCAGATTTGGAATGGCTTCCCACTCTGGCAGTCCTACCTGTGTGTCAGCCAAAGTACACTGACCATCGCCCCTCCTGAAAGGACAGGATTCTGGTGGTCTGTCCAGAATTTCTTCAACTATTACGATATGGCCTCTGCTCTAAAAGACCTCAGAGATTAGTGGGGAGTTCAGACAGGAGAACAGCTAAGTTCTGATGTGACACAGTAACCTCTGTCACAGCGTGAATCTCAGCATGCTCTCGATGACAGTGGCAGAAGAATGGAGTCCAGTCTTGGGAGAGTCAGGTTCAGGTTTCCAGAGAAAGAGTGTTTGAGTTGGGCTTTGACAGATAGAATGTGCTAGGTGAAGACCAGCTTGCAGGAGAGGGTGACGGGGGGGTGCTTTTGTCGGAGGAAACAGGATGCCCAACCCTCAGTGTTGTGCAAAGGCCTAGGACCCCTGGAGAGTGGTGAGGAGTGCAGGAAGGTGGGGCCCAGGGGGCCTGAGGGGGAGGGCTCGAGTGAGGGCGCCTTTGGCCCGTCAGTGGTGTTCATGACCATCTGTGCTCTGTTGTTAAGGTTTCCAGCTCATAGTTGTTCAGCTCTAATGGACAAGCTGAGCAATATGACAAATATTTTTTATATAGGGATTAGCAGGGCTTGGAGTATAGAAATATGAGTAACCAAAGTGCTCACTGGGGACTTTTAAGACCATCTTGCCTCATAGTCATCGTGTTTCTGTGAAGATTAGCTCGTATCTGATCTTGCTGCCAGAAAACCCTCGGTGGATCTCAAGTGGCCGAATATCTTATCTTTTGAAAAAGAGAAGGAACAAGGGATAAAATTATTGCCAAAAAACCCACCCTAAAGGTTGAAATTGCTTATTATCTTGGGTGTTTTCATCAAATCTATCTTATTGAAGGCTTTTAAGGTCAAGATGTTTAAATACTTAGCCTAGACTTAACTTTTCAGCCTTATTTGAAAAATGTGGTAATTTGTGTGTTAATGTATTAGTTATATTAATATCATACAGGCTACACTGGCTAATGTGTTACTAGAAACACGGTAAAGATCATTCTTGATTGTTCTTACTTTAGATCTAATGGAAACCTTTTTTATTTCAGACATCTCTGAACCTTGGGTATGGCTCTATTTCCCATTACAACTGAAAGCCTTCTTTGTCACCTGTTTCTCATTGATCAGCCCCATGGGAACTTGTAAATATGTGAATCCTTGTTTTTTGATAAACACTTTGAAGCAGAAAAGGTTCTTTTGCATTTTATTCTTTCAGTTGAGTCCATGCTGTTTGGGAATCAGTGGGAAAACAGAGATTTCTGGGCGAAGAAGCCATCACACCCAAGTGAAGAAGAGTTACCAATTTTATGCTAATCTTGAAAGGAGTTTGAGCTTTTATATTATCATGAATAGTGGGTTGGTTAAGGATGGTGAAAGTCAGGGAGGCTGATTCAAGTCACTGAGACAGGAAGGGAGCTAGGACACGGCTTCAAGGGGCCCTGTCCCACCAGCATGACACCGTGGGATCAGGGTCATGGTTGCAGGGAAAAAAGTAAGACAGAAAGAAATCTGAAAGGCACTTCAGAAAAATACCTGTCCGAATATGGTTCTCGGATTGGCTCTGAGGGCCAAAAGGTAAAAAGGAATGGAAAGCTATCCGTGCTAAAATACTTTACCAGACTCAACTAAGTCATTAGTGTGTCTACAGATAGGCAATTCTGTTTATATTTCCTCTTACAGGTTTTTCCTCCTTCTTGAGCCCTACTTCTTAAGGCATTGAAAAAGAAAGGAGAGAAAAAATCCCAGCAAGAATAATTTCAGTGACTAAATGATGAGTCATTGGGTGTGGCACTCCTTTGCCCAATATAGCTAAGTAGTAAGTGGAGAGCACATTAAGTAAATCCCATTTGGCTACAACTTGCTTTATGCTTGTTTTTCGAGAGGCTGTCGGGAAGGACAAGCATATCATTATACACATTCTTATACAGAATATACTGCAATCTATCTTCTTCTCCAAACGTGGGGGGTGAGAGAGGGATTAATCCATTCAACCATCTTGGCATTCCAGTGGAGCAACAGCAGAAATCCTACCTTTGGCATAGCATTGTATGTTTTAAAGTTTTTAATAGAACTATAAAATAATATGTACTCGTAAAAAAATTCCAGCGATATAGAAATATATCATGTGTAAGTCAAAGTAATCCATTCTCCTCGGTCCCACTTCAGGCATTTAGATTCATACGTGCACACATAAACTTCTTTTTTCTACTGATGGGAAACTGACTGTTTTTGCTATGAAGATTCTTCTAATGCTTCTTTTTTGTTAAACGGGTGCTCAGCTACACAGAATTGTGTGTATTTCCATGGCCAGTCTGAGCTCCCTCTCAGGAAACTACTTAGCGAGCACAGACTCAGATTCAGAAAGCCTGCGCTTTCAGATCTCAGCTCCCTCCACTACCAGCCTTGTGACCTTGCATTCTTTCCTCATCCATAAAATGGGGGAAGAAGAGTATTTGTCTCATGGGGTTGTTGTGAGGGTCAAGTTAGACGTAAAGCACAGTGTGAGGGACTGGAATATAGTTGTGTACAACACATGTTAACTTTAGTACACGGTGAACAGATTTGGTTTTTAAGAATAAAGTCTAAGTACCAAGCGGCTCGCTCTCTCTGCCCTACCCCCACCAGTTCTCTGAAGTAGAACTGGGGCTCATTTAAATATCTGACTCCAAATCTTCACCTTCAGGCTGCTGCTTATCCATTATATGGACATTTTATGAAGGCCGCCTGGCGATTTTCTGTTTCTTTTGGAGACTTAGAAAGCATTTGTCACTGATAAATTTTATTTTTCAAGGTCTTAACTTTCTGTTCTCCAGGCTTTGGGACATGTGGTCAGAGAAAGTACAGATAAAAGACTTTATAGTGGGACCTATGAGTAGGGATTACATTTGTTGTTTTCTCATAAGGCGGGTCTTTACAACAACCTAAAGTCAATCACACACACAGGCACATACACACACCACCTCCAGGATCTGCTTCCACACTGTTCCAGGCTGTCCCCAGCCATGCGAGCTGGAGCGTCCTTAATGAGTCACCCCTCTGTGTCTGTTTCCTGGCAGGAATCCACTGTGAATCGTACAAGGACCCCTGCGCTAACGTCAGCTGTCTGAATGGAGGCACTTGTGACAGCGAAGGCCTCAATGGCACATGTGTCTGCGCTCCAGGGTTTACAGGCAAGTGATCTGGAAACTGTGTTTTCATATTTACCACAAAATCCCTGAGATTGCAACTGTTAAAAATAAGCCTAGAAACCTCTAGGCATACATTATTGCAAAATATGAAAACCGCTGCAAAACATAAGCAGGGATTGCTCAGATGAAGATCTATTGTAAAACAATTGTTTATCGTTAAGTGGGACTCTTCTGAAATCACTCTTTGCACATAGACTTGCTGAGACCGCCTCTCTATACAATTCCAGAGCTGTAGCTTTGAAACATGAGACATGAGCCGTTACACTAACCTGAAAAGTTTCGGTGTTAATGGAAGTGAGAGGGGGAGAAGGAAGATCAGTCATGTCTTCTGCAGAAATTGCATCCAGCCACAACGTTTATTTTTATTGAAAGATGTAACAGTGACCGGATTTTGAAAAATGAAGAGAGGTGGTGGTGATGGGAAGTCAGGAGGAAATACTGCAGGTTCAGGGTTGATTATTAATGAAGGTAGACATGACAGGTGTAGGGAGGGAGAGTGGAATGAGGAGAGACAACTGCCCAAGGCCAGAGCAGGCAGGCAGGACAGAGCTGGGTTCAAGAGGAGCCTTGGTGGCCATTGAGGTCTGAATGGGAAGCGTCGCTTCTAGACTAGGGGATCCAGCTTAACCGGGGCTCCTTCTAAGTCAACCCCATGGGCTTCAGGGAGTTTGTGAATCTCCAAAAACAGATGTGAAATGTTACTAAGGAGAGCCTCTCAAATCTTCATCAGATTCTCAGAAGGAACTGTGAACCACTGGGGTAGAAAAGATTCCATCCTTTGCTTTTCCAACAGAACCCAGGAGTCCTGAAATGGAGAGTGTAGGACAACGTTTTCAGAGCTTTGCTCAACCAACAGAAGCATTGGGGTCACTCTGGTTTGCAAGTTGGGAATGGTTGACATTTGAGGTGCCCATAGAAGACAGTGGGGGTTTAAGTTGCAGGAGAACATGTTATCATTGGCTGGAGAGCACCTTATGGGCTCCCTCTCCCCGACTAAGCCACTATGGCCACCTCCCAAGCCCTGGAGAGTCTCACAGAGCCTGGGCCTCCCGTCCATCCCTGGGGAGCCCCATGTGTGCTTCTAGGGAAGACGCCAATAGTCAAGATGTGGGAGAAGCAACTTCTGATCTTCTTTCTATTTATGTGTGTCACATCCTGTGTTTTCCTTTTGGGTTTTCCCGGGACTGGGAAGTGGGCTCACTCCAGAAAATGATTCACAGATGGTTTTGTTTTGCTGACTGGTTTATAAACACACACAGACATTTATACTCATCAATGGATGATGCAAAAATAATATTGGAGAAGCATCCTGTTTTTTTTCCCCAGACATTTTTATCCCTTGAATAATAAAAGGCTTGGAAGAAAGATTAGAAAATATAGTGCTATAGGAAAAAAAAACACCACTTAAAATTGCACCACTAGGAGACAACCATTGTGAGCACTTTGATACGTATATCCAGGGGTTTTCCTGAGGGTCTGTGTGTGCGTGATAACTAGTATATGCTGTAAATGCAGAAATTTGAACATAAAAGGAATCATATTGCTCATAGTATATTGTAATCTACTTTTCACTTAAAAATATATCATAAAAATGACTCCACATCAAGAAATATGCTTCTGTTTTATTATTTTTACTGGCTGCCCTGTAGTCCATTATGTGATGTCTCATGATTTTTTTTTAACCCATCCTCAATTCAGTTTTTTGAGGAGTTGAGAACTTTTCCTTATTATAAATAGCACTGCAATGGATATTCTTATATGTACATCTTTGTGTACTTTTCTGATTATTTCTTTAAGCTAAATTCCCAGGAATAGAATCCCTGGGTCCAGGAGAATATTTAGCTATTTCCATATTGCTCTCCAGGAAAAAATCTTGTACTAACATTCACTCTACCAAGAGTGCACAGGAGCGTCTATTTCCTTGTACTCACACACATACTGAGAGTTGTCATTCTGGTGGCCAAAAATGCCATTTCAGGGTTGTTTTAATTTGTAAATCATTGGTTCTTAATGAGATTAAATACTTTGAAAATATATTTATGGACATTTGTGTTTCTTCTTGAACTCCCTATTCAGTATCCTTTGTTTCCTTTTCTACCAGACTATTCATGTTAATCTTTATTCTTGATTTGAAATAGCCCTTTTTAATAAGTATAGTATGTTTTATCTGCTATAGATTGCGAGTATTTTTCCAGTCTCATTTACCTTTTAAATGCATATAGTGTTTTGTTTTGTTTTCTATATATCATATTTTAATTTTATGTAATTAAACCTTAATATTTCCTTTTGGTTTCTTGTTGTTTCATACTAGAAAGATCCTATAGTTCAAGATTTCATAAATATTCTTCTATATTATTCTAATCATGTATGAGTTAATTTCATGGATGCAAATCTTCAATCCATTTGAAATTTATCTTGATATGGGAGATAAAATGCAGTCTTTTCTCCAGAATATTTAGCAAATCTCCAACTGCCTAGTCAGCATTCATTCTTGGATGTCTCTCGAAGACACATCAGACTCATAGGTTTTCCTCTCCTGTCCTCCCTTATGTATTTGCTAGCTCTTTAAATGGTATTTACTGCCTCAAGTTGCTCTGGTCAGAAACTGGGGAGTGATTTTGGTACCCTCCTCTCCTTTCCCCTTACCTGCATCCAGGGAGTCCTCAAAACCTCCTTGATCCTCTCACTTCTTCCCAGAGCCAGCAGCAGCCTGCTTTCACCTCCCTTCTGCACTAGCACAACCTCCCCTAACTGGTCTCCCCACACCCATTCCCCTTCACCCATAATATATTCTCCACACTGTAGACCCTACCAAATAAAATCTAATCCTGTCACTCCCTGCTTAAAATCACCTGTTGCCATTGCATTGTCTTTAAAAAAAGATCAAAACCCTTCACTGGATCATCAAGATCCCAGCCTTTCCAGTCTTGTCCTGGGCCCCCTGTCTGCTTGATTCCTGAATACCCCACGCCAGGCTCTTCTCAATAATGTTCTTCTCTATCTCCTGCCTCCCAGTCCCCTCTGCGGCCCCACCCTGCCAACCCTGCACTCTAGCCTGCAGATCCACCACAGGTGTTTGTTCATGATACTCTCTCTGATCACAGGGAGCAATAGGACCCTTCCACTGAAGTAGGTTCAAACATTAACTGGCCTTTGAAAACAACAAATGTCCATTTCGGTTCAGCCTTGGTAATTTTTCAGACTGTGGAGGATCATATAATAGTTCCCAAAGCTGTTTGGAGAGTTGTACTGTTAACGCATTTTGCAGAACACTGGTCCCATGAGATGCTCCATGGAAAAAAGACCTGTGGCCAAATAGATTTGGTACCTGGTACATGCCGTGTGGAGATTCATAAAGGATGTCCACATACTAAAGGCTCTGAAAGGTCTTACAGTAAAGAATCTTATTTGCCTTTGTTTATTTTCCGAATATATTTGATCATAGAGCCTTTCTTTTCCCTTAAAAAAGAACCTATTGTATTCTGAGAACTAGCGTTCCATGGGAGAGGCTGATAAAATGTTAACGACCACTGTGCAAGGAATAACGGTGCCTCTAACTCTTTGAGTTGCTACCTTGGAACCAAATACTCTTTCAGGATAGCTGAGGTTTGGCCAGATTTACTCTTGGCCAACTATTAAGTGCTCAAAAGCTCCATAATTGACTGAGTGGAGTGAATTAGGCAAATTGTTGTTATCTCATTATATTCTCAATCCAATGTCACCCTTACCTTAGGAGACTGGCTTTTTCAGTTTGTGTTTATTTTACTCATCTCTTTCTAGGTTCTGTAGGTAGATCTTTAGATTATTGATTTGAGACTTTTCCTCATTTCTAATGTACACATTTAGTGCTATAAATTACCCCCTCAGCACTTCTTTGGCTGTGTCCCACACATTTTATGTTGTATTTTCATTTTAATTCATTTTAATGTGGTTTTTGTTTTTAGGTTTCTTTAGATTTTCTCTTTCATCTATGGGTTTTTTGTTTTTTTAAGATTTTATTTTTTCCTTTTTCTCCCCAAAGCCCCCTGGCACATAGTTGCATACTGTTCGTTGTGGGTGCCTCTAGTTGTGGTATGTGGGATGCCGCCTCAGCGTGGCTTGATGAGCAGTGCCATGGACTCGAACCAACAAAACACTGGGCCGCCTGCAGCAGGGCGTGCAAACCCAACCACTCGGCCAGGGGCCCAGCACCTCTATGGGTTTTTTTTAAGTGTGTTACATTGTTGGGACTTCTTTTTTCTGCACCTTTTGGCATTTCTGGGTTGCTGGCTTCTTCAGTACCTAGCCTGGAATATATGAGGCCAAAAGAAAACTCAGGGAGCTCAGCATCAAATTTTTCCTTGGGTCTGAGGTTCCAAGCCAGTCTGTCTCCTCTTGACCTCTTAGAATCTTCTCATGTTTGATTTATATATGAGGTCCAAAGTTTTCACTTGTGCTTAGAGGGAGGACTAGGAAAAATATATCTGCTCCATCTCTTTGGAAGCAGATGTCTCACTCTGGCTGTTTTAGAATTTTTTCCTTTATTACCGGCTTTTAGCAAATTGGTTGTGATGTGCCTTAATGTGGTCTTGTTGGTGTTTATCCTACTTGTGGTTTGTTGCACTTCTTGGATCTATGGTTTTATTGTTTTCATCAAATTTGGAAAATTTTTAGCCATTATTCTACCAAGTATTATTTTATGTCCCGTGCCTTGCCCCCTCTCCGTTTCCTGAGACTTTAATTATATCTGTGTTACACTACTTAAAATTGTACAACAGGTTACTGAGTCTCTGTTCAGTTTAAAAACAACTTGTTTTTCCTGAGCTTCACTTTGTCTAGCTTCTATTGCTCCATTTTCAAGTTTACTAATCTTCTATTCTGCAGCATCTAATCTACTGTTATGACCACTCAGTGTCGTTTTGTTTTTAATTTCAGATATTATATTTTTGACATTTAGAAGTTCCATTCAGTTCTTTCTTGTAGCTTCCATTTCTAGCCTCATTTTTTTCTTGTTTTCCTTCACAGTTTGAACAAAATCCATGTTTACTCCCATCATCAGTTAGTCCTGGATTGTGTCTTTGACTGATTTTTCTTCTGGTCACACGTTCCTGCTTCTTTGTATATCCAATAATTTTTGTTTGGATGCTGGACATTGTGAGTTAAGCTGTTGAGTGGTTGGATTTATTATCTTTCTTGTAAAAGTGCTAGCCTTTTGGTGGCAGGTGGGTAAGTTACTTGCCAATGTGATCCATCCTTTCAAGGTTTGTTTTTATATTTTGGGGGGTGAGTCTACAGTAGCCTTAGCCTAAGGTTAGTTGTGCCTTACTACTAAGCTGTGACCTTTTCCTCAATGGACGCACTGGGTGATCAGTGAAATATCTGCTTTCAGACTTGTGAGAGTTTGAATACTTCTCAGTCTTCTGTGAGCTTTGGGAACTGTTCATCTTTCATCTTGGTTGCCAGACCTATGGAGTTCCAACTTACTGAAACACAAAACAAACTCAACAGATGCAGTGTAGTTCTGATGCTCTTTTTCTGAGTGGTTCTATCTTCTACGGTGGTCTGTCCTACAAATTACAGCTACCTTGGCCTCCACAAACTCCAGTTCTCCTCGGTTCAGTGAAGCCATTGTGTTCTAAATGGGCTCCAGGCAGAAAGCCAGGATGATCATGGTATTCAGCTGTTTTGTTTCCTTCTCTCAGCAATCACAGTCATGCACTGCCTGTCGTCTAATGTCTTAAAAGTTTTTTTTAAAAAATATATATTTCATCCACTTGTCTAATTATTTACAGTGAGAGGGCAAGACGTTCCAGTTACTCAATCATGGTAGAAGACGTTCCAAATACTTTTTTAGCTTTATTTCATCTGGAATGAAATGCTTGTGAAATATGAAGGAGTTATAGTTAAATCAGTCAGTCCAGTGCCTATAATGTAGTAGGTATGTATTTAATACTAGGTACTATGATTATAATGAATGTCATTAATATCATTCAGTGTAGGCTCTATTAACCCAAGGATTTACTAACAGCAGTGACTTTTGATATTTTTATCTTTTTTCATTTTAATTTATCTGAGGAATGCATACAGAATTAAACAGCACACTTGTAAATTTGCATAAATACTGCCAAAGTTGATACCTATTATACATACCTACTATACATATTGCCTCTTAGAAAGTGGTAGATTGAAAAGCAATTGTGAAAGATTTAAAGTTCAGACTCTGATTTCCAGTCTTAGTCAAGTAGAAATTTCATTTAGTATTCTCTTTACAAATGTTATTCAAGCACAACAATGATTTAAAAGTAATTGATTTTTCTCCAACTCAAATTTTAAAAAAGTAAGCAAGTCAATGAAAAAGTCATCTGGCTCAAGCCAGTAAAAGCATAAAGATTTATTAAGTCAACTATGAGTAAAGAAAGATGACATAATATACTAAGAACTCTTCTACTAAAATAAACTACAATATATATTGCTTGGAGGTAGAACGGTGGGGTGTTGAAATGCCTATAAAAACATAATACTCTTGAGTATGGGGAAACATAGATGAAACCAAACTTGCTCTCCATAATTCATAATAAATCTTCAAATACTTTGTGTAAGACTGATGGTAGAAAGCATGATTACCATAAGGCAGAGAAGAGCAGTCATCTTTGGAGTCTACTGGTTGAAATTTTTCTTTGAGTGGCTCCATCAGAATCACCCTGTATTCCTACCACCAGCATGTGACACAGTGAAGGCTTCAAACTGCAAGCCAGTTGGGGGAATAACTGATTAAACCAGCAATGTAGGAGTGTTAGTCTGTAAAACAGGCCATTAGAGTCCATCTAAAAGAATCTGAGAACTGGGCGTCACTCCAGGGTTCTGCCAGAGCACATGTGGAAATAGCTACCAGCTCTTTGAACCCCTGACTGGCGTGAAGTTTGTATCTTTAACTAATGTCATATAATTCCCAGTATAGCTCTAAGAACATTGCAGTGAGAAAAGCCAGACTGGGATAGTTTTGGGATTTTCTCTGGGCCCTAGTCCTTTGGATCCTGGGTCTTAGATATTTGATAAATGTCAACAGAAAGAGTTCATCCTATTTTCTTCTGCTGTTCTCTGTTCCTACCAAAGCCTTCCAATCTAGTTGGTCCCAAGAACAGACAATTCTAGGGATCTGGTACTTCTCCCAACTATGTTAGAACTCCAAGAACCAAAACATGCATCAGGAGTGCTCTGGGCCCTGAATTTGACATTTACCTCCCTAGGGAATTTCTGGACCACAGCAGGACTGGATGAACTGGACTGACAACTCTGGGACAGCCCAGAATTTAGAGGATTAGAAGAGTTTGACGTTGACGTTGGACTTCTGGAGCAGAATGGGGCTTTGGAGGGTTGCTGGACTGTAGAAGTCTGACCATTTCTGTAGCTATTGCTACAAAGTCAACAAGGCATCTTATTTCAGAATTCACGGTATTCAGATTGCCAGCTAAAGAAAGCTATTGTTTAGTCAATATCTCCGTTAAGCTTGTCTTCCTAAATGGTTGGAAAGTAGTGCTGATGGATGTATTTGTCAAGGCCTTTGATTTTTTCCTTTTAACGTTTCTTGGCACGTTCTTGTTTATATGTCTTTTCAACCATGAAATGCTGTTTGTAATAGTTTAGTCATACCCTTTTCCACTCAGAGAGATGCCTCATTAATAGAAAGATAACCTTTGAAATAGGTGAGTAAGAGGCAATCAATTTCGTGTCTTTCCTATTGATGTAAATGACTGTATTTATTGCAGTAAACAAATTCACTTCGACACTACAGAATTATAATCAACCTAGTAGCACCTAGAGGTAGTAAATGTTTTGTTTGACAGATTTTAATTTAAAAATAAAATAGTCAGATGCCAGGTACACAAAGAATGTGATGTGAAACAGACGTGAAATGTTTTAGTGTGAGATTCCCCCTCTGAAGTGGTCTGTGAATGACATATGGTGGTTTAATAAAGACAATGCAAACTAATAGCTGATAGAAAAGCACTTTACTGCTAGTTAAGTAAGCCTGGAAGTAATTGCCCAAGGGTACACTGAAGTATTGCCTTTTGAAAACGGACAAAATATTTGATTGCTCCCTTGCTTTTGTCTATGACTCTAGCAGTGCTAACAGCTTTTTTAGATCACTTTTTACATTTAACTAAGCAAATGGAGGCATATTTGTAAAATTTCTTTTTCTCATTTTCAGCCCTTGCAGAGAGATTCCCTCAATTTGAAGTCTCCTCTTCCATTTAGCTTTGAAGAAATGCTTTTAAGCTTAAGAAGCCTACCCGTTTTGTATTGATTCATAGTATGGCTTTAAAATCACACGAAGATGGCTTTGTTCATGTAACTTTCAATAACAAGCCATTTCCTGGAAGTTGATGTTTGTACCACAGTGACATCAGGCCATGTCCTGCTTTGTTTGTTCAAACTCGGCTCTCTCAAGGGGGCAAGGATGTCCCAAATGTTGGGTCAAGGCAGGGTCAGGAGCTCCAGGTCACCTTTTTTATTATGGGAGAAGGACAGACTCGAGTGAATGTCAGCTTCCGTGGGGTCACCCAGGGGGGATTATGTCATATTTAGGTTAACCCCAGACTTCACAACCGTCTCTCCTTAGGAGGGCCTGATGCTCTTCCTGAGCATTTCAGTCCCTCCCAGAAACATATCCAGGGATTTGGAAAATGGAATAAATTTTCCTACTTGACTCAGGCTAGGCACACAGCTGTGCCCTAGAACTCTACAGAAAATAGTCAGATGTCCAGACTCACACGTTCAGACACTTGGCTACAAAACATCATAAACTGGTGAGTTTTCAGCTTTCTGGAGTTTCAGAAAAATAAATAAGAAGATTCAGCTGATTAAATCCAAAATAAAATCGATGTCTTTAATAAAATCGGGCACTCAAGTTTGCTTTTCCAATAAACCTCGAAAGGTTTATTCAGACACGGGAATCGGCTTCAGTTAACTTGTTCAATAGCCTAAAGGGGGTCTTTTTTTTACCAGTACCATTTCTTTTCTTTTAAAATTTTCCTCCAGTAAAAGATCTTTGTCTGGAATTTTGGGAGAGTTCTGCACTTTATACAAACAACAAATGGGGCTCAGTTGCTAGAGATCATGACCCCATCTTCAGCTCTTTGCTTTGCCAGAGAAGTGATGGGTGACAGAACCTCTGGTGCAGCTGTGTCTCTGCTGCTTTTCTGTATCTCCCTAGGTGAAGAGTGCGACATTGAGATCAATGAATGTGACAGTAACCCCTGCCATCATGCCGGCACCTGCCTGGACCAGCCCAATGGTTAT
Organism: Equus caballus; assembly: GCF_041296265.1. Classification (NCBI taxonomy): domain Eukaryota; kingdom Metazoa; phylum Chordata; class Mammalia; order Perissodactyla; family Equidae; genus Equus; species Equus caballus. The sequence goes on along the minus strand of NC_091689.1, from coordinate 17,126,320 downwards.
ACCTGCCATTGCCCACACGGCTGGGTGGGAGCAAACTGTGAAATCCGTAAGTATTTCTGCAGCTCAGCTGTTGTTATTTGACATCACATTTTCGTTCAACAAGAAGAGGATGCTGACTGTGCCCAGCCAGCCCCACGTCACTTTCAGATGAGGTGGTCAGGCCCAGAGGGATGACCTGAGTCACCAATGCCCCCCGAGTCTCAGCTGAGTACTTTCGCTCACTGCGTTATGCCGCTCCCACTCCTTCCTGAGTCGGAATCCAGCCTCTCCATCGGGATGAGAATTTGCCAATGTCATCCAGAGTTCACTGCCGCTAAGACAGCCAAAAATGTGCTTAACAGAGAAGCATTAGAATCGTATCAAAAAATAGAGCCTTTGTGCTGAAAACTTAAAAAAACACACAGAATGTGAACTCACTTTGCACTTATGTCTTCAAGTGTCTTCAAACATATTAGGTTCCATCAATTGCCTGAAGAAACGTCCAGTGACGATGGGCATAAAAGAAAATCTGAAAAGCATTCTGAGCTGCTTACAGCTAAGTGTTCTCTAAAGATGAGCTAACAGAAGTTTGAAAATGTCACAATCAAGACTTTATACATCAAAATAATATGTTTACTAGGATTGAGGTGAAGATGAGGACTGATGTGGAATTGGGTTTTCCGTCGTTTTGTAAACTGTTAAAAACTCAGCTTTGAAAGGTTTCTTCTCATTTGAATTAGTCAAGGTGGTGGGGCATCTTTCATAAACGCTCCCTCCTGGCCTCTCTCACTCCCTTCTCTACTCTTGATCAGGAAAAGACAGCTTATCTGCTGTGAGTTTGGAAGGAAGCAAATACATATACATAGCCCTGTGTGTTTGTCTGTCTCCCTGTCTTCTTCCTGGGCTGGCCTGTCTGCTGCCTCTACTCCTCCATGCTGTGCATGTTTCAAGAGCAGGCCCCTCGCTGGTGGCCCTGCACTGCCTCTGGCTGCACAGGCTTGTCTAATTCTTCGTGTGTGTCTGAGGTGGGGGGTGGAAGTATTGGAAAGCCTTCTTGTCCACAAATATGGCCCACCTTCTCCAGCATCAACATGACCTGTACCAAAGGTGCTATTTGGGCTCTTATATGCTGACTCTTTGTCTTTGCTCTTGGCTCAGAGATTGAGAGGGGAAGAAGGGAATTATGTTAGGCCTCCTCTCAACCTTCCCAAATGCTCTTAAACAGAGTGGTCTTAGGACCAACTGTCCTTGCTGGAGATGAGTGAGACATACTCTCTTGCTGAAGAAAGAGACAGAAAGGGATTCCGATAGGACAAATGCTAAGGGCTGTGATTTGGTGTAGGATGTCAAGTCCAGAATGGTGGGATGTGGTGGTGAAAGGGACCCCAGACCTGGGTGAGCAGGACCTCAGTTCTTGTGCTGGCCGTTGCACGCGTTGTGTGGCTGCATTTAGTTGTGCTGAAACTCAATTTACTTATCCATAAAATGGGACCAGTTTTCGTTCTAAAACTTGGTAATTCTGTGAAATGATAATTTTGTGCTTTGGGGCAGAGTAATACCTACTTATAACTTTCAAATCTTAATTGTGATGATAAATATATAGGAGAGTGTGGATAAGAACTCAGGAACACATAGGATGCCCTCAAGAAGTTTGGAAGTAGAATCCTATAATTATAAAAAATCTAAAATTTTACTTCCTTCTGGTGATGATAGTATAGGCAAGAGATATACAGGATGAAATAATAATAAAGATAAAAATTGGCTTCAAATTCTGGCTCCATCCTATTCCAGCTGTGTGACCTGGACTAACAAATTTACCTCTCAGAGCCTTGTCTTTTTCACTTGTAAAATGGCAATAAGAAGGTTGCTGTCAGAATAAGGGAGGCAAATATGTGCAGTTTTCTGCTATGCAGTAGGTGCTAAATAAATGCTAGCTGCCCTTTCTCTTTCTTCCTATGCTACTGTAGCTCTTATACTATGTGCTACTCCTGGGGAGGACTGACCACGGGCAGTTATCTTTTTAGACAATGCGTGCCCAGGGCATGGTAGCAGTGTGGCCCACCACACATCCTAGTCCACACTTGGGCTCTCTGTTTGCCCAGAAAAGCACTTTCCATTTGATGAGCTCATTTGCACCTTTCCATTAGGCCAAAGGCATTAAAATAAATGTCATCACAGATTAGGCTCTGCCAGGCTCAGTGTTGGATGTTTCTATTTTTCACCTGAATGTAAGAATGGAGAATATGCATATGACGTTTGCGATGACAAGTAGCTAGAGCCAGTGGCCAGCGTCTAGACGACTGGGTCTGAATCAAATGGAGTGGATCCAAAGACCAGAAGTGGAAGCAGAGTCTGGCCTGTCAGTGGGCAGGGAAGATATAAGAGGCCTCCAGTCCTGTGTGAACTATGGAACCCATGGCCTGTGAGGTCTCTTTCTAACCCTGAACATCTGTGCTCTTCTGCAGTGGGCAGAGACCAAGAGGAAGGTGCCTGCATGGTACAAGGTCCAGTCAGTAGATCTCAACGGGAAAGCTCAGATGTACACAGAAAAGAAGGAGGGCCACAGCCCATGTAGCTCCATAGCATCGGAGGGCTACGGAGTTGTCAAAGGTAGTAAAGGAGCCTCCCATTAGCCTGAGCTCTGCCTCTGGTGGCCACATTGCCTGCCTCCCTATTTTACTTACTTCCCTTCAGCCACATTGTCCTGCTTTCTCTTCCTCCAACAGGCCAAGTTCATTCCTGCCTTCAGGGCCTTTGCCTGTCCTGTTCCCTATGTCTGGAGCTCTCTCCCCTCAGATTATAACACAGCTGTCTTCTTCTCAGTGTTCAGGTCTCAGCTCAGGTGTCACTTTCTCAGATACCTTCACTGACAACCTGTATTATTTTCCTATTGTGGCTGTAACATAACACATTACCACAAATTTAATGACTTAAAACAACACCACGAATTTATCATCTTACAGTCCTGGAGGGCAGAAGTCCAAAGTGGGTCCCCCTGGGCTGAAAACAAGGGGCCCCAGGAGGCTCCAGAGGAGAACCTTCTTCCTTGCCTTTTCCAGCTTCTAAAGGCTGCCCATATTGCTTGGTGTGTTGAGAAGCCGGAGCTGGAGTATTGAATTAAGAATATCAGATTATGCGGAATGAGGAGGCACATGCCACCCATACAGGGTCAGCAGGTAGCTTGCCCAGCATCCGAGCCCCCACTTTGTGGAAGTGAAACCCATAGGGTCGTTTTGATTGAAGGCGATGTTTCATTGCACCCACACAAAGGAAATAGAGTCATGAGGTTGCCTACTTCCAGATCCCAGAAGCAAGGGGCGCAGTGAGCTGGGGGAAAGGCAGTCCTCTGTCTCAGGTCACAAGTGAGCAGGAGATAGAGAGCAGGGTAGCAAGCACCTATGATTTATAAGGTGGTTGGGGCAGAGGTCACTTACTTTTCATGGGCTCAACTCTAAATGGTTATTTTAAAAGATGTACCAGGAAAAGTAAAGCAGAAACTTAGGATGGGAATCCTAAACTCAAGTCCTTATCTAAATGTCCAGACTCTGGGTGTGAGCAGGGTGACCCTACTGTAAAATGTCTAGGCAACAACTCAGAAAAACAACAGTCGTTTTTCTCAAAAGTTGTTTCTTCATCCCACTTGGCTCCTGGCCCCTTCCTCCATCTTTGGAGCCAGCAGTCACATCACTCTGACCTCTGCTTCCTTTCTCTCATCTCCTCCAACTCTCCTGCCTCCCCCTTTCACTTACAAGGACCCTTGTGATTACATTGGGTCCACCTGCCTAACCTAGGACAGTCTCTCCATCTCAAGATCCTCAACTTAACACCTCTGCAGAATCTCTTTTGCCATGGAAGGTAACATATTCACAGATTCTGGGGAATAGGAGGTATTCATCTTTGGGAGATATTATTCGGCCAGCCATAACACCCTATCAATAGTGTCTTATTGCTCCCCTCATTTGTTCTTAAAATTTATAATATTTTGGGATGACTTAGAATTAATTTTTCCTGTTAGAGCATCATCCTAATCATTATAATGAGTATTTGCATAAACATGATTTAAACAAACTAAACTTTTCAGGATACGGTAAATAGAATAGGTGCTGCTCTCAGAAACAAGGGCGTGGGTTCCCAGCCTGGGGCTTCTGCCACCCCACCAACCGCAAGGAGGAAAGTCGCTTCATCTCTCTGGAAATCAGTTTCATTGTTCATGAAATGAGAGATTAAATGAAATAGTGTTCTTCCTTCTAGCTCTAGAATTATAGGACCCACCCTCAAAGTAGCATCCTACTCTGCCAGGAAGCACAAATTATAATAAGGCAGATACTTCTTCTTGCCTTTTCTCTTATAAAACACCACAGGATGTTTCCTATTGCACATGGAAAAGAGAAATGCAGCATAAAATATTTATGGGACCCTCACAAATGCACACTTAGAGTTCATGCATATACTGAAAACTGAGCCCTCCCCAGTGTAGGGTGATGCATGTGGAAACAAATCGACTTTTTCATCAGCCATCACTAGAGATTCTGAAATGTCAATGGAATTTACATGCAAATCAATACCATTTTAGCGATTTCAGGACTGCCTCCTACGCCCAGTGTTTACTCCAATAATGAATGTTTCTTAGAAATTTGCCTCTTTAAAGTTATCTGCCACCCAATCAGTAAAAAGAAGCAGAAATCTAGCAGACCACACAGGTTTATCAAAACCGTCAAGAAAGTGGATCCAGAACTATCCTAAAAGGATCATTCAGACAGCTATGGTGTTTCATTCATATTCTGAGGCAAATGAGACCTTAAGTTCTGGACACTAGCTAAACAACCCTGGTGAGATTTTAGTTTTCTCCCCCTCATTCTTACCATCTTGGAACTGATCACAATTTCTTGTTTGATTTTAATAAAATTTTGCCTTCCTAGAATCAAGGTCTAAAACTAAAAATTCCTATAAATCTTTACATAGTGGTGTGTTTTGTATCACCTGTGTCGGAGCTGGAAGGTTTATACAGGCAGAGTTATAGTCAGTCTTGCTGACTAACAGTTGACCACTTATGTACATCAAGCAGTTGAATCTATGGTTAAACTATTGAATTACTGATATCGTGCAGTTGAGAAGTAGGCAAATAGACTGTCTTGGATTTATGCGTTCAATGAATAATCAAGGACCTCTTATGGGCAGACATTGAGCGCAGTGCCCAAGAGACAAAGATAATGATGCAGCCCCTCCTTCAGGAGCCCGTAATCCATGGATGAGTCATAACATGTGACGAGAGTTGCTGTGAGGCTTTGTACAGACAGCTCAGGGGACCCAGGGAAGGGATGTGGAAGGAGTAGAGATGGACGTCCTGGGCCTCTTCTCCTCAAAATGCATGGAATTTAATAGTGGTGGAAGAAACCCATGAAATGATTATGTTATATGGACAGTCCTTATCATACAAATTGATTGGATTCTTTGCTTCTCATTTTTTCTTTCATTTTTTCCTTTTTCTCCCCAAAGCCCCCTGGTACGTAGTTGTATATTCTTCATTGTGGGTCCTTCTAGTTGTGGCATGTGGGACGCTGCCTCAGTGTGGTTTGATGAACAGTGCCATGTCCGCGCCCAGGATTCGAACCAATGAAACACTGGGCCGTCTGCAGCAGAGTGCTCAGGAACTTAACCACTCGGCCACGGGGCCAGCCCCTTTGCTTCTCATTTTTGCATAAACTAGGATTTTTGAAAAATAAAATTAGTCTTCCTATCCAGACCACCACTTCACTCCCCAAAGGTAACAACTGTTAACCATTTATTGCATATTCTTCCAGATGTGTTCCATCACTATAAATCCCCATTTTCTCCCATACACATGGGACTGTTCTATACATACTGTTCAGCATCTTGCTTTTATGCTTAATAATATATCTTGAATGTTTATCTATGTTGGCTTATGCAGATCCAGCTCATTTTGTTTGTTTGTTTGAGAGAGATTGGCCCTGAGCTAACATCTGTGCCAATCTTCCTCTATTTTATGTGGGATGCTGCCACAGCATGGCTTGACAAGCAGTGCTAGGTCCACACCTGGGATCCACAGCTGCAAACCCTGGGCTGCTGAGTTGGAGTGTGCGAACTTAACCACTAGGCCACTGGACCTGCCCCTACAGATCTGTCTCATTTTTTAACACCACATGGCTTCTACCCTAGGTCCTCAAACCCTTTCTTCACTTGTAGCCAGAAGCATCTTTTCTGTTTTTTTTTTTTTAGTTTTCTAAAAGTATATTGCTTTTTTTCTTTTAAATTTTTTTTACATTTTTTTAAATTGTGGTAGAGTATTGATAACATGAAATTAACTATCTTAATCATTTTTAAGTGTGCAGTTCAGTGGTATTAAATACATTCATATTGTGCGGCCATCACCAGTATCCATCTCCAGAACTTCTTTTCATCTTGCAAAACTGAAACTCTGTATCCAGTAAAAATAACTCCTCATGACCCCTGCCCAGCCCCTGGTATCCACCATTCTGCTTTCTTTGGTTTTTTTTTATCGCCTCTTTCCCCCAACACTTCAGTCTCTGGTAGCCACCATTCTATTCTCTGTTACTGTGAGTTTGGCTTTTTTCCCCTTTATATTCCACATATAAGGGATCATGCAGTGTTTGTCCTTCTGTGTCTGGCCTATTTCACTTTAGCATAATGTCCTCCAGGTTCATCCATGTGGTTGCAAAGGGCAGAAGCATCTGTTCAAAGTGCAAATGTAAACACTCAGACACTTCCTCCCACCACTGTTTCCATCCCGGCCCATGCCAGGCTCCTATTCAAATACATTCATGACACAAAACCAAAGCCCACACTATTGCCTAAGGGGCTGGAGGGCTGCCCCCATCCTGTGGGGAGGTACCCCTGTCCTTCAGGGAGGTGCAACCCCCCTCACTTGGCCACTCTCCGCCCTACTCCCTCAAGCAGCCACACTGTGCCCCTTTCAGTCTCTCACTCTGCTCTCCACTTCCTCCTGGGTCTTTGCCTGGGACAGTCTTCCCTCTGCTCTGCCCCATCCTTGGTTAACACCTACTCTCCCTTAGACCCCTGCTCCCTGTGGACTCCCATCATGAGAGCTCCCCCAATTCCCCGATTAGATGGAGCTTACCCTTGTCCGCTCTGGTAGCACCGCAGAGCTTGTCCCTCACTGGCTTAGCCCACTTGTATTTCTACATTGATTTTGTGATCATTTGCTGATCCCTCCATTCCTCAAAAGACTGGGGGCTCCCTGAGCCCCCTTTCCTCTCTGTTTTCCCTTACTCTATTCCGGCCTCCCAATACAAGGCCTGGCACACAGTAGATGCTTAATTAAGATGTGTTCCATGACTGGATCCCTAAGAAGGAGATGAGCTATTCTTTCCATCCCTTTGCATTCCTTGCTCTTCTGAAGAATAACGAGGGTTGTTAACTTTTTTCAATCTCATTGACTGCTTTGACTATACAGCTAACTTTTAGCTATAGAAAACATAAAGAAATTTGAAATCCCTCCTTGCGTTTGTTCTAGGCAGCAGATGATTTATAAGATTATCTAACTATCTGAGTGACATCTACACAAAAAACACTGTCGCTCACTCACTTTCACACTCTTTAAATAACATAGGTGGGCCAATTAACTGTCTAGCTACATTCACCTAGGTAAGTGAAGAAACAGATGCAGGCAATGTATTCTAGAATTAAATTTTTGAATCTAATATAGTCTCCTTTTGCTGGAGTGGAGGTTGTTGGTAGGTCCGGTTTTATTCTCGGCTTGGCCACTGACTGCCCATATCACCTTGAGCAGCTGCTCTGAGGCCAGTCTGTCCAGCCAGCGCAAGGTGACATTTTAGGACCAATGGAAATGTTCAATGTGAAAGCACTCTGGAAAATACAAAATCTCAAACAAATTGAGTTTAAACGAAAATACAAAGGATCCCTCAGATACATAAGTGTGACATTTTTCCTGAACAGTTCGCGTGCATACGTTCCTGCTCATGCACCTGCTGCGGCCGATGAGATGATCTCATCCAGCGCGTTCTGGTGCACAATTCTTCCCCGAGCCATGCTGAAGCCAACATAGTAAATGATTCATGCGGTGGGACTCCCAGGATGCGGCAGAGTGATGAGTTATGAGAGTAGCGCCTGGACCGGGAGATGGCAGCTGCAGCCACCTGGTGCAGATCAATTTGCTGCCTCTCAGGCCAAGTATTGGATTTATTCAGATCCACCCTGGCTACTAACCCCATTAGCGTGTAAAGCAGCCACATTCACTTATCAGAAGAGATATAGATGACAGTTAGGTGGAAAAAGCAAAGGGCGGGGGCAGGGAGAGGAAGGAAGCAGAGAAATTTCGAGCAAGTTTTCCCAAAAGTCTAAACAGCTTGGAACGCAGAGTTTTGGGAAATAGAGCAGATGGTCAGAAATGCAAGCCATTTAGGCAGCTTATCAGGCCTGGGACACTGCTGAGCATGTCCCCCATTACAGTTGTCTTTCCATTGTAGTGACTGTGTGGTGTACACTTGCTGCATAACACAATGGATAAGCCGCGTAAGCTATTTACATGAAGTTATGCATCGACCATAAGAACACATCAAGAACTCCTGTGGCCTGGCCAGAGTGATCCGATCTGAGCACTCTGCTGAGTTGGAGTAGAAACAGTACTGGCTGGCCTTGTGTTGATGCTAAATGGGTGTTATAGCATACTCTGTGAGCCCTGGACTCCAGCCTACCACTGAATTTTTCAGAGAATGTCGACATACTTGGAAATCAAGTGACTCACGCTTCTCTTTCAGCCAGAAAAAGGAGTTGTCTTTCTCAGTATGCATCAGGTATTGCCAAATGAAATGACTGCCGATTTGGGGATTGAATCTTGGTTCTAGTTTCACAAAACACCTCTCCCTTCCATCCCGACCATTTCTTTGCAGTGATTTATGTCGGTCCATCTTCCTGTAAGTGAGTTGGCTTAGATGGAGCAGTGAATGCACTAAATGTCAGTCTTTCTGCTCCATGGCCTTTGTGAGCCCAGGCAGGCAGCCTCGAAAGGCAAAACCAGACTTCAAGGGCCTTGGTGAAAAACTCAGAGGTCAGAAGATGTGGACAGGATTCAGAAGTCGCTTATTTGGCCTGTTCTTCTCAAACTCTCAAGAACTGTCCAGGCTTGGGGCAGGTGATCCAGAGATCACCTTTTCCCATTAGGCTTCTAGGAAAGGGGTCTGCATGTTTGGATCTTTGTTAGGGTGTTTACCTGTGTTCTGCTGCAGATTGATTCTTGGTTGCGGCTAGCCCAGTGGCATAGTCGTTAAGTTCACATGCTCTGCTTTGGTGGCCCGGGGTTTGCGGGTTCGGATTCCAGGTGTGGACCTACACACCGTTCACCAAGCCATGCTGTGGTGGCATCCCACATCCAAAATAGAGGAATATTGGCACAGATGTTAGCTCAGGGACAATCTTCCTCAAGGAAAAAGAGGAAGATGGGCAACAGATGTTGGCTCAGGGCCAATCTTCCTCACTGCCCCCGCCCCCAAAGAAGAATACTGACTCTTGGATTCCATGGTCACTGAAGATGTTGCTAAGATCAGGATATGAGGACCCAGAGGTCCCAAATACTCTCACTTAAAATGGACCAGTGAAAAGAGTCCTGAGGATTTCATAGGAAGACGGACCTATTTGTACCCACCCTTGAATCCCGTTTCCAGGCCCCCAGAGTCCTAATGTGGAAGTGATGGCCTGGAGGTGGGGGTATTGGGGGTGTGGGTAAAGTAGAGAAGGCATCCTCTTTTCCACATGAGTTTAGCTTCTCTTTGGTCTTACCTAGCTCTTTTTAAATTTTCACCGCTTCCTTTCAAATCCTGGTCGTGTTGTGCAGACCATTCCATTTGTGTGCAGGTCTGTAAACAAGACATAATTTGATACTCTTGATCTATGCCAGACACAGAGATTATGTCCCATCCTTTCATTTTTTCCCCCTCATACGGTGTGGTGCTTTTTGGAGGAGCACAGGGTAATGCTTGATAATCCTCAGCTTGGAGCACATGCCTCAGAGGACAGCATCCTCCTCTTTGTCCTTTCCTCCTCCACCACTGCAGGTGCCCCTCCTTAGGGACCACCCACAATGTCCTGGGCAGTGGGCTTTCTTACTTTTTTTTACATGTTTTCTAACTTATGCTCCCAGCAAGCCCACAGGATATACATTGCTATTTTCTTCCTACAAGTGAAGAAACAGGTTCAGGGAGGTCAGGGAACTGTTGCAACTGGGATTGAAAGCAAGGTTGGTGTGATCCCAAAGCCCACACTCCTTCTGCTGGTTGTCCTGGAAGATAATCCCTCAGGTATTCTCTTCAAATAACTTATTGCTTATTTTTTTTTATTATTATAAAAGGAATACATCATTCTCTTTTAAAAATCTGGAAAAGACTGAGAAGTGTAAAGGACATAAAAATCTGTGTAATCCTGCCTTCCAGAGATCACTGTTGTTAGCACGTTGCTGTGTGAGGCAGAGGCTAAGAACTTGGATCTAGCATTGCAATCGATGCACTCACCCAGGAAGGGACGTCAGTTTCCTAGGCCTTATCTGTACAGTGGGGAGAGAGAATAATATATCTTCTGGTGGTTGTAATGATTAAATGAGATGTTTTCAAAAAGCTTAGCATAGTAAGAAAAATATGTTCATCATTTTATCACTCTATCCTTCTGAGCTTTTCAGTGTGTAGAGGGACATTTTAAGCTCACATGCAATTGTACTATACAACTACGTGCTGTTTGGTGACCTTCTTTTATTCTTTTGCTATTTGTTGCACATCTCTCTGTCTCGCTAAGAGTTGAATATTTAGGTTGTCTCCCATTTTTTCGCTTTTATAAATTATATTATCTATTGGTGGGGTGGAGAGAGAGTGTGGGGCAAGAGACTATAGCTATATCTGTAGCATTTTATTTCTTTAAAAGAAATCTAAAGCAAAAATGGTTAAATATGAACATTTATTAGCTTTGAGTGGTGAGTACCTGGTGTCTGTGCTTATTGTTGGATTCTTTTTCTCAATGTTTAATAGTTGATAATTTCACATTTAAAAATTGTGATGCCAAGATGAACATTCTTGTACATAGGGCTTTATGCATTTATAGGACCATTCCCAGCATAAATTCTAAAAATTAGAATTTCTGGGTCAAAGGCTATGCCGTTTAGTCCCCACAGGGGTTGTGTATCAATTTACAGTCTTCATTTCTCTACTCTTCTCGACTATGCGTATCACAATTTTTAAATAATATTTGGGAACTGATCGAGGAATTGCATTTTTTTTTTTTAAGATTTTTTTATTTTTTCCTTTTTCTCCCCAAAGCCCCCCAGTACATAGTTGTATGTTCTTCGTTGTGGGTCCTTCTAGTTGTGGCATGCAGGACGCTGCCTCAGCGTGGTTTGATGAGCAGTGCCATGTCCGCACCCAGGATTCGAACCAACGAAACACTGGGCCGCCTGCAGCGGAGCGCGCGAACTTAACCACTCGGCCACGGGGCCAGCCCCCGAGGAATTGCATTTTTAAAAAATAATCATGAAGCTAAAGAATTTTCTACTTGTATTTTGTTGGTGAATTCCTTTTTATATTTTGTGCCCATTTTTCTATAGCGTGTTCCTGTTTTTTCTTAATGATTTGTAAGAGATCTTTATATATTAAGGATATTAGCTCTTGGTCTGGATAATCCATTGAAAATAATTCTTCCAAGTTTGGATGCCCTTTTAAGTTACTGATGCAAGGACAGGAAAGACCTTCCCATTCAAAAGGCCACAGCTCACATCCAGCCGTTGGCTTATTTTCTCCTGCAGACCTCCAGTGGAAGTCTGGGCACATGGCAGAGAGTCTCACCAACATGCCCAGGCACTCCCTCTACATCATCATCGGGGCCCTCTGCGTTGCCTTCATCCTGATGCTGATCATCCTGATTGTGGGGATTTGCCGCATCAGCCGCATTGAGTACCAGGGCTCTTCCAGGCCAGCCTATGAGGAGTTCTACAATTGCCGCAGCATCGACAGCGAGTTCAGCAACGCGATCGCTTCCATCCGGCATGCCAGGTGCGTTGCTGGAGGGGGAGGTGGGGGAGGAAGGAGATGCTGCTTTCACATCTGCATTCTTGGTACCAGGGTTATATTATAAACAGGACTTTACATCCACAAAGAGAATTTCAAAGAAATGAACATAGATTCAAGGTGGTATTGAGGACAGATAATTAGGCCTCTTGATAGACAAACTCCTTTGAATTTGCTGCTAGCTCTGTGTTCACTGAATGCATTCATTCATTTAATTTGTGTTTATCTGTCCTATAAATACCTGATTCCTGATTCACTGTGTATGAAACATTTTTTGATGATTTCTTTCTGGAATGTCTTAAGCTATGCTGTTCTTCCAACAGTCAGCATGGATATAAATGATTCCATTTGCTTTAAGGGCTTACTTAAAGAATGACGAACAGCCATGATTCTGCTGTAAGAGTTCATATAATATAAAACAGTGTCATTTTCTGGAGGAGAGACAGGAGTTAGCGTGGTGTCATGGAAAGAGGGTGAGTTTGGTGTCTGAGGCCAAACATCACTGAGCCCAACCACTCCATTACTTGACTCTGTATTTCAGACGGAGCATTTAGCCTTCCACAAGAACAGTCACCTCAACTGTCGAAAAGGATGACTCTACCTATTTAGGGAGTTACGACAATCAAATTAAATTGCAAATATTAAAGGATCATATAAACAGATATCGCTATATCTACTTCTCCAAATCTTTTATAACGCTAAAAAAAAATCAGTTAATCTAACATTTTGTTGACTTTTGCAAAGCATATTTCTACAAAAATAATAGTGATGTTGTGCATTAAAGAACGCCGTTGTTTCTTTTAATTGGTAAAACAAGCCAAAGCACACAATTCAGAGAGTCAATGACTGTAGTAAAAAGTGGGCTGAGCTTGGTGTCTTAACACTGGGGCTCAAGGGAACTCTTAGCTGCATGATCTTTGTTGGGACATCGTATGTTGATATTGATCAAGACACAAGCAGATCCAAATTTGGTATGAATGGCATAGAAGCTCAGAGGTTCAGGAAGTTTACTTTCTTCAAAAGGAAGCCCCCCAGCTCAAGACTCAGATCTTACAGAGATCTTGCCACTCCAGTGCAAGCAAGAACTGGGGCCTGGCTTCCTTGGAGAGGAACCAGTGGGAGAGAGAAATTGGGAGATACAGAGCATCTGCCCCAGTGCCTGGGTGGGAGAAGGGTAACTTCTTTGTGGAGCCGCACCAGCCTTATTTCTATAACTATGAGGGGAAAAAAGAGAATTCAACCCTCTTCCAGGTCAGGGTCTACACAGCTGCCCATCGTTGGCTCCTTCCTTTAAGAGTCAACTCAGCAACGCCGCTTCCAGGAAGCCCTGAGACCAGTCCCTGCAAATCTCACCTCAATTGTTTCTTTGACTCTTTCCTCCACTAGCCTGCCCATAAAAGGCAGTGGTCTTATTACTCCATCTCCAGTCGGTTCTGGCACGTGGTAGACCTTACCTTAAAATTTGAGGTGTGAAATGAATGAATGATCTCTGTTAAGAGTTGGCATAGGATGTCTTGACCTGCCTGACAGGTGGATTCATCTCAGGGCACTAGCTTAGTAAGTGGTACCAGCCTGCAGGAGTATTTGCAGCATCCTGAAATCATTGGGTGAGATGTAGGCGATGTAAAAAAGGGAACAGACAAGTTCCTTTGTTGCTCAAGAGTCTTCTCTCCCTTCTCCAACCCTGGAGGGGCTCCATTCATCAGAAAGGAGCGGAATCCTTGGCTTTATACAGGGATGTATCAGGAGACCCGAAGAATCAGATTCCACCCCAGAGGGATCTCTGGCTCAGATCCTTTTGCGTTCAAGAGGAAGAGTGTTATATTTCGGCCTCAGAATAGTTTAAGATAGATTCTTCTGAGCTTCCTGCTTATATAGCCCACTGGGAAGATATTTAACTGAATTCTCTTGGAAAGAAAGAATAAACTTGAAAGCAGTTACAAACCTGGTTCTTATTTGGTGCCGATTTTTATCAAAAATATTTACTGCGGAATTCCTCACCAGCAAGCTTCTACATGCACCAGTGACTACAGATAAAACCACTGAAGTTAGTACCTTTCCAAATATCCAGAAATGTTCCCCTCTAAACGTTTATTCAGCTACGACCTGTGGCCTCTACAGTGTAGCTCTCTGGAGGCCCTGGCTGGGTCTCTGGCTGGTTGGCCCTCTCTGCTCCCTTTTCCTGGAAACCCTAGAAAGACATTGACAGAAATTAACCCTTTCGATATTACCCTCTTCCTGGTTTTTAGCAGTGGGCTATAGCTAATGTCCATTTCATGGCGTGTCTCCTTGCTGTTAGACTGGAGGTGACCTTGGATCAGAATGACGGCAGCAGTGGCTATGCAGGACGAATCCTGAGTGGGTCATCCGTGACGTTCACGAGTGACTGAGGACGTATCTGGTGACTTGACGTGAGCAATCAGTGGTGCTGAGGCTGGACTGAGCAGGAGCCCCCTCTCTCCTGTCCTAGGAGCATCTGTTCTATGGCTGCTATGCTTACACTCAGGCTGGAGAGAGTTTATAAGTGACCAGTGGGAGCGAAACCACGACTCCCCAAGTTCTGCAGTTGAAGTCACATCTCAGTTGCTGATTGCTCACTGTGCGACCGGCTATTATTGCCTAATCACAGAAAACAACAAAAGGAGAGCTGTGAAAGGGTATGGTCACTTTTTCTAATGGCATCTCCTGATTTGGGTCTTTCTCAAGGTCAGGTCCACCCAACATTCTCCACGGTAGAGTTTTAGCTGTTGACTTCTGGGGGAATGTGAACTAGATGAGTGTACACTCTTTGATCTGCCTTATAACTGGTTACAGTATCTTTTGTTTCTTTAGTGAAATAAGGTGTGCAAGACTTGTCACCAGGGGCCGGCTCTGTGGCCGAGTGATTAAGTTCGCACGCACCGCTGCGGCGGCCCAGGGTTCGGATGCTGGGCTCAGACATGGTGCCACTCGTCAGGCCACATTGAGGTGGCATCCCACATCCCACAACTAGAAGGACCAGCAACTAAGATATACAAATGAATACGGGGGGGTTTGGGGAGATAAAGCAGAGAAAAAAAAAAAAAAAGATTGGCAACAGTTGTTAGCCCAGGTGCCAATCTTTAAAAAAAAAAAAAAAGACTTGTCACCAAATATGATGGATAAGATGTTGGTAATATTGGTACTACTGCTACCACAACTTCTGTTGGTGCTTCTCAGATGGTTAACATGGCTAGACATATGCTAAACCCTTTGGAGAGAGGGGCTATGCGTGATTCTTATTGTCTTCTTCAAAGGCCTGCAAAATATTTTAGATTTTGTGAGCCATAGTCTCTGGGTCTCTGTGACTACTCAACTCTGTTGTGTGAAAGCAGCAGAGGCATTATGAATGGGCACAACTGTGTTCCAATAAAATTTTATTTAAAAAATAGGCAACAGGCGGGGCCTGCTTGATGGCGTAGTGGTTAAGTTCATACGCTCTGCTTCCGCCGCCCAGGGTTTGCAGGTTCAGATCCCAGGCATGGACCTAGCACCCTTCGTCAAGCCATGCTGGGACAGCATCCCACATAAAGTAGAGGAAGATTGGCACAGATATTAGCTCAGCAACAATCTTCCTCAAGCAAAAAGAGGAAGACTGGCAACAGATGTTAGCTCAGGGACAATCTTCCTCACCAAAAAAAAAAAAAAAAAAAAAAGGCAACAGGCTATAATTGGCTTTCAGGCTATAGTTTGCCAATCCCTGGTCTACATTATAATTTTCTCTAGCTTCTGTAATTTTTTTTTTTTACAATTAAAATGTACCATTATGGTAAAGAAAAACAGTGTGTTATTTAAAAAAAAGAACAGTTGTCTAAAACTCCTGCCATAACAGGTTTAGTGCCTGAGAGTTTAAAATGGAATTCTATAGGTATTAGCTTATTTCTTAACATGTATCCAATTCTGAGAAACAAAGGAAATATAACAAGCTGTTAGTATTGTAAATTTAAGTATGAATGGACATTCATTTTTCACTACGTGTGAGCTCGCCACTGTGATAGGTGTGTTGTATTTCATTGTGTTTTTTCAAACCATTTTAGCTTCCATGGGGTAGATACTGCACTTTGGGTGGAGATGTCTGTATCTCACCTCAGGAGTTTGGACAGGCTTCTCGGCAGCTACTTAAGTCATAGTGCAGGAATTCAGCCCCAAGATAGTGCTAGGGGTGTTAGTCCTCCTTGAACCAGGTTACCTTTGTAACTTGCGTTAGACTTTGTGACCCACACTGGTCTGGAGTTGATCCCATTAGCACTGTGCACACAGCTGAGTTACCAGTCTAGTCACGACGGCATGCTCCTAGTTCTCTGGTTTACTTTGCACATATACGGTGGACGTGTGGCCGCTCTCGAGTGGTTTCAGCCCACGCCTTGTCATACTCAGTGGATCTGAAACACTCGTTCTCAAACCCACCTTGTCAATGTTCAGTTCCATGGCAACAGTTGAAGATTAGAGCTCTTTGAGCTATACCTTGTTGATGGACTGCGTAACACGGAGGATTTAACTTTCTAGATTTTTTTTTCTTTTTTAAAAATTTATTTATTTATTTTTGTGAGGAAGATTGGCCCTGAGCTAACATCTATTGCCAATCTTCCTCTATTTTATGTGGGATGCCACCACAGTGTGGCTTGACAAGCGGTACTAGGTCTGTACCCGGGATCCGAACCTGTGAACCCTGGGCCACCAAAGTGGAGCACACAAACTTAACCACTATGCCACCAAGCTGGCACCTTAACTTTCTAGATTTTGAGGAAACAAATTCTTCTTCAAACTATGAAATCAGATAAAAAATGAAATGAGTATTTGAAACATATTCAACCTAGTAAGATGCTTAGATTTGTCTTCTCAGCCAACCAATTGATTGTGATTGACTATATATGATTGGCTGACCCTCCTGTCAAAGTTCCCACAGGAAACTGTCCCATGGCTGCCATGTTAGGATACTGAGAACTTTTCACTGGGATTGCCCAATTTTTAAAGTTAATTAAATTAATTTTATTAGTGGAAATTTGTTACAAATGCATCTAGCTATTTTTTTTAGTTGTGATAACATTGGTTTATAACATTATATAAATTGCAGGTATACATCATTATATTTTGATTTCTCTATAGATTACATCATGTTCACCACCCAAAGGTTAATTACAATCTATCACCAGACACATGTGCCTAATCACCTCTTTCACCCTCGCCCCTCCTCCCTTCTCTTCTGGTAGCCACCAATCCAATCTCTATCTCTATGTAGGGGTTTTTTTGTTGTTTTTATCTTCTCTTTATGAGTGAGATCATATGGGCTTTGATTTTCTCCCTCTGATTTATTTCACTTAGCATGATACCCTCAGGGTCCATCCATGTTGTCACAAATGGCCAAATTTCATCATTTCTTATGGCTGAGTAGTATTCCATTGTGTATATATACCACATCTTCTTTATCCATTCATCCCTTGATGGGCACCTGGGTTGCTTCCAAGTCTTGGCTATTGTGAATAATTGAATATAGGGTGTATGTATCTTTATGCATTTGCGTTTTCATGCTCTTTGGATAAATACCCAGCAGTGGAATAGCTGGATCGTATGGTAGTTCCATTCTTAATTTTTTGAGGAATCTCCATACTGTTTTCCATAGTGGCTGCACCAGTTTACACTCCCAGCAGCAGTATATGAGAGTTTCCTTTTCTCCACATCCTCTCTAACACTTGTTGCTTCCTGTCTTGTTAATTAGAGCCATTCTGTCATACATGAGGTAATAGCTCATTGTAGTTTTGATTTTCATTTCCCTGATAATTAGTGATGTTGAACATCTTTTAATGTACCTTGTGGCCATCTGTATATCTTCTCTGGAGAAATGTCTGTTCAGATCTTTTGCCCATTTTTTAACTGGGTTGTTAGGTTTTTTTTGTTGAGATGTATGAGTTCTTTAATATATTTTGGATATTAATCCCTTATCAGATAGATGGTTTGCAAATATCTTCTCCCAATTGTTAGGTTGTTTTTCATTTTGTTGATGGTTTCCTTTGCTATGCAGAAGCTTTTTAGTTTGATGTAGTCCCATTTGTTTACTTTTTCCATGTTTCGCTTGCCTGGTCAGACATGGTACTTGAAAATATGCTGCTACAACTGAGGTTGAAGAGCACACTGCCTGTGTTTTCTTCTAGAAGTTTCATGGTTTCAAGCCTTACATTCAAGTCTTTAATCCATTTTGAGTTAATTTTTGTGTGTGGTGTAAGATAATGGTCTGGTTCCTATTCTTAGAGGGATAGCTTTCAGTTCTTCTCCATTGAGAATGATATTAGGTGTGGGTTTGCCATATATGGCCTTTATTATGTTGAGGTGTTTTCCTTGTATACCCAAATTCAGGGTTTTTATCGTAAATGGATGCTGTATCTTCTCAAATGCTTTCTCTGCATCTGTTTAGATGATCATGTGATTTTGTTCCTCATTTTGTTGATGTGCTGTACCAATGCATCTAGCTATTTTATGAGAAATAGATTGTCAAAATATTTGCACCTTAAAGTAGCCTCTGAAAGTTGCAGGCTTGAGGGGCAGTGTAAGACCCAGTTGGCTTTTACACCATTGTGCCTTTTCCTCTTGTCGTGTTTCAGGCCTCACTCACTTTAGATAAACAGACCAGAGGCTGGGGTCCGACTGCATTTATGCACACACAATCCCACACCTCTAGTAAGGCTTCACACTTTAGACATGATTTTATTGAAGGCTTTTTATATTGCTGGAATAACAGAGGGTTTCTTGGTGTCCTAATGCTTTAGCTCTTCATCTCTGCATTTTGCCTGGTTGCCCATCTGACATGGTGTGTGTCTTTGTGCTCCTGAAGGGCAGGAAATCTTGAGTGAATTGGATGAATTAAAAAAGATGGATGAATGTTTAAAAGCACAAGATCTTATGAAGAAGGCAGTTTTCTCATTTCCCACTCCATTCTACTTCTCATCTCTGTACGTGAGAAGACAGATTTTCCAAGATATGAAAGAAGGAAATAAGAACGGAGAGGAGATGGGCCGGAGGTCCTGGAAATAAGCCGCTTGATGTCCTGGGGGGCCCATCTTAGCAACCTCTTAAGATTTCTTTTTTAATGAACCCTGTTTGACTTGAAACAGTTAAAAAATGTCGTCAATAAAGAGGGAGGAGGGGCGGTGGGTTAGTGTGGAAGATTGTTTAAATCATATTGAATTCCAGGGCTTCAGGGAAAGCAAGGTCCTGAATGGGACGAGACCACCCAGAAGTTGAATTGGCTTTATTTTAATAATCGCCATCTTAACACTCATTTGGCAGGAAGTCTTGAAATTGAATTTTAACACCTCTGGCTTCTGGGTGTCAGTGCTGCTCTCAAGGGGGTTTTGATACATACAAATCTGTTGGGACAATGGCTTTGTGCTCAGAGAATAAACAATGGCTTGTGTGTGTATGTGGGGATTGAGGAGTCATAGGTGAGTGGAATAGAATGGTGTGTGCTGGCACAGTTTGTGGACAAACACCTCGTAGTTTGAAGTCTTTTTCTCCCTCTGCCATTCTCCTCATGTTGGGACCTCAGATGACCTCTGAGCCTTCACAGCCCTTCTGAAAGTCCCACAGGAGAGGCTGTCTGTCCAGTCCAGGGAAGACCACCCTGGCATTCTGCATTCCAGTCACTAGAGTGGATGTCAAATAAACTTGCCTCTCCAAGTAGTTCTGCATCTCAGAAGAAAAAGACAAATCGATACACGTTTTCTTAAGACCTATTGTGGAGCTGTCACGCCCGATTGCTTTGCCAAGATTTAACCCACAAGCTTCAACATTAATTTGGACTCTACGCTTTGTGAAATCCATCTTTTGCATCCTGCACGGAAGACTAATATTTATCCTCATTCAATGTTAATATCAGAAAGTCTTAAATTTCTGTACTTGCTAGAGAGGATATTTTTTGAGAGTATTTTTATAGTTCCATTTGATTCTTGCATATAAGTTATTCGTACCACTTGCCTTTAAGGGGGCTTGATATCCAGTATTTATCTAACCAGAATTCTGTCTCACTGTGATTTCAGATTTGGAAAGAAATCCCGGCCTGCGATGTATGATGTGACTCCCATCGCTTATGAGGATTACAGCCCCGACGACAAACCCTTGGTCACACTGATTAAAACAAAAGATTTGTAATCTTTTTTTGGATTATTTTTCAAAAAGATGGGATACACCACTCATTTAAATATTTTTAAGAAAATTAAAAGCTTAAGAAATTTAAAATGTTAGCTGCTCAAGAGTTTTCAGTAGAATATTTAAGAACTAATTTTCTGCAGCTTTTAGTTTGGAAAAAATATTTTAAAAACGGAATTTGTGAAATCCGTAGACTACGTTTTAATGTACCTTCAGCTCTCTAAACTGTACGCTTCGACTAGCGTGTGCTGTTTTCCTGGTAGACACTATCACGAGACCCAGATTAGTTTCTGTGGTTGTTACAGAATAAATCTAATAGAGGGGAAGTTTCTATTTGATGTGTGAGTGCCGGCTTTCTGAGTAGAGTTAGGAAATACGTGTAGAGTATGACCCATAATACAGTATACCCGTTACTTAAAAAGAAGTCTGAAATGTTTGTTTTGTGAAAAAGAAACTAGTTACCTTTATTATTCCTAACCCGAATGAAATTAGCCTTTGCCTTATTCTGTGCATGGGTAAGTAACTTATTTCTGCCCTGTTTCGTTGAACCTCGTGGAAACATTCTTTTGAGTTTTTGTCATTTTCGTAACACTTGTCAAACTGGGCCTTGAAAACATACATATTGAAAGGGCCTAGGGAGGCAAATTACAATCAACTGAATCTATATTTTCCTTAAAATGTCAAGGTTTTTATATTGTGAGTAAATTGAATTTACGTTGGAGTTGTTTGTTGCTAAAAGGTAGTAAATGTACGCAAGTACTGATTCCTTTGGGACTAAGTATTTCTCACAGTGCATCTTTATTTATACCCAGGACGTTTTTGTGGCTGTGTTTGATTGATATGTGCTTCTTCTGATTCTTGCTAATTTCAAAGAATATTGAATAAATGTTACCAAGTCAAGGATGCACTTGTCTCTCGTTCTTTTAAAATGATATAAAACGTTTTGGATTTGATATTGCTTGTCAAACAAACAATCCCACTGTTTTTTATATTTTAAGTATTCCAAGGAGTACATTTCTGTGGCTGCCGGAGGCTTCCCTACCATCTAGAAATGGTCCAGCTCATTTTGTAGTTTTGTTCAGAGCTCTTCATTCTTTCAAGGAAATGGCACACACAGCAAAGTTATTTCCAAGTGGTTTGAACAGTGGAGCTCTGGCTTCCTTGACATATATACCAAAGTCTCCACTTTGCACAACTGGACTTGCATCCGCTGGCCTTGGGCCACCAGCCCTGACCCTGCTGTAGTGGCTCCTGCTTCTTCATTTCATGAGGCTGTAATTTTGTGAACAGTTTGATCTGGCTATGATTTTCTTCAAGAACTGAAGGGTGACAGGGAGTCTGAACTGGTTCTTTTCTCAATGTCGTGGGTCAAGTTAAAAAAAAACTTTTTAGGTACAAATAAATTTAAGTCACGTTTTATTGATAAAGGATTATACAGTTTACTTATAGGGACAAATTAAACAAAAGTAAGAAAGATTCATATTAAATAAGTATAACATTTTAAGTAACCACTCGTGACAACCCTGGCAGACACTGTTATTTGCCTCCATGAAAGCCATTCCTCTCCACTTCTTTCAGTTCACTTTGGAAGTGAAAATGCCACATGTCAGCTTTCCTAGCTTCCTTTCCTTTTAGGGTGAGCATGTGGCTCAATGTTGGTCAGTGGGACCTTCAAGGAAATCTCCTGCGACTTCCTAAAATTCTTTTCCTCTGGATAAGAGAGAGAACTGAGCCTGGACTCCTTGTTGCCTGTTGCTTCCTGCCTGTGTGTGCTTTTTTATAATAGCTGCAAACCTCTCTCAGCCATGAGGGGGAGCTTTGCCCAATTCTGAGCATGGCAATGGAAAAAAGAAGCAAAGAGGCTGGTGCTTAGTGATGAAATTGAGCTTTTTTTTTTGGTGGTGGGAGGCTCTTAAAACAGTATCTTATTTTTTCCAGTTCTATTGAAGTATAATTGACAAAATTATATTATATTTAAGGTGTACAACGTGATGATTTGATATTCATATGCTTTGTGAAAGGATTCCCCCTATTGAGTTAACTAACACATTCATATTTTTTTTTTTTTGGTGAGAACATTTAAATCCTACTCTTTTAGCAAATTTCAATTATATAATACAGTGTTATCAACTGTTGTCACCCTATTATCCATTAGCTCCTCAGACCTTATTCATCTTATAACTGAAAGTTCGTACCTTTTACCAACCTCTCCCTATTTCCCCAGCCTCTGGCAACCACTTTTCTACTATTTCTGTGAGTTTGACTTTTTCTTCTTTTTCTTTTTTAGATTCCACATGTAAGTGATACCATGCAGTATTTGTCTTTGTCTGGCTCATTTCACTTGGCGTAATGCCCTCAGGGTCCTTCTATGTTCTCACAAATGGCAGGATTTCCTTCTTTCTCGTGGCTGAATAATATTCCATTATAAATATGTATATATATACACATCACATTTTCTTTATCCATTCATCCGTTGATGGACACTTAGATTGTTTCCTCACCTTGCCTATTGTGAATAATGCTACTGTGAACATGGGAGCATAGATATCTCTTTGAGATAATGATTTCATTTCCTTTGGATATATACCCAGAAGTGAGATTGCTGGATCGTACGCTCATTCTTTTTTTTTTTTTTTTTAAGATTTTATTTTTTTCCTTTTTCTCCCCAAAGCCCCCCGGTACATAGCTGTATATTCTTCGTTGTGGGTCCTTCTAGTTGTGGCGTGTGGGACGCTGCCTCAGCATGGTTTGATGAGCAGTGCCATGTACATGCCCAGGATTCAAACCAACGAAACACTGGGCCACCTGCAGCGGAGCGTGTGAACTTAACCGCTCGGCCACGGGGCCAGCCCCCGCTCATTCTATTTTTAATTTCTTGAGGAACCTCCACTGTTTTCCATAGTGGCTGCACCAATTTACATTCCCACGAAAAGTATAAAAGTGTTCCCTTTGCTCTGCATCCTCCCCAGCACTTGTTATCACTGTCTTTTTAATAATAGCCATTCTAACAGGTATGAGGTGGTATCACATTGTGGTTTTGATTTGCATTTCTCTGATGAATAGTGATGTTAGGTACCTTATCATGAACCTGTTGGCCATTTTTGTGTCTTCTTTGGAAAAATGTCTGTTTAGGTCCTTTGCCAATATTTAAAATCGGGTTATTTGGGGTTTTTTGCGATTGTGTTATATGAGTTCCTTGTGTTTTTTTGGATATTAACCCCTTATCAGATATGTGGTTTGCAGATATTTTCTTCCACCTCATAGGTTGCTTTTTCATTTTGTTGATGCTTTCCTTTGCCTTGCAGAAGTTTTTTAGTTTGATGTAGTCCCACTTGTTTACTTTTGCTTTTGGTGTCAAATCCAAAAAAACCATCGCTAAGGCTGACGGTCAAGGAGCTTACCCACTAAGTTTTCTTCAAGGACTTTTACACTTTCAGGTCTGACGTTTAAGTATTTAATTGATTTTGAGTTGATTTTTTGTATAATGTAAGATAGAGGTCTGAAATTGAGCTTTTAAACCAACCTTGAACTGCCTGCTTAGGAATTTTTGTTAATTTTGCACGTCCAAGATGGTAGCCGCTAGCCATATGTGACTAATTAAATTGAAGCTTTAATTAATTAGAGTTTAATAACATTAAAATTCAGCTCCTCAATTGCACTGGCCACATTTCAGCTGCTCAATAACCATTTGTACCAAGTGCCTACCATATTGGACAACACAATTCAAGAGCATTTTCATCATCACAGAAAGTTCTGTTGGACAGTGCTGGGGTAGGTAAATGTCTTTCTTGTTTAAGCCATTTTTAGTGGGTATTCCATCACTTGCACCACAGTTGCTTTTGGAGTTGTGTTATATATGTGTTAACAACTCAGAGTCTTACGGCAATGTGGAATGGATTGTGTTCCCAGTAATTCTCTTGAGAGATTGGACTCAGGGGTTTTATGGGAGAGAAAAGAGGGCGATAGAGAAGCCAGTGAGAGTCCCACTGTGGACAGCTTGGGTCATCAGCCTGTGGAGTTGAGCATTTTCTTAGAGTCCATGGAGAGTCATGAAATGGTTTTGAACAAGGGAAATTTGCTACAATAGAAAGGGCACAGACTTTGAAATTGTTCATAACAGGGTCCAATTAACTCTGATATGATTTGAATTACTCTTCAACCTCAGTTTCTTCAGCTACAAAATGAGGATGAAAGGGGCCATTTAGAGCAGGGCTTGGTAAAGTATGGCCCAAGGGCCAAATATGCCCAAAGCTTGTTTTTGTGTACCGGCAAGCTAACAGTGGTCGTCTCTGTGTTTTAATTTTTCATAAGCTTTTAAACTGAGAATAGATTTTGATTTAAAATAAAGTTGTGAAGACAATACAGAGAGTTTCCATATAGCCCACATCCAGTTTTTCTTATTATTAATGTCTTACATTAGTATAGCACATTTGTGACAATTATCCATCTATTGTTATTAACCAAAGTCCACACTTAATTCAGATTTTCGTATCTTTTACCTAATGTACTTTTTCTGTCTCAGGATCCCTGCATGGCATTTAGCCACCATGTCTCCTTGGGAAACAGTCGGCTGTGACAATTGCTCAGACTTTCCTTATTTTTGATAACTTTGACAGTTTTGAGGTGTCCTGACCAAGTATTTTGTAAAGAGTCCCTCTATTGGAATTTTTCTAATATTTTTTTCATGAGAAAACTCATCCCTTCTTTTGTTTCATGCCCAGCAATTGTTCTCATCCGCAGGATCCTTAGGAATTCACCTCTATCTCAAATGCACATCGAAGATGTTTCCAACCAAATACCGATCTCTTCTTGAAAGGCCTTTCTGGTGAATGCTCCCAAGAAAGTTAAATTCTCCACATGTCATTTCATCTAATGTAACTGTTGAGATGCCTGTGACTGCAGGTAAGACACAACCCAACACACACACTGACTTAAATCATAAGGAAATCTTGTACCTGGTAGTCTAGAAGCAATATTAGCTTCAGGATCAGCTTCATCCAGGAGTTCTGGCTCCATTTTTTGCAGTTCCCTTGGTCTTGTCCTCCTCTGTGTGTTGGCTTCATCATCAGGCTGCTTCTCTTGTGATGGCAGAATGGCCATCATGGTTTCTGTCTTCACATACTCTGCCTGCCCTAAATAAATGTATACCCACTCACCCCAACTCTACTTTACCCTGTTTCTTCTTATCTTGCATTAATGTTTTTCATCATACTTGGCACCATATGACATGCCATTGAGTTATTTTGCCAATTGTTTATTTTCTGTTTTTCCTACTATGACTTGAGTTCCATGTTTTGTATTGCCAGTGTGTGCAAGAATGCTTAGCATATAATAGCTGCTTAGGAAGTATTTGTTGAATGAGTGAATGCTAGGACATCTAGAGGATATCTTGACTCAGAGGCTCCCTCTTAAGAGTGAGGGGATTTCATTTTTAGCATCTCCCAAACATCCACTCAACTGTCATTGGCCCAAATTGGGTCATGTGCACCCTTTGGAATTATCACTTATGGCCAGCTGAATACCACACACGCACTAGTGAAGGCCTTGATTCCTGAAACGATCACTGTTGATGGGCATAGGATTATCCTGGAGCTGGGAAAAGGGTCATCACCCTTGGGAACACAGGACACACAGAGAGGGCTGCGGATGGGAGAAGCACTGGAACAAAATGAAGTGCAGTTATGATGGAGGAGGACAGAGTGGTACTAGGCAGTCATTAGAATGTCCTGTACAGCTACAGATAAGATAAAGATATATGTTTATAGATAGATAAAGGAGTGACTAGGCTGGGTGGGAAAGGTGAAGAATTATTAGACTAGGAGTTTGCAAACCTAGATTTTTATCTTGGCTCTTTCTCTAATAAGCTGACAGAGCTGGGCAAACCATTTCACCTCTCTGGACCTGTGCTTTTTTGATATTGAGCAGTTGGACTAGCTTCAGAGGTTATGGCTTGACTTTCAGGCCAAATATGATACACAAATTTTTTTTGTTTGTCCTATACTGTGTGTGTAAACCAAAATTTGAAAATAATTAGAATCTCTCCCTCTCTCTCTCTCTCTTTCTCTCTCTCTCTCTCTCTCTCACACACACACACACACACACACACACAAATCAATGTTCTGGTTTATCTTGACAACTCAGAAGATGTGGCCACACTGTCCCTATTACCATATGGCAGCAAGTAGCTGAAAGTGAAATGAAGCTGCTCCTTTTAGATAGATGGGCAAAATCCCCACCAGTCCCTAATGTCTCAGTGACACTAAAAATGAATGTTAGTTACCACTTATAATTTTATTTGCCCAGCTAGTTTTGTTTTGTTTTTGCTTTACTTTCTTTGTGTGGATAAACATTTTTTTCTAGCCATGCCATCAAAATAGGTAAATGAGTGTGACACTCTGTGAGCTGTGTGTTTCGAGGAAAATGAGATAGCATGGTTCCCTGTGGAAATGAAGACTGTCTGTCTGTGTTTTATATGCAAAAACACCTTCCTACGTGTTAGATTACCTTCCAGGGCCCTGAGGATATTTGAATTTGGGAGCCTAGGACTAGATCAATGATTTTAAAAGTTATTTTTTTAAGTATATTGTCTTCCAATGAAACATTATTTGGAAGTGTGATATGTAAATCAGATTAAAATAAACAAAATGATCTGACTAGTCAAGGGGCCCTGGTCCCCAGCTCATTTGGCCCCACATACCCTCCCCCCTCACCCCAGTAATCTCTGAGGGGATGGGAGGAGCCATGAAAGTCCCACAGAGGAGAGTTTGAAAACCACTGGACTAGCTAATCTATCCCCAAGATTCTTCTTCTCCCCGTCCCTCAATTCACCCTTCTATCCAACAGGTGTTAGTGGAGCATTCAGCATGTGTGAGGCAAGGGCTGGACAGTTTCCTTCATACGTAACATCTAAGTCAGGACCTGAAGGCTGGGTAGAAATTACCCAGGTGAAGGGAGGGGGAGGTATGTGAAGTCTCAAAGAGTGAGAGTGAACACGTCTGAAGAACTAAGAAAACTGAGTCAGTCTGGAGCGTTCACCTGCAAGGTCAGGCTAAGCATGCACTACTCTCTGACCTAGCAATTACACTCTCAGGTAAATGCCCAAGAGCAACAAAATCTTGTGTTCAAAAAAGTCCTGTGTGAGAATGTGTATCGTGACTTTATTCATAATAGTTCCCAATACAATAGAAAACCACTAAAAAATAAAAAGGAGAGAGGTACAGAAATATGCAGCAACACATCTGACTCTCACACTTAGATGTTGAGCCGAAAATTCAGACACAGCAGAGGACATCATTCGTGATTCTGTTTACATGAGATTGGGCAAAACCAATTTATGGTGCTAGAAATCCAAACAGCGGCTGTCCCTGGGTGCAGAAGGTGGGAGGATTGACTAGAAAGGGGTCAGAAGGATACTTCTGGGAAATGGAGACAGTCCATCTTGATTTGAGTGATAATAACAAAAGAGTATCCATTTGTTGAAAATCATCAGACTATATACTTAAGATCTGTGCAGTTTACTGTACATAAATTTTGGAAAGTCAATAACATTTTAAAAACAATAAGATCACTAAAACAGTGCAAGAAGAAGCAACCCAAGTGCCCATCAATAGATGAAAGCATAAAGAAGATGTGGTATATATATGCAATGGAGTACTACTCAGCCATAAAAAACACAAAACCGTGCCATTTGTGACAACATGGATGGACCTTGAGGGTATTAAGCTAAGCAAAATAAGTCAGACAGAGAAAAACAAATACCATATAATTTCACTTGTATGTGGAAGATAAACAAACAAACACATAGACGAGGCGAACAGATTGGTGGTTACCAGAGGGAAAAGGGGTGGGGGAAGACAAAAGGGCACATATGTATGGTGATAGATAAACACTAGACTATTGGTGGTGAACACAATGCAGTCTGTACAGAAACTGAAATAGAATAATGGACACCTGAAATTTACACATGTTATAAGCCAATAAGACCAATAAATTAAAATAAAATTTATTTATTAAAAATAATTTTTTTAAAAAAGTGCAAGATGGAGAGTCAGTGGATTGAAGATGGAGACGTAGGCAGGGACCAGAAGTCTTCTAGGGTTGGGGGCATGGTGGTTTTGTGGCAGGACATGAAGAAAGCGGAGGCCATGTGCTGGTGAGGGAGGGTAACCATGCGGGATTCAAGCAGAAATGAAATTCAATGAGCGCCTTAGAAATCTCAGCTTCTGGATTGAATCAGAAGCTCCATGATTTCGTAATGTGGGCTTTGCTCAGATGAATTTCCATGCTAGTTATTAAAATTTCTAATCCAGAGATTAAAATTTAACCCAAAGATACATTCCCAGACTGCTGTGTGGCAGTAGAGACTGACAGACAACCAATTGTTGTCATCTTTCTGTTGGCTTCTTTGAAAATCTCTAAATTGCTAAAGAAGATGTTCCCAAAATTGAAATTCTTTTATTATTAAACTAGTCCACGTGGAAAATATTCCATGGCCAAATTATCTTTTAATAAGGCGATTTCCTGCTTTCCCAAGTCAAAAGGCCCCTGAACAATTTGAAATTCTGATATTGTGGTTTCTTTATATTGGAGCCAAACAATTCTTGCACTCTTTCAGAAATGTGACTTTCATGGGGAATTTCAGTTTAACTCGTTACGGCGTGATCTTCCTTGCCGGATGATGAATGTAAATCCCTTCAGGACATAATGTGTGTAATAAACATACAAAGTGGTCCTTAGATCAAGCTGAATTTTAGGCAGACCTACACCAAAACACACACACACACACACACACACGCACAGACACACAGAGACAGACTTGCTCCGGAGGAGCAGATTTTTAAAACCAATGAATTAGACCAGGGTTTCTTCAGCTCTGTACTATTCATATTTTGGTCTGGATTTCTGGATTATTCTTTGTTGTGGGCTGTCCTATGTGTTGTAGAGTGTTTAGCAGCATCCCTGACCTCTACTCACTAGATGCCAGTAGCACCTCCCAGTTGTGACAACCAAAAATGTGTCTAGATATTGTCAAATATACCTTGGGGAACAAAATCACCACTGGTTGAGAACCTTTGAACTAGACAATCTCTCACTCCTTTTCATTTTTTCATCTGTCCATTCACTCTCTCACTCATTCAATTCATTCCGTCCATTTATACTACAAATCTTCATGAGCACCCATGGTGTGTTGTATAGGTAGTGTTCTCAAACACCTCCTCATGACACACTGGTGTCTCAGGATGGGTCTAGGGATGTGGAGCCAACAAAGAGCTACTAATTCTAAAGTATTGAATTCTGTAAATGTTTTGCTTTTTCATAATCTAGAATGATTCAAGATTTTCTTTGTAATAAGATGACTTGCACTTAGGATTCCAATAAAAATAACAGGTCAAAGTGTTGATCAGTTTGTACAAATTGTACCTCCTTTACTCCTCACAACAATCCAGTGAGGTAGGAACTTTTATTACTGCCATTTTTTTTTTTAAAGATTTTATTTTTTCCCTTTTTCTCCCCAAAGCCCCCCGGTACATAGTTGTATATTCTTTGTTGTGGGTCCTTCTAGTTGTGGCATGTGGGACGCTGCCTCAGCGTGGTCTGATGAGCAGTGCCATGTCCGCGCCCAGGATTCGAACCAACGAAACACTGGGCCGCCTGCAGCGGAGCGCGCGAACTTAACCACTCGGCCACGGGGCCAGCCCCTATTACTGCCATTTTTAAGGTGGAGAAACTCAGTCCTAGGTGTTTAAATAGCTTTCCGAAGTCTCACAGTTTGTAAGGCATGGAGTCAGTTTTAAGACATAGAACCAGACTCTTGCTCAAAACCACCATCGACCCATCCATCCATCCATTTATCCAGTTATCCATCCTTCCATCCATCCATCCATCCTCCCACCCACCCATCCATCCATCCATTCACTCACCCATCCATCCATCCATTCATACCCACCCATCCATCTATCCACTTATCTATCCAACCACCCATCCATCCATCCACTCATCACTAATTCATTAGACCTTAATTAATTCACCCAGTTAACAAATATTTATGTGCCAGTAGGCACTTTCCTTATGGCTTTTCAAGTTTGCTTTGTGAGGGAAGAAGAGAAGTGCCATGACAGCAGATCAGCCAGGAATTGCTCACCAATCTTGGATATCATGAGCTTCATCAAAGATGGTGTGTCTGTATCTCGTAACAGTAATGGATGCAGGAAAGTTCCCTTCTGAGTCTCAGTTCAGAAGGTAAAGAAAAAGAGTTGGCTCTGAGCTTTGTGCTTGGGAGTGAGGCTTTCCCTGGGGCAGGTGGATGTCAGGCCTTTGCTGTTGTCCTCTCAGTTCCTCTACTGGGTTGCTGCAGGCCATTGACCCTGGGCTATATGAGATGGGCAGTGGATATGAAGGCACTTTCAGAGAGACAGCCAAGCTTTTCATACTGACTTAGGCTTCCTGTGGTTGAGAGGTGAAGGGTGTTTGGAAATTACTCTGTTCAACCCTCACTCTACAGACGAGCCAACTGAGGCCTCGGAAGACTAGAAGATGACTTTCCCAAGGTCAGTGAGACACCAGTGTTATTAAGAAGCGGAAGATGGGTTCATGTAGCTGGAAGGATGAGCAGCACATACCCGGGAACATTGTACACACTCAATAAATGGTAACTTATTATTATTCCTAATGGGCCCTTGACTCCTTGGGCCATCTGAGGTCAGCTATGTGCACAGAAGACAAGGGGTGGTATGTAGAGAGACCAGAAACTGGCTTCAAGAGAGATGACTTTACGAAACTCTGCTTGCTTACCACATAAACACGTTATTTTGACTCACCTTACAGAAGTCTCACAAGGGCTTCAGCTCTGAACTCAGGGAATTAAGCACGGAAAGCTTTCAGTACAGGATGATATTCATGTGAAAAGTCTTCCTTTCCTCAAATCAGGCAGCTAGAGACATGACTCATGTGCTTTGTTCTTTATGTGAATTTTAAGGCGTGCTACACGTGGATTTACCTTAATTCTCACATAATCTCAGATGCTAGTGATGAGAAATCATTACGTAATAGAATAAGAACTGCTATCCAAACAGTTTTAAATGTGGAATTGTCTGTTTTGGAGGTAGTGGGTAACCCTGAGGCACTAAGGTTGAGTTGATGGTTACTGTACAAGTGGGTCGGTTATGTTTCAAGTCCTTATTTTCAGGGTTCAGCAGAGTCAACCTGTCTTGAAAGGCTGCAACTATTTAGATCCTCTCCATAAAAAATGGGTGATCTTCCTGCCATGCATCCACTTCCCTTGAAGGCAATCATCACTTAACACAGATAGGACCAATTTTCAATTTCCAGCTTCTAGGGAGGACTCATTCCCAGATCCATTGCTTCCAAGCACCAAACAGCCTTTCCTTTAGCCTCTTCTACTTTGTTTAGATGCTGACTTGACTAGATTGTATGGTCCTTCTGGGTGGAAGTTCCATCTTTTATGTTTGTCTCACTCATCAAAGGTATTCATCATCTGTTGAGTGGTTATCCTTGTCCACTCTCTCATGTGCCTCTCCCACCCATCACATCTGGGGCAGTTAAAGAGCATCAGTAAGCTCTTCTCAGCCCCTAATGTTTCCTTCTCTGATTCCTTTGTTTTCGTTATTCCAAATGAATACCTTTGTATCAAATCAGAGTTTCCCAAGCTTGCCCGATTATGGGAATCACTGTCATGCTTGTGAAAAGAACAGACTCCATGGCCTTCTTCAGTGGAAAGAGATTCAACAAACATCTGTTCCAGGGCTGCTTTGGGCCATGTTCTAACAGTTTAGGGTGAACATATTGACTCTGGTTGATTGTCTTCAAGGAACTGCAGTTGGAAAGGGGGTGTGTTGAAAGCTTTGGGTAGGAAGTGGGCAGAGGGTGTAGACAACTTTCTGTGTGCTCAAGCCTGGGCCTGCGCCATGAGCAGGACCTTTGGATCAGCTCAGCATAGGAGGTCTTCTACTTTGAGGGAGAGAGTAATAAAACAAACGATTGCTGGTTATTTCCACTGCAGTCCTGACCGCCCTCCTTAAACCCTGCTCATCAACTTGTGTATTGCCGAATGACTGGCACCAGAATTCATGCTGAGCAATTTATCCTCAGGGGCCTGGGCTCTCAGGGCATTTTTAAAGGTCTTCTCTCACTTGCAGTGAACTTGAAACTGCCAAGGACTAGGCTTAACGAAATGGAGACTTTTTTCAGCACAGTTGTCCATTTAAATCCAATTGTTACAGAAAATAACTCTGATCTCTCATTTCTGATGATCTCAACCGTTTTTTGTTTTTGTTTTTTTTTTGGTTAGGAAGATTGGCCCTGAGCTAACATCTGTGCCAATCTTCCTCTGTTTTGTGTGACACCGCCACAGTGTGGCTTGATGAGCAGTGTGCAGGTCTGCGCCCAGGATCCAAACTGGTGAACCCTAGGCCACCAAAGTGGAGCCTATGAACTTAACCGCTACACAACCAGGCTGGCCCCTCAACATCTTAATCTATAAATTGTACGTTTAATTTATGTGCACTAAAAAATAGATTGTTCTGTTCAAAATGCTCTCGGACTGAGATAACTAATTTCAGATCCCTTTGTAGCAAGGAGATCGACCTAGGGAACTTAGCAGAAACAAAGCTGCTTGCCTGGGTCTGCCTCTCTCAGACTTTTACAGTGTCTCTTGGGTGACTGTGCGTTGGCTAATCAATCTGGGGACATGAGGACAGAGTGAGGGCATCTGGGAGTCAGGTGTGCCTTCGAGCTCTGCTCCACTTGGCTTCTCTGAGCCTTGCACTGGAGGTGGGTTCGTTTTTAAGCTACTCATTAAATAAAAGGTTCTGGATCCATTGCTCTCCCATCTTATCTTTGCTCTACAGAATGAAGCATCTTTTTTGTTCTTCCTGCCAAAAGAAAGTCTTCCTCCCAAATGGCAAAGAGAACTGGACATGCTGTGTGCACTTGAGTAGATTCTCCAGCATTCAGCAGTGTCCCCAGAGAACGCTTCAAAGCAGAGGTGACTTCTGGAGAGCCATTTTGCTTTTCTTAGCCAGCAAGCCCTTACTTGTCCAAATCACCATATTCTTCAGGGAATTGACTTTCTGTCTTTAGATTTGTAGTATTAAGCTATGCTAATGTATTTACAAAAGGCCACCTTCTCCAAAGTCAAGACACACAGACCTTTTACCATGGACAGAGCTTGAAATCTGTCCAAGGAATCTGGATAATGGCTTCTGTCCTGTACTTATCCTCCGCGTCTACCCAACACCCTTCTGCCAACACTCTTCTGTTGGGAGTCCATCTGTTTCCAATAGGGGTCTTTTTTGCATATGTGCGTGTATGTGTGAGGAAGATTGGCCCTAAGCTGACATCTGATGCCAATCTTCCTCTTTTTGCTTGAGGAAGATTGTCACTAAGATAATATCTGTGCCAATCCTCCTCTACTTTATGTGGGACACCGCCACAGTGTGGCCTGATGAGCAGTGTTACGTCCGTGCCCGGGATCAGAACCCACGATTCCCAGACAGCTGAAGTGGAACATGTGAACTTAACCGCTACGCCACTGGGCCAGCCCCCCAGTAGGGGTTGCTAACAACTATTAGTCAATAAAAGTCCACTCTGCCTTATGGAAAGTTGCAAGTCTTTTCCTGTGTGGATTTCTGCTCTGGCAACAATGCACGCATTTTAAGCCACTGTGGACAGTTTGGCATTTTCATTAGCATCCTGTTTTGAGGTTTCATAGACTGTAAATGCAGAAGCTTCTATTGGGCGACTCCCCCTTCTTTTTAATATTTCACTTTGTTCATCAAGAAGAGGTCATGGTGCCTGTCTGGCGTTGGTACTCCCTGGCTGTGTGGCTGAGTACAGCGCACATCTCCTCCCTGGCTCTTAAGATTCCTCCTCTGTAAGAGCAAGTGGCTCTTACAGTGCTTTTGGACCTTGAGTTCTAGGATCTGTTTTCCACTTATTGTCGAAAATGTCCAGAAATCCCCTGCCCGTTGCCAGTTGATACACTTAAAAGAGTACATTAAAAGAGTTGCTTTCAACAAATATATTTTCCAAATGTATTTGCATTTTGACTCTTAGGTGATTTTTCTATAAGATGCAGAAAGCTTTACATTTTACACAAGTATTTCATCTTTCCCTTTGCGACTTCCATTGCTTAGCTTCTCAGAATGTCCTTAGAGCCCTGGTGATATTCTTATTATATAAAAAGCTTAGAAAAGTCCGTATGAAAAGTCCTAAAAATTCAATAGAGCAGTAGGGAAAGAAGACAGCCAATTTACAGAAGAAATGCAAATGCAAAAAAAAACCCCACCATCCAATTCACTTGTAAGGAAATGCCAAGTGAAGGTAAAATAACAGTGAAATGCCACTTTTTGCTTATAAAAATAACAAAGTACAAGGGGCTATGGTGACATTGCAGGAGTGGTAAAGTCAATCCTCTCCTATTCATGGGGGGCAGCAGCCACTCTGAAATCTGGAAGGGCCACAGTCTGATGGAGGGGAGGGGAGAGAGGAGAGGAGGGGCTTCAGAAAACTTTCTGTGAAGTTAGGTTTAGCTGGCATGTGTCCAGAGATGGAGCAGAAAACATCAATTAGCCAAATTAAAGAATGATGATGGGAGAGACACATTCGGCTACCCCTAGGACCCCAGAGAAGGAAGCCATCCTATAGCACACTCTGCAAGGAGGCATGTGGATTGGATGATGTGGCATCACGTGCCAAATGCCCAAGGAGTAAGGCAAGTCTCTGCCCCACAAAGACCCACAGCTTACTGAGGACAAGAGACAAACTTCGCACCAAGCATGAGGGAGCGGGAAGGCCACCTGGAGGGAGTGATGCCTGCGGGGAGACCAATGGGTGCATGCGGTTATTAGGAAGCTGGACAGGGTGGGGGCACCGGAAGAATGGGTGTCAAAGGGTAACTCCGTTGCTCTCCTGGGCTTTGGTTCAGTGAGCGCATGTGTGTGTGTGCGCGTGCACACGTAGCATGTGTATACTTTAAAAACAGATCTCATCCTAACGATGGCTGTTTTTTAACCTTTTTTTTCAATTTAACATTCTTTCAGGAGCATTTTACATTCATTAAACATAGTTTTAAAGTCTCTGTTCAAATATTTCTTTCCCGGGGACACCAGCCATGACCTGTCTTAAAGAGAACCCCTCTCTAGACATCTAGACATCTTTCCCACTCAGTTTTCTCCAAGCACTGATCACCACCAAACCTACAAGTACACACACACACACACACGTACAGCCCACTAAACCCTAAGCTGTGGGAACGCACATACCTGTCTCCACAGGGCCTGGCGTTCAGACGGGCACAGAGTAGGTATTCAATGAATATTTGTTGAATGAATAAATGAATGAATGAATGCTACATAATAGCCTATCCAATGGCTGCTCTGTAAAATTTTAAGTATATGTTTATTACTGGACATTCAAAAGATTTCTAACTTGTCACTTTTGTCAGTAAAACTACAATGATTATCTCTGTACCTAAATCTTCATCAGTTTCACTGAGGA